>NW_009260614.1:452276-464915 GCF_000687185.1 Egretta garzetta
CAGGAAATTAGTAGGTCAGGGGAAAAAAAATTTCAAGCAAACACATTGGGTGGGCTTGTCCTGGACTGTTCCTGCTCCTGACATCTCTTTGTCCTGGTCCCTTTCCCACTTGTGGTGAAGCCCCTGAGAGCCCATAGCTGCCTGCCCAAACCACTTGGCACAAGGCAGCGGCGTGGGGCTAGCCCTGGGCTCGCATGGAGCCAGCTGGGCTCTGGTGGCGTGAGGACTGGGGGTGCACACTGCAGGTAGCCCGCAGAGGTGCAGCAATCCACAGGACAAGGGCAGCTAGAGCCAGCCCACTGCCTTTGGCAGGGCTGTCCTCCAGGAACACATCCTTCTCCGCTCCCAACCCCCTTCAGCATCCCACACCCACCGGGGCTGCACAGGTCTCCGTCGCATCCCTCTCATGCTCACCCTCCCAGGCTGAGCAGCCCCGAGCTGCTAGGTCTCTCTCCATATTGCTGTTCTGTCTCACACGCACACCCACACACACACCCCCCGCCTTTGGCCCTGTTTCTGGTTGTAAGATGTCAGGGTTTGGGTGCAAAGGACAGAGCTGCCCATGCTGTTCAACTCATGGGAGCTGTACCAAAGATGCTGTGTTGTTCTCAACACTCTCTCAATAAATTCGCCTTTCTCTTTGCTGCTGGTCGTAGTTTCAAGATACTCTCAGGGAGCTCCATGTGGCTGCAAGACCCTTTCTGTGTGCTTGCTGCTAATTTGGAGCCCATTACTGAGTACAGCTCAGGTTTCTTTTCTATCTGAATTACTTGGTGTCTTTTGGCATGGGCTCAGGGTGCCATTTTATCTCCCAGCCCATCATCATTTTGACGTTTTTTGCAGTTTTTTGTGTTTGCTTTCAGGTCTGAACATTTTGAATATATTTGCATTGCTGCCTCAGCTTTTGCAATCTGGGTGTTACAAACCCCCCCTAACAAGCCTAGGGCTCTGCTTGCATCCCTGGGCCTCTGACAATGAGCTCTTCCACCATGAAAACTGGACATTGATCCCTAGCCTTTGTTTTCTCTCCTTTAAGCTGGTTTTCGGTCCACAGGATGGAACCATGGCACCTTTGCATCTGTAAAAGTCTCTGCTGAGGGACCTTAGGCACAGCCTTTTGAGACCCGAGTATGTGATGTTGACCATATTGTCACCCTCCATGTCCTTTCTGACCTCTTCAGAGATCTCTCCAGGGGACACCTGACTCCCCATTACAGAAAGTTGCAGGACACCTCCTTAATAAATCACATTTTCCAGCTGTCTATTGCGTCTGCTCCTCACCCTGGTTCGCCCCAGTGTCTCGCTGTGGCACTCAGAGCCGCTGGCTGTATGCTGTCTAGCTGGCCACAGAGATTTTTGTATAGATCGGTGTCACATCTGTCACCTTCCATGCTGATTTGAGGTCACACATTGGAGTTTGTAGCTGATCTGATTCTTCTGGAAGTCTTGTCCGAGTCCTGTATACTCCTGGCCCTTTGCCACCTTCCAGGCACTGGCTTTGCTCTAACACCTCCTCTGTCACCTCTCTTTGGGACAATTTCTCAGGTCTGTCCCCTGGAAGAAGTCCTTAAGGTGTGGTAACCTCCTTGATCGCAGATGTGCACAATGCCAGAGCAAAGGTTTAATTTTCTGTGGAGCTACTTGCTCCTCCTGTCCTCCTTTAATACGTTGTCACCTATGAGATGTTGTCATCTGTCAGCCTCCTGGAGGTCTGGCCTCCTAAAATGTGGGGAGAGCTGTGTTCTTAGCTTTTAAGCTGCTAGCAGGTTGCTCTTAAAAATATCGAATCAAATTCATTATGGTTTGGCACTTAATTTTCCAGGGTCTGGGCACGTTTCTGTTTGCTGCATTTGGACACCGCTTTCTTCTTGTTTCTAAGAAGCTGGTTCACTTTGCAGTTTAACCACAGTAGCCTTTCAAAACCTGTCGTACGGTGTTTAAAGGAGCATTCCTCCAGCTCAATGTGCAGCTGATGGCAATGCAGAAGTTCTATGATTTTTTAAACACTAGTTACATTTTTAGATCTTTGCAAAGTAGTCTGGTGCTGCCCTAAAAGCATGGTTTATCATATTGCAAGATAGCAGAGGCAGTTATGGAATAACAAGCGTGACCAAGACCCCAAAATGGATTTACCTCATTTGAGAGGCTTTTCCATTAATTTGTTTCACTCCAGGCAAATTATATGTGCCTTTCAAATCAGGCTTAGTGAAGATCTTAGTCACAAACAATTGGTTTCAAACCTCAGAGATCAAGGGTAGTTGATATCTCTTTTTTCCTCTAATCTAATTTGATTCCCAATAGTCTGTGGTTAATGCGGGCGCACAATGCACCAGACAGAGCATTTGCAGCAGAGACAGGGACGTACAAGGTGGTGTTAAGATCTTACTTACGTTATTATCTACAGCCACGGCAGTTGCCAGCAATGCTGGGAGGATTTGGGGAGCGGAGGAGCACAGAGACCTTGGCCTGACGCAACCGGGGTCAGGAAAGGAGATCACAATCTTTTAAATATGGAAAGGGATTATGTGATTTCAGCGACAATTCTGTTAGCACATGAAATCTGCATAAACTGCCTGTGACCACTCTGACACGGAAAATTAAGAGATTCATAAACACACAAAGGGGAATGGTTTCCCAAGCAGGGAGAAGGGGACAAAGAGGCTGGGGATTAATACCATCGCAAAGCGAGCCCGGTGTTGGAAATGCGGGTCTGCATCGCGAGTAGTCATGCAGCCAGAATAACAGCATCCCCCAGAGAGGCTGAAAAATATGGTCCGTCAGCGCCTGCGAGCATCTCTTTGTCAGGCCCTGCTGACCACCTGCAGGGCCAGAAACCATTTCTCTCCTTAATAATTTCTTTTTTTTTTTTTTGTCCCCATAACTCAGTCCCTTGGTTCTCTTCCCTGCAGGAGCACTGAAACAGCTGGAATAATGAACAGGATAAGACCAGCCAGGCCTGACACATCTGTCACCGTAACCGGAGTCAGAAAGGAAGCTCCCCCAGCCAGAGACTGAGGGACACTGGGTATTTTCCCTCTGTACTATAGGTTTTGTCCACTTTCTCCTAGGATTCACTGGAATTTTGCCCAGAGAGACTGCCTGCTGTCGGTTCCCTTCCTTGATACCTGTCTAGCATTGCAAAAACATCCTGCCTTTGCCTTAATATTTTAGAAGTCTTGGGAATGTGCAGGAAATGTGCTTCTGGAGCCAACATTCATGATGACCATGCCTGTGGAGAGCTGGGTTTGGCTCAGCTGGGCCAGTCTCTCCTTGATCCCTTGGCCCATTGTTTTATTCTGACAGGGTGGTTTCTGATGTAGGAACCTCTGAGGATGACTTCAGGGGACCTGGGTGAAGCAATCAGGGATGAAAAGATGGTCAACAAGATGGGACAAGTCACAGCCAGAGGTGGTGTAGGGTGGAGCTGCAGCTCCTATGTCCTTAGGGACAGTTTCTGCAGTCCAAGATGTTGAAGGTGTTTAAGACCTAAAGAAGAGGAAAGCTTCCATAAAGAAGTGTGAAAAGTGCAGGAATTTGCTGGGCATGCTGACCCTCCAGCCAGCTTCTATCTGCATTCCACGGCTTCATTAGGCACCGAAATAAGCACACAAGGCTAGAAAGGATCTCCTTGAAACTGCTGGGGGAGCCTTGCCAAGGGAAAAAGATACGGTTAGGGTTACCCAGAGACTCACTTTGTCTAAAAGGGTCTGCACCAAGCACAGGACAAGACCACAGATTGTGCCCATGAAGATTGCTGGAGGCTGGGGAACTCCTGAACCTTTCTCCTCACCCATGGATATGGTCCAGGCATGGAGCTGCTGTGCTGGGAAGGGTCCCACAGGGCCCTGTGGAGCTGATCTAAAGCAGCTTTGTGCCAGCCACATCCTGCAAAGGCCCCTGGTGGAGACGTCCTGCGAGGGGGCTGAGGCAGGTCCTTGGCACACGGAGGAAGGGGAGAGACGTGTTGAAATTCAGCACAGCACACCTGAGCATTTATTTTTAATTTCTCAATTTAGCAGCACCCACATCCTAGGAAATGATATGAAGACTGCAGAGAGCAGTTCTGTGAGGAGAATATAGATGGGATGTCAGGGTAAGGAACCACGCATTGCCCCTCCACAGAGCTTGCCCGTACACCCTGAACCACAGGCAATGCAAAGCCTGGAGAAAGATGCTCAGATTCATGTGGATGTCTGCAAACATGGCAGCATCTGCTAGTGCAGGAGGGGAAGAAATACCCCAGCCATACTGTCAGTGGGGTGGCAGGACCCATAACCTGGGGTCTGGGGATGGTCGTGAAGAACCACCATCTGTTTGTGACTGGCCACATGCCAAGGGATGGTGGCCCTGGCTTGGCTCTTCTGTAAGAGTTTTCTGTGTTTGCCTCTTGCTGCTGGCCTTGCTCATAGCAGGGCATTTCTGAGCAGACACAGCTTTGGCTGGGAGAGCTGGTGGAACAGGGATTGTGTGGGGCTGCCTGCAGCCAGGAGAAGCACTTTCTGCATGCAGCAGGATGAGGAGGAGCGGGAGAAATGCTCCATACTTTGAAGAGGACCCAGAGATCCTGCAGGGACTGGCAGAAAGGTGGTTTTAGTTCATGTGCCATGGAGCACAGTAAAGACCAATGGAGGCTCTCAGAAGCTACGTGCAGAAAGACTTTCTGGTTCTGTCTGAGCCTTGTTTGCAGCCACAGACCAGAGGCAGTGATGGGCCTTGACAGGAGATGTGTAAGCGGTGCTGCCTTCCAAGTTGTGTTCCAGCACAAACTGCAGGGCTGGAGGGATGGACATGCAGTCACCACCCCGGGAGATGCGTTGTGGAATCCCACCTGGGCCATGCTGGAGAGGCAAAGCCTGGCAGGGATGCAGCAGTGCAGCAAAGGGCTGTCCCTTCGCCTTCACCACTGCCAGACACACTGCTCAGCCCACCCCGAAACCCCCATGAAAGACCAGGAGCCATGGAGGGCCCAGGATCTGCATGAACTCCAGCCAGTTTTGTTTGATTATCAGCAGATGGAGGATGCATGCAAGAGAGAGATAATTAATTAATTGTGACTTTCCCAGCCTCCAGACTTTGGTTTCTATTGATCTCAGTTTTATCTGGAGTAATAGACACAATTAGGAGGGAACACAGCAGCAGAAGTTAATTACCAATGGAATGGAAACTGTGTCTTTCAATTTATTAAACTTCTACCACAAAGCAGCACTGCTGTGGAAGCACTGGGAGGGACGGCGAGCATCCCTGCGTCCTCCGCGCCGGGCACGGCACTCCCCGCTCTGGACAATCAATAATAAATGATAAACTCCTCCCGTGCAGGGCCACGGCTCCCGTGCCAAGCCCCAGGGAACAGAGCCTAAGGGGAGCATCTGGGCTGGCTGGTAGGAGCTGGAAGCTGGTGCTCAGCCTTGCTGCACCCCACTGGGCTGGCAGCTCTGGCAAGCGGGAGCCACTCTGCAGGTGCCGGGGACAACTCCTTGCTGTTCCTGCCCTGAGCCTGGGTGGAAGGCAGCCTTGTTCGCCCGCAGGGATGCTGCCAGCAGGGGAAGCCACACAGGCCAGCTGGGGGGGAACTGTCCAGGTCACAGAGCTTCCCAGATCACGGCTGGGTGTAGAATAGCTCTCGGGGGTGGGTTCCACATCCCCCCTGCGAGCCTTGCCAAGATGTGCATTTACCTCTGATTGGGGCAGGGCCGCAGGAGGCAGCCAGGAGGGCTGGTACTTACAGAATGACAGAATCACAGAATCGCTTAGGCTGGAAAAGCCCTTTAAGATCATCAAGCCCAACTGTTCCCCTAACCCTGCCATCCCACCACTAAACCCTGGCCCTAAGCACCTCGTCTGCCCAGCTTTTAAATACCCCCAGGGATGGGGACTCGACCCCTTCCCTGGGCAGCTCCTTCCAGTGCTTGACAGCCCTTGCGGGGAAGGAATTTTTCCCAATGTCCACCCTAAACCTGCCCTGGCACAACTTGAGGCTGTCTTCTCTCATACTAACTTCTCCAGGAGAATGCTGTGGGAGACAGTGCCAAAGGCCTTGCTGAAGCCCAGGCAGACAACACCCATGGCCTTTCCCTCATCCGCTGGGCAGGTGACCTGGTCATAGCAGGAGGTCAGGTTGGTCGGGGAAGACCTGCCCTTCATGAGCCCGCGCTGGCTGGGCCCAGTCCCTGGTTGTCCTGCCTGAGCCTGGTGGATGCCGCACTCAGGATGAACTGCTTCCACGTGCTTCTGCCCCTCAGCACCATGGCTCCACTGACCTTGACAGAGGGCTTGGATGTCAGGCAGGAATGGTCCTCCCATCCTTCTCTCCAGCTGCCCAGCTGCATCCCATCTGCCCCTCCACACATTCTGGCCCAAGCCCAGCCTGGGAAACGCGTCTGCATCTCCTTGAGACACCTCTGAAGTCACCCAGCAGACGGTGGAACCTTGGTGAGGCTTTTCAGAGAGCACCAGAATCCAAAGCTGGTTCCTGCTCCTGAGCTGGCAGCCGGCATGCTAATGGTGAGCAGGTCGGGGATGCTGTGGCCGTCCTCTGGCACACAGAGCTGAGCGTTCCCCCGCGCCAGCTGGGGGACCCAAGAGTAGCATCAGACTCAGAGGCTGCTCTCTCTGCTTTTTCCGCAAAATGTGGGAGAAAATGATTTGTTAAATATTGCATAATTCTCTGAGGGTGGTAGACCAAATGATGCGGCATAAGGTGTTGGGTCTGGGCCTGTTTTCAGCTGTACCAACCTACAAAATGCTGTGCCCCTCTGCTCATCTTCATGCCTGTCTCCTCGTTGGTGAACGTGTTCCCACCTGCCTGCTCTCCCCTCTCTGTCCTGCCCTTGAGGTTTCCCCATAGATTCCCAGTGAACTCCCTTGTCCCCAGGACACCTAATGAAGTGGGTATGTAAATGAGTCTCTGCTGATCATGCAGGAGCAGTAATTAGGTGACTGGTTTGCTCTTGCCTCTCTTTCCTACAGTTCCCAAGACTGTTTGCCTTTGTGATCTGCCCCAGAGCTGTAGCTGTCCATGAGACCCTACCTGTATCCCACTGCAGCTCACTCCAAGAGCCACTGAGACTCTACAGTCGGTGTTATTGCCCCCTGGACAGTGTCAAAGTCAGACGATATTGCTGAGGGTCCTGTCCAGTTGTGTTTTGAAAACTCCAAGGACAGAGATGCCACGAGCTCCCTGAGCACCTGTCCTGGGGCTGCACCACTCTGAAAGGGAAGATGGTTTTGATTATGTCCTACTGAGCTGGATGCCATCCTTGTGTCCTCCTGCTCTGTCACTCTACACCCCCAGCTCTGCCTCCTTTAAAAACCTCCACTTAAGGCAGTGAAAGATGCAGTTAGATCTCACCCTTCTCTCCCTTCTGGAGGCTGAACAGATGTAGTTCCTTTGGTCTCTTTTTGTATGTCCTGTGCTCCAGCTTGTGGCCATTGTGGTAGCCTCCATTGGGCTTGGCATCTCCCATGCAGTAGGGTGGCCAAAAGCGGGCACAGGGCTCCGCTGTGGCTCCCCGAGTGCTGCGTGGAGGGAACGACGGCTTTCCTTGATGAGCCAGGAGTGCTTTTTCTAATGTAGCCCATCTGAGGACAGCCTTCATTGCTGAAGGGTGTGCTGCTGCCTCAGGCTGACCCAACCTGACCCACACAGCCTCGACCGAACCGAAAGATGCCCGTGTCGCCAGAAAACCTTCTCTGGTCCCTTACGAACATGCTGGTTGCTCATATCTCAGAATGGACCCAGCCAGTAACGCCTCTTCGTGATGAAGAATGACTGTTTATTTGCATTTATTTACGACAGTTTGGTTTCTTTAAGATTCTGTTTTGAAGCATCATGTCAAAAGATTTTGACATGGTATCACTGACTGCTTCCCTGAGGTCACAGGTTTAGGATTCATGGTCCCACTCTTAATATGAGGCGACACTGCACTGGGCTGCGAAGGGACAGGCACTCTGGAATCCCTCACTTGCTGACAGCTGAGTGTGCACGCTATTAGAAATTAAGCAGTTGTGGGCCTGACCAGTACTTGAATAGGATACTGGTTTTAAATCCCTGGTATGGTCGGCACAAGCCAATTAGTCATGCTTAAATACTTGGGAGATTGCTGGAGCCTCGAGCCTCAGCAAGCGGTAAGACTCCATTCTGCCCTGCTAGTGAACTGATTTGCAGGAAAAGAGGAGAGCAGATATTTTCTCAAGGTGAAATGGTTGTTCGTGGAGGATATGCAATTTTAACATGTCAGATTAACCCCCACCGCCTTGACTGGCCCTACACTGGGATTCCCAGGTGAAGCAAACATGAAAAACACAAAGAAAACTGTCTACAGGTGTAGAGGTTTGCAGGATACAACTTTCTGTGGCAGCTCTTCACCCGTTTGGTGATGCTGCAGTGTGGACAGACGGCTTCGGAGTCCAGGTGGAGGCAGAGCAGAGGGTGCCCTGAGCACCCCAGTTGAGCCGGTCCCAGGCTTTGCAACAAATTCCCCACATGGTTTAGTGGCAGACTTGGCAGTTCGCACTGTTGGGCTTGATGATCTTAAACGTCTTTTCCAACCTAAACGATTCCATGATTCGGTGATCCCCACTCAGTCCAAGGTGGACTCAGCCTGTGCCCCTCGCAGCCCTGCCTGCTACCCTTGCAAACGCTTTTGCCAGCCCTTCCTGGGGAATCTGCTTGGCCGCTGTGTCCCTCCCAGCCCGATGTGGGCTGGGGCACCTCTCATTTACATGTCTCTTGGCACATCCTCTGGCTTGCCCATGAGTCCTAAATTCGATTTGATTTCACTCTGATTACTTTTCCCTCCACTTGAGAGAATTAATTAATCTCCGGCTCTGCTCCGGATTTTTTTCCCCAATCGATAAAAGGAGGAAGGAAAGGGTGGTGTACCTGTCATTAATCATCATTAAATTAGTGACTCTGGAATTAGCTCGCCGTGAAAGCCAGCACTTGTGCTGCTGTGGAGCTCTGCCACCCCACCATATGGCAGGACCTGGACCTCTCTCTGCAGAGCCCGTGCACTGGGAAACCAAGGTCTAAGGGAGCAGTACCCTATGCCGGGATTGCTGTGCGAGGGAAGGGATGCAGAACCTCGTTGGTGTCAGAGAAAGGACTCCACCACAGCAAAGCATCTCTATACAAGCAGGTTCTTGCAGCTCCAGGAGCTTTGAGCCAATGCTCAAGCCAAGCCAGAGCTTCACAGTCACTGATCAGTGTCACCCACACCCCCCTGAGGTGGCCATGCTGATGCTCCATGCTCAGATGGTCACATAGATGGCCTCCCTTCCACCCTGCACAGCACGTGGCCTCCACGTGCCCAGGGAAGATAAAGGGTTCAGAAGGAGCTTCCCTGCACACCCTGCATCCCTGCATCTATCTGACCATGGGGATCAAGTGATGCTGTCCCTTGCCCCGTCCCCTGCCCTACCCCCTGCCTCTGCTCGCCCATCCTGGCCTCCCTCTGCCCCAGCCTGGAGCAGGAGCCCCTGCAGCGGCAGCATGTGGAGCAGGGGTGGTGGGGTCAGCAGGAGGAGAGCACGGCCGCCTGTGCTTTTTATGGGCAAATGTATCTGAGGATAGGTATATCCGTATTTGCATCGTACGTTTTGTTCCCCTGGGCACATCTGGGCACATCCTGGTCCTCATTCCCCCTTCTTGACAGCCTTTGGCTGTATCTCTGATCAATGAGCATCTGCTTTGCCCTACACGGGAATGTGCTACTTGTGCTGTGGGACAAAGTGATGGTGATGATGGGACTGTGGGTCTTGGATCACACCTCTGTGGACCTGGTGTCTAAGTGACACTTCAGGTGACACAAGGCACCTTCGCCTTCACCTGGCAAAGTGAGTCATGCCCCACCTTCACCATCACATCGGCATACAGCACCCAGGCGTGGGCACCCCTTTGCTCTCCCACACCACAAAGACCCTCCCCTTGACGCCGCAAAAGCCAGCGGCCACATCGCGGCTTTGCAAGGGCTTGGATGTGTGGGCAGGGAGGTCATCTCCCTCCATGGCATCTCCTGCTCACACAAGCACCGCATTCGCCCCATTAGCCACAGCCAACCGCACCTTTGCCTGCTGCGACCTGCAATTCTTGCTGAAGGGCTCTGCTTTCTGGGATGCAGCCCCCCTCCCATGAGCGCAACCTGCCCTCCTCAGCCTTTGACGTGTGACCTCGCCTCTGGCCTTGCTAAAATGCACATTTCTGAAATGAGCCCACCTTAGCCAGGACGCAGTGTTTCACCCATCATTACTGATCGCACGTCTTGCTGTCTCTGCCTCCCTGTAAATAATGCATCTGAATAACTGAGCACGCAGAGCAGGCTTCCTCTAACAGCCATGCTATGCCCCAAAGCACTTCATTAGTAAATCAGAAAAGGCCAGAAAAACAACACAAATATTCTGATCAGCCAGTGCTTCTGGAAGGATTTACTGTCCCTGCCTGGCTGTGCCGGGCCCAGAGCGTCGCCCTGCACCCAGCTCTGCTGTGGCCTCACGTCTGAGCCTTTCTGAGGGATTCCCTCTCCAGTTCCCCCCACCTTTGAAGCCACCTAATGTGGCTCATGCATGCTCCCAACCCGCTGTGTCCTTGGGGTTGCAGAGTGCTTCCCACCCTGTCCTTCCTCTCTTCCCCGCTTCCAAAGCTGCATCCCTCTCCTGGCTGGGGCGTCATGTCCCTCCCCTGTGACAGCTCTGGTCAGAGCCAATCCTGCTCCTGTTGGGCATTTCCAGTCTGGAAAATCTCCAGAATCTTGCCAGAAACTGCTCCCTTTCCCTTGGCAATGCTGATGTTGCTGCTGACAGTGGGAGAGCAGGTCAGGGCACCCCCAGTGCTGCTGGTGATATGCCAGGCAGAAAGGGCAAAGCGTGCACAGGACGTGTCCTCCACGGCTGGCCTGGAGAGCGTGGGCATGGATCCCCAGCCACTGCTGGCCACGCTCCTGCCCGAGCAGCAGTGAGGAACTGTCACAGCCCCAGGAAGCTCGGCTCCTGGGACGGTAACTAAATTTTCTCTCCAAGACTTGTCAGCAGCCATCAAGACTGGCTCTCCTCAGCCTGCCCTGTTGTTAGAGCAGCCAGGAATCAGGCTGCGGGTAGGCTGCAGAGATACCTGTGCCAAACACACCCACTGTCACGGGCGTGTTTTCCCCTGGTGGAACACCTGAAAAAAAAACCCAACACTATTTTGAGTTATAAACCTCAGCAAAATAGATCCAGAGAAAAGAGTGTGGTGGACGTAGGGAGGGGAGCATGTGACTGACCTTGCTGTGCCTGTATTTACACCACGTGTTTGTGCACCCACGTGTGCCTGCGTGCCACAGCCCCCGCCATGCTCCATGTTTCCTTCACACACGTGCCCACGCACAGCGCACACGCGTGCGGCCCTTCCCACCGTGCCCTGCACCGAGGGCAGACGAGCAGGGCCCCGTGCAGAAGCATGGGTGACAGCGCTTGTGTTCGCAGAGCATACAAACCCCTCACGCATGGTGGTGGGGTGTTTGGTTCCTTCTGCGCCTGCCTGTGCCTGCAGGCACCCTGCGCGCGGTGGGTGACAGAGCCCGCTGCACCCCGCGTGTGCGTGCGTGCAATGCACATGCACGCGCTCTGCTGAAAGCAATCCCCAGCGCAATCCACGCTCATTCTGTCAGGGCCAGTCCTCCCACCAGACCCAGAGTAGGGACTTAAGTTTAAAAGTCTATTAAAGGCTTGAAAAACAACACCACTTCCTGGCTTCCCCTGCTTTTCCAGTTGCCAGGGTCTTCTAATCCCTTAGTCAAGGCACAAGAGGTTTGGGGTCAGCACAGGACCAGGACCTGTGACTTGCCCTACAAACTACTGGGCTGAACATGCTGCCCTGCAAACTGGGCAGCAGCAGTTGGCCCTCCCTAGGAAGTGCAAAGCCCCATGCGGCCCCAGCAGTGCACTGGTGTGCTAAATAACCCCTTCCTTGCCAGAAAGGGAATGGTGCTTCTGCTGCAGTCCCTGAACTCAGAGCTGGGGGAGGCTGAAGGGCTGGAAGGGAATGATCTGAGACGCTGAGTGAAGATCCATGTCCACAGGCCATCCCGGTCTACAGGATTGCAGTGATTCCACCGCTGTGCCCACGAACTGGAAACTGAGGGATGTGAAGCCTGCTGATGACAAGCAAAGCCACCATCACTGCCAGGGACCCAGTCAAACCAGTACTGCTCCACTCTTGCTTTGCTGAGCAGGCCTGGAGCTGCCCTTGCAAAGCCAGCCTGCTCCCTTGCACAAGCCCCTGCCCCTGGACAGCCCCTTGCTTGTGGCAAGTGGTTAACACCAGCCAAATTTGCCTTGATCCAAGGTGTTAGTACAAAGAATGTGAGCGTGAATTAATAACGGCACTTTGAAGTTGGCGTCGGCGCTTGCCTGCATCCCTCTTGCTGCATGAGTGGTTCTGTGCTGCCGAGGACCTGCATACACGCTGCTTCATTTTGCAATAATAACAGCCTTCCGCCAAGAGAGATAAACAGCCTGCGGAAGTTTTGCTGGCAAAACACAGTTTCAAATGAACTGCTAAAAACAGTTCTCAAAAGGATATTTCCAGCTACCGCACCCAGCTGGAGCTGGCTCTCCCCCCTACCTGCCGCTGTGGCCGGGGGCGCCGCGTCACCTGCCCCACGA
>NW_009260614.1:464970-472632 GCF_000687185.1 Egretta garzetta
TGCCTCGGGGTGGGTGCAGCAGACGCAGGTGGGATGCAGCCATGTCAGCCGTGTCTCCAAAGGGCGTCCCCAGCACAGCCCCCCCTGGGCTGGGACGTGTGTGCAGGCGCCATCCCCATCGGCCAGCGGCCTCCTGTGCACGAGCTGGCCCCTTGGTGCTGTCATTCCCGGGGTCCACAAGGAAAGCAGTGCCTTTCCCCATCTGCCGCTGCTGCTCACTCATGCAGGGGTCTCATCAAAATGCAGAGCATCCTTTCCTTCTGGCTGGCTTACAGTAAGCAGTTGTCAGACACTTCTATAATCCCGGGTATAATAAACCTTCCCCGGCTCCCTGATTCCTGTACCTGTCATGTGAGCCAGCTGTGCATGAGGAAAGCACTTTGCATGCAGATTATTTATCTGTCCTCAATCTGATCCAAATAACATGCTCAAAGTACAACCAGACAGAAGCAGCCCCTCCTTCCAGACTCGGGTTTTAGGACGCTGGAGTGAGAGTTTGCACTCACAGGGGTCATCCCATGATGGACCATTTAGGACCAGTTGCAGACGACAGCCTCCCTGCCGGGCTCCAGGGCTGTCCGGACAGCAGGGCTGAGCCGTCAGAGGGCACGGTGAAGTGGACTGGTATAAATTCATCGCTCGTACTCGTGAAGAGGGAGGTGTCTGGTTAAGGTGATGCCCTGGGGTGCTTCCCTCCAGCTTGCAGTCCCGCCGGCTTTCACTTGTGGTGACTGGATATAAGGAAGAAATTCTTTACAATGAGGGTGGTGAAACCCTGGAACAAGTTGCCCAGGGAGGTGGTGGAGGCCCCATCCCTGGAAACATTCAAGGCCAGGTTGGATGGGGCTGTGAGCAACCTGGTCTGGTTGGAGATGTTCCTGCTATTGCAGGGCAGGTGGGCTGGATGGTCCCCTCCAACCCAAAGTGTTCCATGATTCTGTGTCCTGCTGGTGGTTCCCATCTGCTCCTCCCCCACAAAGACTCAGTAGAGTTGGGTGAGAAAGCAGCAGGATCAGCTCTGATGGCCTCTGATGGGCTGATGGCTTTCCTGTGATGAGCCTGGGGGACCCCCAGGGCATTGCTTGGGCTCCCCCTCCTGCCAGTGCCTCTTTGTGCTCCTTCATGGGTGTGCAGGTGAGCTTTTATCACATACTCTCATCTCTAAGTGTGACAGATACTGCTATCTTAACCCCTCTGGGAGCCAGGATAGTGGGAGAGCCCTTCCAGCACACAGACTGCAGTCCAGGCTGCAGGCAAGGTCCCATCTCCAAGTTCAGGCTCAGCAGCAGGTTTTTGGCAGTGTAGGAAGGTCCTTTCACCCCCTTAATTCATGTTTCCATGAGCAATTTCACAGCCACTTGTGGGCACCTAATGGAATGTCTTTCCTCAGCATCTCGGCGCTGGGCAAAGGCTCTTGGTGCCATATTCAGGAGCACAGCGGGCAGCCTGCTTTGCGCCCCATGGGCTGCCCAAGCCCTGCGGGGGGTGGGGGGTGGGGGTGCGTGGTGCTTTGCAGGGGCCTGAAGTGCAATTTCTTGCCCGGTTTGCTCAGAGCTTCCCTTCAGTGGTCTGCAAAGCCTGGGTTCCACCAGCCCTAGCTATTGGCATGCACTGCTGCTGCAGCTGCACACCCAGAGACATGCCGAGTTGAAATTCAGGGAAGACATCCTGTCTAGCACAAGGTATGAATTGTCACTCATTCACTTTCTGATCAAGCACGGAGCTAAAACCTTCCAGAAAGGGGACCAGGCTGGATCTGAAGGCAGCAGGCAGAGGGAGAGCAAGGAGGGTCAGTGCCCGTATCCCCACCAAACAGCCAAGGATGCCAAGGGACCAAAGCACAGTGATACAGCCAGCACACTGCCATCAATCACAGGGCCCAAGCAGACGCTTCTCAGTATTTAAATCATTAATTAAGATTAATGAAATGCGCTTCTGAGTTTATCTAAGTGCATGTTCCAAAACTGAAACCCAGTCATTAATTAGTGAGTGAGACAATTTGAAGGGCTCAGTAAAATCCCCTCTTGAGCCCCAGCGAGGCACATCAGCATGGCTCTGGGTGGAACGATACAGCCCTGCCCAGGGCATGCTATGCCAGAGCAGGACGGGTGACACTTGAGAAGAGACAGCGATGCACGGTCCCACCAGCATGGGCTTTCCGGGGATTAGGGAGATTTCCGAGAGTGGGAGATATAACCTGCTAATCTTGTATGGTTGTGGCAAACGCGAGGCTCCGTTTGGCTTCCTGAAATAAATTAAATTGAAAAGCTCAGGGGTTGCTGGAAGGATTAGAGCTCCCTCAAAATACCACTGCCTGATCGGCCCATCCTGAGGCCCCTGAAACCTCCTCATGAAAACCAATGTAAAGGAATATGTCCCGTCACAGGATGAATCTGAACTACAAGTAAAAATGCCCCGTCTGTGCAATGTGAAATGCCGCATGAAGCCCAGCTGTAGGGCCCTGGATGTGCTGGCCTGTGCTCATCCTCATGTTGGGACATCCGTGTTCACCAGACCCAGATCCAGAGGACCAGGACCCAGTGCCCAGGGGCAGCTGCCATCCACCATGCTACATTCCTCCAATGCTGTGTGTGGTTCCCCAGGGACCTCCTGGGTGAACGTCTCCGGTGACAGGCATGGGGCATGGAGCCATGGCCGTATTCTGCCTCCCACTGCAAACTTCCCCCATGTTGGAGTTTGGAGATAAGTTTCAGGGCATGGCTTATGGCTACTCACTTGGGTGTTTGAAAAAACAGTGTTAGAGAATGACCTTCTCCACAGTGCAATAAAAGACACATTGGCAGTAAATTGCGTCAATTACAGGGAACTCAGTAATTAATTAGAAGCTGGGAGTCTTCCCATCCCTCACTGCAGCTCTGAAATTAAGAGTCCGAGTGAAGAGTAACTTCCAGGCCAGGGAGTCAGCGCTGGGGCTGCCGTGCGATTGCCTCCCACACAGACTTGCCAAGGGCTGCCATCGCCCCCTCGATGTTGATCAACTTGCATTTGAATTGGCAGCAAGGACACGGGTTTGACCTCCGCCTGTGGAGAGGAAGGAGAGGACTTCAGGCAGTGCCTGCGGGAGGGCATCCTGAGTGGTTGATGCCACTGCAAGTGGAAAAGCTTCTGCCCCAGCTGGGAAGGGGCTGTCTCCTCATTGGAAAGCGATGGAGGTGCTTGGGAAGAGGAGAGTGAGCTCACAGGGAGCAGAGCAGAAGCAGAGAGGTTGGCATCTGCCCATGGAGGGTAATGAGCTGTCGACCTAATGAAAGTGCCGGAGAGGATGCTGTATGTGTGCAGGCCACTGGAGGGCTGAGGATACCGGTGTTGCTGCCTGCTTGGGCAACCAGAGCCCCGAGAGCTACCGAAATCAAAGCCTTCCTTCTGCTGCGGAAGAGCTCAAGCAGGGGCCAGAGGGACAAGGAGGCACCACGACCTCCAGCCCACCGCATACATTCCTGCCTTGAAAACGTCAGGTCTGGCTCTGCACGGTGTTGCTGCAGCTTGGCTGGGATGTTCGTCAGCAAATCCACTAAGCCGGAGGTTGGCTAATGGTGCCTGTGAGGCACCCGCCGGGGTTCCACCGGCCAGAAGCAAAGGCAATCAGAGCCTCCGAAGCAGCAATCAGACACCCTCCAAATTGAGCGGACGTGAGAAGTGAGTTTGCAACTTCGAATCGATCCGGCAGCCAAGGTCAGTTAGAGGAGAGCTGAGCTCCCAGAGAAGCCACGGTGGAAAGTGAGTTGTAATAGAAGTGAGTTGTAATGTTCTCCAGCCGGCACGGACCTCCAGCTGCTGCTGACCCACTTAGCACTAACACTCGCCTGCAGGAAACTTCCATGCCATTTTTGCAGCGTTACGTCAGGAAAACCAGACCATGGCGTGGAGATTAGCCTGGGAAGGGCACACAATGCACTGGCAGCTGTCAAGATATGGCTGTGCACAGGGTGCAGGAGGGGTCCATGAAGGCCACCTCAGCCCAGTGGAAAACACCATGTCTTTGCAAACGAGCGCACGGTGGTCCCCACTCCACTGGGATGAGCACATCCCTGTCTGGTGGAGGGGTCTGTGATGGTCTTGCCATGGTCTGATGTCACCCAGGAGTGCAAACCTCACATACCCAAAACTGAGGCGTCAAAACACAAAGCCCAGGGAGGATGACCCTGTGCCTGCCCCCCAATACGGCCATCGCTTTGGATCTGGAAGGGAATCTCATGCTGTCCGGGGTGCCTCTCAGAGCCTTGTTTCCTGAGCCCATGGCATAAAGCCAAGAGGTGGAGGAAGGAAAGACCAGGATTTGTCTTTTTTTTCAGTTGCTTTGTAGTTTTCAAGCCATTTCAACCCTTGAGGTTGTTCAGGAGATACTGTGGACTCTATCCTCTGGGCCTACAAGAAGCACCACCATGGAGTGAGCAGGCTGGGGGCTCACTGCTGGGGTGGGGAAAGGCGTGGGGTGGAGACCAGTGGACACCAGGCTGAATGTTAGCAAACCACAGATAAGATAAAGTGCTACATTAGGGGGACTGTGGCCAAGGTCAAGGGAAATTACTCACCCTTACGATCAGCAGTGGGGAGGCCACCCCGCTGAGCCATGGCTAGCCAGGTGAAGAGGAGGGTGAGGTGGGATCTAATCACAGCTGCAGCTTCTCGGGAGCTATTGCAAGGAAGATAGAGCCGAATGCATCTCGCTGGTGCCAAATGATGGAACAAGGGATGGCAGTCACACAGCGGACCTTCAGAGGCTTGGGATGGATGTTAGGAAATGCTTCTTCATCTGAGCAGCCCCGAGATAGGTCCCCAGAGCGACGGGAAATCTCAGTCCTTGGGGGGTTTCAAGGCTTAGGCAAGCAAAGCCACAGCCACACCGATCTGGTGTTGGGAACAGTCCTGCCCTGAGCAAGAGGCTGGATGGGAGATCCTGGAGCTCCTTTCACCAGCCCTGCTGGGATTCACAGCACTGTGCCTGCTGCACATCACTTTTCTCCTGGCTGGACTCTGGGTCTGGGTATGCCCTGCCATGGAGCAGTACAGGCACTTCTCTCCTGGCTTTGCAGAGGCTCCCTGCTCCGCAGCCCAGCCGCAGTGCCTGATGACTGCAGGAAGGCTTATGGCACTTTGATCTCTTTTACTTATCATAGAATCATAGAACCATGGAATGCTTTGGGTTGGAAGGGACCTTTAGGGTCACCCAATCCAACCCCCCTGCAGTGAGCAGGGACATCTTCAACCAGACCAGGTTGCTCAGAGCCCTGTCCAGCCTGACCTTGAATGTTTACAGGGATGGGGTCTCCACCACCTCTCTGGGCAACTGGTGCCAGTGTTTCACCACCCTCATTGTAAAGAATTTCTTCCTTATATCCAATCTAAACCTACCCTGTTTAGTTTAAAACCATCACCCCTTGTCCTATCACAACCAGCCCTGCTAAAAAGTCTGTCCCCACCTTTCCTATAGGCCCCCTTTAAGCACTGAACAGCCACAATCAGGTCTCCCCGCAGCCTTCTCTTCTCCAGCCTGAACACCCCAAACTCCCCCACCCTGGCCTCATAGGAGAGGGGCTCCAGCCTTCAGAGCATTTTTGTGGCCTCCTCTGGCCCCGCTCCAACAGGTCCATGTCCTCCTTGTGCTGAGGGCTCCAGAGCTGGGCTCCAGGTGAGGTCTCACCAGAGCAGAGTAATCCTGTGTGAGCTCTCTTACTGACCTCGAGATGGACAGAATTGCATCCTGAATGCATCCATTGACTTTTGAGGAGCCCTGAGTGGTGGGAAGAAGCCAAACATGAGCCATGGTGGCAAGCAAAACCGTATCCCATACAATGGGCCAGGTGCTCCTTGCAGCCCATAGTCCTGTGCCTGCACACTTTTCGCCATGATAGGCTAACCAGCCCCTTCAGAGACCGGTGCAAGTAGCCCTGGACCACAGGCCAGACCCTACCAGTCCCCCAAAGCCTTTTGCTTCCTCTGTTTGCCCTCCTCCCCTGGGGGAACAGGTGCAGAGCAGCGCCCACCCGGCCAGGCACAGCTGGCCCTGCAAAGCAGGGCTCCCGTTGCACGCCTCGGGGCTCCTGGCGTGGTGTCAGCGTCGCTCTGGGCACCCCGCTTGGATCCTGTCTTATTTATGGCACATCCTTCCTGTCTTCTCCCAGCTATTATTGCCTGAAATATTGTCGATTCCGGCTGTGTTTGATTGCAAACTCTCTCAATCTACAAATTTCAGTGACAAGCACTACAGCAGCTCATTTGCATGCCAAAGTGATCAGTCCGGAACTGCTCGTTACACAAGTGAATAAATAAATAACGGATACATTAAAGAATGGGAAACAATCAGCCAAATTAACCGATAGATGTCAACTTGCAACCAGCCCTGTCCTTCTTAACAGAGAGCAAGAGGAGGGAGGATGGGACAAGCCTTCCCAGCATTGCGCAGGGCTGCTCAGCGCTCATCCATCTCCCCTCATCCCATGAGCTGGCAGGGATGCATGTCAACACCAGGAGATGGTGAGCAAGGGCTGGAGCGTGAAATCCTGGCTTTTAAACCGCATACCTGTCTTGGCTCCTCACACTTGCTCTGTGTAAGCGTCTGCCATAGGAATAGCACATCCCCTTGGGACAGCAATGGGACTGTGTTAGACAGCACACAGCAAGGGGCCTTCAGCCCAATTCTCAGCTGATGTCTCAGGGAATCCTTCCGGGGTGCATAAACCATCCCAGCTTCTTGTTTTGTTGATGGAAGCCTGGGAGAGTTCAGAATTCATGCAAGCACCCTTGCATTGCGCGGGAAGTTTACCTGGCAGTCGGAGGCACCGGTTGAGCATTTTGGGCCAGGTCAGCTCAGCAGCTGCGAAATCAGCTTGTGTGGTTCTTCGGACATTGTTAAGCCAGCGGTGACTGCTGAAGCATGGAGGCTCTGAGCTGTCCTGACAGGAATGGGCAATGGGATGAGGGGAAATGGCCTCAAGTTGTGCCAAGGCAGGTTTAAGCTGGACATTGCGAACAATTCCTTCCCCGCAAGGGCTGTCAAGCACTGGAAGGGGCTGCCCAGGGAAGGGGTTGAGTCCCCACCCCTGGGGGTATTTAAAAGCTGGGCAGATGAGGTGCTTAGGGCCAGGGTTTAGTGGTGGGATGGCAGGGTTAGGGGAACGGTTGGGCTTGGTGATCTTAAAGGGCTTTTCCAGCCTAAGCGATTCTGTGATCTGTGATGTATGACGTCCTGGTGGGTGGGGGTGGCAGCCTGGGGTGCTGGTGGCTGGCGCCAGCCGTAAGCGCAGTGCCTGCCAGCACTGATGCCCTCAGCCGCCCTTGTCGCTGTCTCCGCACAGTGACGGGTAGGTGTTCGCCACCTGATTTCTCCTCCTCTGGCAGCTCCTGTCTGTCACCGCTCCGCAGGGAAGGCGGCGGAGGAGCAGCTCTCCCTGCCGCCTGCTGTCAGGCAGCCCGTGCGTGCCTGCGGGCGCCGGGGCTGGGAGGAGGAGGCTTCGCAGGGGTAGCCAGGAGGGGCTGCCGGGCTGGGCTGGCAGTGGCCTCTCCTGACTGGCACCGCCGGGTGGGAGGGCAGCGGGGAGGTGAAGGAGCTGCCCATGGCCCATCCCGAGGGGCGAGGGCTGCTCGGGGTCGAACCCAGCTGGAGCGCGGCTGGCGCCGGGCCTGCAGCGGAGCCGGGAGACC
>NW_009260614.1:472984-475650 GCF_000687185.1 Egretta garzetta
GAGGGGACAGGGAAGGGGACAGGGAAGGGGACAGGGAAGGGGACAGGGAAGGGGACAGGGAAGGGGGAGGGTGCCAGGATGGAGGGATCTTTGTGCCAGGGGAGGTGGCCTGCAGCAGCCTCTGGGATGAAGCTGTGCAGTGCTCATCCACGGCTCCCCACAGCCGGGCAAACTCCGGAGCTGCTGGTGTCCCAGCTCCAGATCAGCAGGAGGAGGAGGAGATGCTCAGAGGATGGGAGAGGAAGGCTTGGCTTGAACGCAGCAAGACTAATAGTCAAGCAAGTGGGGCTAAGCACAGCTTGGCGGTTTCAAGGACCTGGAGGAGGTGCTGCCTGGACCAACACCACCTTCCAGGAGATGCTGGAAACCTGTAACCAGCCCCCTGTAACTCAGCATTTAAATGGGGTTAAGGGGACAGTCAGAGACAAAGGAACACCAGGACACAGCCATAGATCAGTGCTCTCATTTTGGCTGTATACTAAGAAAGGGCAATAGGGCAGAAATACAATTACTGCCCAGAAACCCCGTTTTGCGGAAGGTAGGTCTTTTCAAACTCACCTGTCATCTTTTCTTGACACAACTACAGCTCTGGTTGATAGAGGAACTCTGCTGATAGGATAAAATCGCATTTCTTCTGGGTATCCAATTTATTATGGGGTGAGATGTTGATTAAAAATGTGTATTATATTGCATTAAGAGGGCATATATTCAATGAATTAAAGACCAGCTCAGTGTCAGATTTCCAAAGGTAATTACTAATGGAGATGCACTGGGGAGTGAAGTATTGTCTGGCAAGGGTCTCTGGGGCTGATTTTTGGTTTCACACCAGTCATTCCCATTTTCATCTGTTTGAGGAACAACGCCACAGCTTCCCTGGGAGCGCTGGAGACAGTGGGTGGAGGAATGGGGGGGTTCCCACCCCCCTGGCCTTGGGACCACCTGATCTGGGCCTGCACCCATCCTCTTTCCTTGACCATCCCCCCTGGAGCTCCAGCTGTGCCTGTGTTTGCTCTGAGGACCCCAGCACTGCTTTCTCATGCAGGTCAGCGCAGTTGCCACGGGACTCCCGAAAGGAGACTCCAGGTGGGTATGGACCAGAAAGCCCTTCCAAGCCACCCACTGCGTTCCCCCATGGTGTGACCTGGCTGGTGCCCAGGGTCCCAAGGACGGGGTAGACCTCAGCAGGTTCACCTGCTAAGGTCATTGCTGCACATCTCATCCCTCTGCTCATTACTGTAGTGGGGCTTGGGTACTGGTGGTATTTTTGGCCTCTTCTGTGGCGGAGATGAACATGTATCCCTGGGCACATTCTCTGGACTCGCTGGTGTGAGGCATTGGCTTTTTCATTTTGCAGGTCTGGATCAGGCTATGCACAGCTCCTGGAGTTGCCCAGATCTGGCTGGTGCAAGGCACAGCCACTCCAGGGGGACCAGGAGCAACCAAGGTGCCAGAGACCCTGTCTTCTCCTGCTCTGCAACAGAGACAAGGTCCCCAAACCACTGAAGCAGTGGGAAGGAGATGTCTCACCAAACATGCTCGAGCCCTGCTGAGCCACATAGACACTAACAGTGCCAAGGGGGGCACCTGGAGGGTTGGCCCCCAGCAGCAATGACCAGGCTGGGTACTATTGACAGCCAGGCTCTGCCCATTGTCCAGTCCAGGAGCCATCAAGAGTCAACCCTGGGCCCCATCAGGCATCCCTTGGATGGCTGTGCCACCTAGGGCTGACATGGCCTGTCCCCTCCTGCAGTGACAGAGCTGTGCCATGCCTTTGGGCACCCTCCAACTTTGTGTTGCTCTGTGCCCAGTTACGACCTGTTCCTGCTGTGAGGACTGTGCTGCTGGGCAGGGTGGGAACCCTGCAGCCCTGCGCTTCTGCTGACCAAGCTGTTCCCTGGCTGTGACCAGCACTGCCAGGGTCAAGCACAGAAAGGGGAACAAGTTTCTCTCTCGTGCAAAGAAAGCGAAACTTGGCACTTCTCTTCCCCAACCAGGCAAACCACCATGCATGCAAGTACATCCTCCCCCCCCACACCTCCTCTTCCTCCCTGCTCCTGAGAAAGAGGTTCCAGCAAACAGAGCTTCTGCTCAGACTGGTCCGTCTTCACCCCCAGCGAGGAGGTAGGTCACCCCAAATGGCTGGGGACACATTCCTCATCTGCCACCGCTCTCCAGTCCTTGCTCCCTGTCCCCTTCTTTCTTCACTTCCCCCTTCCCCAAGATTGGGGTAGGTCTGAGTGCTCTGGACCTCCCTCCTCTTTCCCAGCTCTGCGTGTTGCAGATCTGGACCCCTTTTGCCTGTTTATCCCTCTCCTGTTTATCCCTCTCCTGTTGTGTCTCTGCACCCCTTCCTCACTTGTGCTCTTCAGTCCGTGGGACCACTGCCCCACACACCCATGCTTGGCTCCCCCAACACTGGAAGAACCATACTCTGCATGCGTGTGATGTGTGACCACCCATCTCCAGGACAGGCACCAAAGGGGTTATGCTGTGCTCCATGTCCTAGAACCATAGAATCACTGAATTGTTTAGGCTGGAAAAGCCCTTTAAGATCATCAAACCCAACCGTTCCCCTAACCCTGCCATCCCACCACTAAACCCTGGCCCTAAGCACCTCATCTGCCCAGCTTTTAAATACCACCAGGGGCGGGGACTCAACCCCTTCC
>NW_009260614.1:475709-482582 GCF_000687185.1 Egretta garzetta
CCCTGGCACAACTTGAGGCCATTTGCCCTCGTCCCATCACCTGTTCCCTGCGCGCAGAGCCTGACCCCCCCTGGCTCCCCCCTCCTGTCAGGCAGTTGTAGGGAGCGATAAGGGCTCCCCTCAGCCTCCTCTTCTCCAGGCTGAACACTCCCAGGTCCCCCAGCCTCTCCCCACCAGCCTTGGGCTCCAGACCCCTCCCCAGCTCCGGTGCCCTTCTCTGGACACACTCCAGCCCCTCCATGTCCTTCTTGTAGTGAGGGGCCCAACCCTGGCCCCAGCATTCAAGGGGCGGCCTCACCAGTGCCCAGGACAGGGGCATGGTCACTGCCCTGCTCCTGCTGCCCATGCCATTCCTGATACAAAAAGTCCTGGGCTCCCTAGACCCAAAGCCCTGCCATGGGCACATGTCAGAAATTTTCAGTAACACCAACAATTTCAACTCATGCAATGAAACAGCTTCAAAATCCTTCCATGAAGTTATCTTCACCATCGCATGTGGTGTCTGGCTATCTGTACTGGACAACACACAGATAGTTCTGATGAGAGCACTTGCATGTCTGTAGCCAAGGGGCATCTGTGTGTTTGCTGTGTGCTTGCCTCCATCCCCAGTTCCCCCACTCCTGTGCTTGTAGGACAGCAGGATGCAACCTGGGCTCTGGCTGGCGACCAGCACCCTGGCAGCAGTGCTGGGCATGGCTCTGCTGGAGGAGGAGGTGTGTAAGGCACCAGATGGCAAGGATGGCTTCCCGGGAGTCCCTGGCCTCAATGGAAGACCAGGGCAGAAGGGTGACACGGGAGAGCCAGGTAAGGGGGAGCCAGGAATGTGCAGTGTGGGTGGCACAGGAGCTCCTTGGTAGGAGCATCATGGGCTGTGGGAGCAGCTCGGGAGATGCCAGACTTGCATGAACTGCTCCTCCTTACCATCTCTCCACAGGAAAATCAACACAGAGGACGGGCATCCGGGGACTCAAAGGGGATGCAGGAGAGCCGGGGCATCCTGGCAATCCAGGGAACCAGGGCTACCATGGCTCACAGGGCCCTCCTGGGCCCCCAGGGCAGCCGGGGCCAAAGGGGCAAAAGGGGAAAGCTGGCAACATCCTGGAGCAGCCACGTCCTGCCTTCTCCGCCTCTCGGAAGTCCCCACGGTCCATGGGCAGGAGGGTGGTGTTTGACAACATCATCACCAACCAGGAGAACTCCTATAGTCCCCAGACGGGGGAGTTCACCTGCCGCATCCCCGGGCTCTACTACTTCGCCTACCAGGTGGTCTCCATCGGGGACCTCTGCCTGAGCATAACCAAGAACGAGGAGCCCATGGTCAGCTTCTGTGACCACAACAGCCGCGACATCCTGCAGGTGAACTCAGGCAGCAGCGTGCTCAGCCTGTCCAAGGGAGACCGGGTCTCCGTGAGCACCGACCCTGCCAGGAGCAGCATGATTTATAGTGGCTCTGAGGCAGACAGCGTCTTCAGTGGCTTCATGCTCTTCCCACAGATGGGCTGATGGACGACCAGCCCAGACCCGCTTAGCCCCAGAGCATTGCGGTGTGTGTGTGTCTGCATGTGTTTTCCCCCTGTGAGTGTGTGGGATGGTTTAGTACCACAGCAAACCAGGATGGCCCCAAACTGAGCCACCAGACAGGTCCAGTGTGCCCGCCAGTGTCACGGTGGGGCTGGGCTGTGGGTCACCACTGCAGCAGCGAGACCCCTGCCAGCAGTTGCCTCCGTGCTGCGCCTGCCCGCTCCATCCTAGAGGCAGAGGACTCCTGGCCTCAGCAGCTCCCTCTGCTCCTGGGTGCTCAGACCCCACACCGGAGGGGACTGGTCATCATTGGGGCTGTTGGCCAGCTGTGGGAATAAAGATTCCTGAGTGGGAAATCACTGCGTGCCCCTGCTTCTGCTACATTAACCATCACAAACACCCTTCTGGCGCCAGGCCACTACTGCCTCTTACAGCCTCCCCTTCAGTATAAATAAACCCTTCTTCCAAGACGGCCACTTGGGTTTTCTTTCCTATTCAAGCGTCTTCCCCAAACCATCCATGTCCTGGGCCTCTTCCTAAGCTGCCCAGGGAGAGAAGCAATCCCAGTTTGCCCCTGACCAAGCACAGACCCCAGTTGCAAAGGTGAAAGGACAGGAGGGAACTGAGTGCGCAGATAGAGCTGGCATTTGCAGGAATGGGAAATCTCTGGGGCTGGCTTGCATCTGTCCTTCTCTGGATGAGTCCAAGCTACCTGTCCTGTACAGGGGTGAGTACAGACCATGCACCTCATACACACGGCCCTCTGTCGGTACCCAAACTCTCCCAGGAAGGGGTTGTGGCCCTCCAGCCTTTCAGCAGGGAAGGACAGGGACATCAGGGTGACTGATGGGGTTGTGGGATGATCGCAGTGTGGTTCCAGCACGATGCTCTTCTCTTTTCAGCTTGGGTGAGAGCACTGGGAGTAGGGCAGGCTGGGCATGTGTCAGGTGACCAGAAAGCATTGGGGAAGCCATGCAGGTGCCATGCCCTGAGACTGCTGCTCGGAGGAGATGCTCCACACATGCTGGGCAATCAAATGTCTTCATTCCTGGAGCAGTGAGGAGGAGGCCAGGTCACCTGCAAGGCGCAGCACCCTGACCAGGGGTGGTGGGGCCCCGGTGCATTCAGCACCCAGCAGAGCTGGTGGAGCACAGGGTGCAGAGAGGACAGCCATCCCGCAGGTCAGCAACCCACAAGGAGAAACGTCCTTCAGTCCCATTGCCTGGGGGTGCAGCATCTCCCTTCAGGACCAGGAGATGGCCTTGCACCAGGCCATCACTGCACAAATGGCATGAGGGTCTGCTTCCCGTCCGCTTGCTGCCCTTCTGCTCGGAAATGAGTTAAGGATGGGGGAAAACCAGGCAATTTGCAGAGTGATGCTCCCCATGGTGGATGGAAGGCTTGCAGCACACCTCTTGCCAGACGCTCATCCCACCTCTGTCCTTCCAGCCCCTGCTGCTGCAGTGGCACGAGCACAGGTCTCGCTGGACAGCCGGGAAAGTGCTTGCTCAGAGGAAGCAATCAAGCAGGAGGATGTGAAAGTCAGCTGAGGGCCAGATGGGGGTTCTGGGTCCCCAATGGCCCTTCCGTAACTACATGACTTCCTCCAGGAGGGAGTCACAGAGAGTGACCCACGCCGAGCTGTGCCCACAACAGCCAGAGGGCTCAGCAGCGCAGGACCTTGTGCCCTGCTCCCCCCACCAGAGGTAAGAGGTGCTGCAGGGTCCATCTGCTTGGGGACTGGGGGTCCGGCAGCATGGCACAGTGCTGGGCTATGTGAGAGGAGGAGGAGAAGGAGGCAGAGGCAATTCCAGGCTGCACAGATGTCATGGGGGGATGCACACTTGTCCTTGCTTCAGGAAGACCTAGTCCCCTGGGCCAGGCACTGTCCTGGGAGATCCCCAGCTGATGGGGGGCTTGATGGTGACAGACAGAGCCAGGGAAGTCAGGCTGCTGCTGGAGAAGGGGCGAGATCAGCTGGGTCCACGCAGCTCCAGCCTCAGTGCAGCACGGTGCAAAGCTCTGCAGTGGCATACGCATCTGCAGGGGGTTCAGGACCTTGGACCGGGAGAGCTTGGGGCTAGCCATGGGTACAGCAAGACCTCGTAGCTCCATCCAGACTGAAAGCCCAGCCCTCCTTGTGCCATCAGGCGCTGCCCCGGGGGTGGTGATGAGACCGGGGTCTGTTTCCACATACTCAGCTCCCCACCACCTGGCAATGGGTATGGGGGTACACTGGGGGCATGGCCAGTGCACAGTACCTCCATAGCCATGGCCTCTCACCCCAGCACTTTCTTTCCTTTTCCATGCTCCAGAGCACCAAAATGGGGCAGAGCTGTGGCGAGCAGCTCCGTCTCACCCTCGCCCTCCTACTCCTGAATCTGGGATCTGCTGTGACTACAGATGCCCCTCACAAGTGCTATGGGGCTCCTGGCCTTCCAGGCATGCCGGGTGTGCCAGGCAAGGATGGCCGGGATGGGCTGAAGGGAGCCAAAGGCGAGCCAGGTGAGTGAGCAAGGAGGGGAACCTGCAGCCCATTGAAGGGCGGCCACCGAGCCCTCTGTGGCCAGTCTGCCTTGGTCTGCAAGCCAAGGAGAGCATCCTCTGCAGACAGGGCAGGAGGAAAGGTCTTTCACTCCCCACCACACCACAGGCATCCCAGCCACTCCTACAACACGAGGGCCCAAGGGCATGAAAGGGGAATCAGGTACCCCTGGCTTCCCAGGCAAGACTGGCCCCATGGGTCCCCCTGGTCCCCCTGGAGACCCTGGGGTGATGGGCATGGCTGGAGAGCCAGGTATGCCAGGCAGCTACAAGCAGAAGCACCAGTCAGCATTCTCAGTGATGAGGCAGACCAGCGAGCACCCCTTGAAGAACGTCCCTGTGGTGTTCAACCATGTCATCACCAACACCAACAACGACTATAACACCACCACGGGCAAGTTCACCTGCAAGCTCCCCGGCCTCTACTACTTCGTCTTCCACAGCTCGCAGACAGCCAACCTCTGCGTCATCCTGTACAAGAACGAGAGCAAGATGGCCAGCTTCTGCGACCACAAGACAAACACCATGCAGGTCAGCTCCGGTGGGATCCTCCTCCACCTGGGGGCTGGGAACCAGGTCTGGCTGGGGGTGAATGACTACAACGGCATGGTGGGCATCGGCAACTCCAACAGCGTATTCTCAGGGTTCCTGCTCTTCCCGGACTAGAGGACAACCAGAGCCCACCCCAGCACGCCAACCTCTTCACCCTGCCCTGCAAAAGCTGCTGCTCACCACCAGCTGATGCTCCAGGTTTCTCTGCTGGATGGGAAGCCCCAGTGAGGGGGTCAGCCCAGCTCCCAGACACAACCCCCCGACCTGGGGACTGAGAGCAGGCAGCCACCAAACAGGGGGAACAGGCATGTCTGGATGCATCTGCACCCAGGGTGTCAGTGCCAAGCCCCCAGGGTCCATCTGGCACTGCCACGTGCATCTGCCCTGATAACCCCACATTACCTGCTGCTGCCAGAGCCAGAGGTCTCTCTGCATCTCTCCCCTTCCCACCTGGGTTGCACCAGGGACAGCCAGGTATCCTGGAGCAGCAGCTCCTTTGCTATCACCCAGCTGTGGAAAGTCTCAATAAAACCCTCCCCAGCGCACCTGGCCCCGCGTGCTTTTTCCTCCATGATTCGACTTTCTGCAGTGGACCCCACATGTGGTGGGATGGATATGGCGTGCATGCCTGCCTGTGCAGGGGTGACGGCATCTGGGCATCTGCGTGGCATCAGAATGTCCCCGAGCCCTGGGTGGCTCGGCCGTGCTTAGCATCAGGGAGCATCACAGCTCAGTGTCAGGGAGCTCAGCATCAAGGAGTATCACAGCTCAATGTCAGGGAGCTCAGCATCAGGGAGCTCAGCAACAGGGGACATCACATGCCATTCACACCCCTGGCTTTGCTCAGTGGGGCAGGACCCCCAGCTGCACTGACTGCAGGAAGGGGACAGTTCCCATGCTCATGCATACAGCCTCCAGCTAGAGAGGGACCAAGACCCCTCCAAGCAGGGGCCCCGATACTGGTCTTCCCCTCCAAGTAGATGCAGCTCAGTTGCAGAGGGCCACAGACCACACAGCAGACCTCAGAGCCATGCCTCTCCTGGCTGGGACATCCGCAGGGTCCCGGCCTCACCAGGGTCAGACTAGGGGAAGCACTGGCTTCCCAGGGACAGACCAAAGGAGCTCATCGCTGCGGAGGCTACAGAGACCACCAAAACCCAATGGAGATTCCTCCCATTGGCACACACTGTACAGTGGAAAAAGAGGTCACTCCCCTGAATGTTCTGTGCTTCACCTCTGCAATGCCACAGCAGAAAGCAGGACTGGAAATGCTTTTACTGCGGGGTGAAATCACTTCCCTTCTGCCACATTTAGGACAGCCTGGAGGACAGACTCAAGGTGATGGATGCTGAGACTCTGTGGCATCCTCTGAGTCCACCGGTACTTCCCAGCAGAGCTGGGTATGGACGGAGAAGCCCAAGGGATGCTGGCTAAGTGCATGCACATTTCTGCAGTCCTGAGGGCTTGCCCCAAAGTTGTCCGGAGCTCACGGCAGTGTTCCCCATAGCAAGAACACCCAAGCAGGTCCCAGGGGCCCTGCAGGGCAGAGCGGCCACCCCTCTGCTCCCTGGGGCCAGATCTGTGTGCCTGAGGGGCCCCAGGGTGTAATTTGGGGATGGCATGTTCTGCTGAGCTGGCAGCATTTGTGGCAGATATGAAAGTGATACTGAAGAAAAGGCAGGAGCTAAAGATAAAAAAGGGATGTAGCCCAGATGCTTTCACAACAGCCCTTGCAGCAAACTTCTGCTTCCCTCCATAGTCATTCCCAAACAGGAGGCTGGTGTGTCCTGCTCGATCTCCCAGTCCATGCAACAAGATGTTGAAGGTAAGAGCAAGCAGTTGGCGGCAGGAGCACACAGGGAACCCAGCAGCACCAGAGTGCCAGTCCCCCCCTGCATCACTGCACTTGGCTGCGGCAGGAGAGAAGGGGCTGTGGGGCTGTGGGTAGTGGAGATCCCTGGGGGGACCCCAACCCCTCCTGCCCCACCTGGAGGCAGGGGGGAGATGGAAAGGAGAGAGGGCAAAGGCCCAGAGGGGTGATCAGGGACTGAGCATCAGTCCAAAAAGTGCTCTCTTGCCCTGAGATGCTTTTGTCATCTGCCTGGGCTGGGAGCCTGTGGATCAGTCCTGGTACCTGCCACATCTGAACCAGAGCTGCTGCATCTGGAGGATCCGACTCACTGGCCTCTTCCCCCACTGACACCAGAGCTTCAGTGCTGGGAAAGTCCACCTGAGGCCAGAGAGTGTGGCTGGGGG
>NW_009260614.1:482629-510855 GCF_000687185.1 Egretta garzetta
GGTGCTGGGGGAAGGAGCTGAGCTGTGGGATGCAGGGAGGGCAGAAGGGATATGGGACCCCAGGGACTGGAAGCCCAGACGGCCATCCCGATAAGGCTGGGTAGATACGGAACTGCTCTGGGGATGAAGCAGGCACGTGGCAGGGCACGGTGGGAACCCGCAGGAGCTGGGAGGGCAGGTTTGGGGATTTCTTTGCCATTTGCAAGGACTAAAGCTGTCCCTCAGATGTGCTGAAGGAAAGTGAGAGCTCTCCCCTTGCAGATGATGAAACAGCTCTGGCCTGGGGAAGTATTTTACCCTGGAGTTTTGGTCCGGGATGGGATGGAGAATTTCTCCTCTGAGGGAGCAGTGGGCACTCAGAACAGTAGGGACCTGCAGCACATGTCAGTGGCAGTGGCACGGCCAGGCTGGACATCAGACCTGTGGGACGGGCTGACTTGTCCCCAGATAGTCATGTGGCTGAAGCTCTGGGCACTTGTAAACTGGTAAGATTAAAGTGGGGACTGACAAGCCCTCCCATGCCCAAATGGGCTGGTCCCTCCAAGGCCATCAGGAGAGCAGATTTGGCTCTGCAGCTGGATGTTTTCCCTCCCCAATGGTACTACCCAGAAGTGCTTCTAGCCATCGCCCTCCAGAGCAGCTCAGAATGCCCTCCCCATCCCTCCCACCGCCCAAGGCAAGTCCCTCCACATCCTCCTGTGCTCCAGCAGATGCAGACCCTCTGGGCGGTTCTGATCTGCCTGGCTGGAGTGCAGCTGGCAAGTGCCACACTCTGCAAGACCTACGGCTTCATCCCAGGCATCCCAGGGGCACCAGGACAGCCCGGCAGCAATGGCAGAGACGGGGAGAACGGCCTGAAGGGCGAGCGAGGTAAGGAGGAGGCTGCGGGCAAGGAGAACATCCTGCTGTGAATACTGAGAACAGGAAAATCATAGAATCATAGAACAGCTTGTGTTGGCAGGGACTTAAGAGGCCATCTAGTCCTACCCTCTGCAATGCCCACTGACATCTTCAACATCAGGTGGGTCAGAGCCCCATCCAACCTGTTCCAGTGTTCCACCACCCTCATTGTAAAAAATTTCTTCCTTATATCCAGTCTAAATCTCCCCTCTTTTAGTTTAAAACCATCACCCCTTGTCCTGTCACAGCTGGCCCTACTAAAAAGATTGTCCCCATCTTTCCTATAGGCCCCCTTTAAGCACTGAACGGCCGCAATCAAGTCTGCCTGCAGCCTTCTCTTCTCCAGGCTGAACAATCCCAACTCTCCCAGCTTGTCCCTGTAGGAGAAGGGCTCCAGCCCTCAGATCATTTTTGTTGCCTCCTCTGGCCCCACTCCAGCAGGTCCCTGTTTGTCTTGTGCTGGGGACCCTCGAGCTGGACACAGGGCTCCAGGTGAGGTCTCACCAGAGCAGGACCAAGGGGCAGAATCACCTCCTTCGACCTGCAGGCCATGCTTCTTCTGATGCAGCTCAGGAAGCAGTTGGCTTCTGGGCTGCCTGCACACCTTGCTGGCTCATGTCCAGCTTTTCATCCCCCAGTACTCCCAAGCCCCTCTTGGCAGGGCTGCTCTTCATCCCTTCATCCCCAGCCTGTACTGATACCGGGGGTGGCCTGTGACAGGCACATGGTCTTGGGAAAGCCATCCATTTTCCACCGGTCCCCTTCAGGTGTTATCAGGTGGGGGTGATGCTGGGGGACAGAACGGGCTGGGCAGACTGGAGCACCTTGAGGGACCTGAGGAGGGCGGGTGCAGGGCGTGTCATACCTGCCAGATGGGTGGGGGTCTCTGCTGACCCACACCCCAGCACAGGTACTGGCACTTTCCTTCCCACTGCCCCCTCTACAGACCCGTGGGGCTCAGCTGTGGCCACAACTCTTCCTCCCACTTTCTAGGTCCCCCTGGCCAGGTGGAGCACGAAGCAGATTTTGGGGAGAAAGGAGAATGCCGGGGTACCCTGGGAAGGTCGGCCCCAAGGGCCCCCCAGGTTCAAAGGGATTACCAGGTCCCATGGGACCCCCTGGCCCTAAGGGGGACTCTGGTGACTACAAGGCCACCCTCAAGTCCGCCTTCTCCGCTGCCAGGAGCATCAGCACCTACCCACGCCGGGAGCAGCCCATCCGCTTCGACCGCATCATAACCAATGTGAATGGCCACTACGAGAACCGGTATGGCCGCTTCACCTGCCGGGTCCCTGGCATCTACTACTTCACCTACCACGTCACCTCTAGGGCCAACCTGTGCCTCAGTGTGAAAAAGGGCCGGGGTGGCAGCAGGGGTGAGAAGGTGGTGATGTTCTGCGACTTCGTGCACAGCAGCTACCAGGTCACCACGGGGGGGGTGGTCCTCAAGATGGCAGAGAACGAGTCCGTCTGGCTGGAGCCAACGGAGAAGAACTCCCTGGTGGGGATCGAAGGGTCTGACAGCATCTTCTCTGGCTTCTTGATCTTCCCTGAGGCTTAGCCCTCTGGCAGTGCCACCCCGCAGCCCTTCCTCTGCTGCTGGCCCCTGCAGGGCTGAGGACCCCCCTGGAAAAGACTCTCTGCCCCAGATCTGGTGCCCTAAGCCCCTTGCTGCCAGTCTGGCACATTAAATGACAGCTCCTGGTGCTGCTGGTTCCTTCCTTGTCTCTTTCCCCCTGAATAACACTCAGATACCCAGGGCATACCCCCCTGCACCCCTGGGTGAGGCCCCCTTCGTTAGTACGTCGTTACTGCTGAGCAGAGCTGGGCAATCCACGCAGGTCCTGCTGCAGCACATGCCGAGTGTCCCCTTCCAGAGCCATGCAGAGAAAGTCCCAGCCCAGGGTTAGGGGAACACAGAGAGGAAGCCTGGTCTCTAGCGCGGGGCAGCACACAAAACATAGTGGGAAAATTGGGGCCATTGGGTACTGGTGGTAGATGGGGAGATGCTGGAGACGGTGCTGTACTGGACAGCCCTGGGGCTGGTGGGATCTGGGGAAGCCAACCTTTCTTAGACCTTATTTTTGTGGCGGTGGGGACAATAATACCCACAGGGGCTTGTCAATGCTTGTGAGAAGATGAGCTGGGGAAGCCAGAGCTTGATGCCCCGATGTAAGAGGTGTGGGGCACATGGCCCCACATGGTGCAGCTGGGCAGGGTCCAGAGCAGCCCCATGACCCCAGCAGAGGACCAGCACCTGCAGGTTCTACAGCACAGCCAAGCCCCCCTGGAGATCCAAGGACCTGAGGACCTCCAGATGAATAAGAGCTGAGGACCCCAGGATGTCCCTGTCCCTGGGGCAGGTGACAATCCAGCATTGTACCTGGGTGGGGGGTTGCCTACAGCCCCCAGCCCAGCTGTAGTAGGTGGTACCAGGCGCTGTGGGGTGTGAAGCTGTGAGGGCGTACACAGGGTGCCCAGGATGTAGGAGACTTTTTGTGGGGATCTGGGATTTGAAAGGGGCCGGCTGAAGGGGACGGGGATGATAAAGGGTCTGGGAGGGGATAGGGGGGAGAGGGATGTGGGCTGGCTTTTAGGAAGCATCCTCGCTGAGCCCTCAGACCTCCTCATGGGGCCAGGGCCCCCAGCTCTGGGTGGCTGGGTTGGAGGTTCCAGCCCCTGCCCAGGAGGATTTGCCGGCAGGTGGCACCAGGGGCTGGATCAGCCCCACCTTGATGGCTGGAGCATCCCTTCCCATCAGCAAAGCTTGCAGGCATCAGGCAGAAGGCTGAGGCTCAGCTCTGCTTTGCCCCTAAGGTCTGGGAGGAGGCACTGGGCAGGATTAGTGCCACCTCTTGCAGCCCTGGGTTAATGCTTTGTCCTGGCCACCTCACCACTTGCTCCTTCCCCCAGCAAAATCTGTGGCTTCGGCCCCCAGGGGTGCAGCTACCCCGTGTCCCCAGACCTCCGCCTCCTGTCAGAAAGTCAGAGCAGAGATGTTTGGTGTCACATCCCAAAGCCCTCCCTGGGCAGGAGCACTGGGCTGCTTTTAAAATGCAGCTGCAATGCTCTGGCCATTTTGCAGCTAGAGATGCAGCATCCCAAATAAAATGGGGTCAGCAGGGCAGGTGGAGGAAAAGAGTGGGTATCTGACCCCCAAACCAGAGGCTGGGCAGCCAGCTAAGCCTCCTGGACCCTTGGCAGGTCTGCAGGAGACCCCAAACCAAGGAGCAGTTGATACACTGGAGGACAGGGCTGCCATTCAGAGAGCCCTGACAGGCTGGGAATGGAGCTGGCAGGAGCTTGCTGACATTTAATGCCAAAAAATGCAAAGTCCCTCCTCTGGCATGGGGTGACCCCGCGCAATGGGACAGGCAGGGGCAGGGGGAATGTTTGTGGGAAGGGATCTGGGATGCTGACAGACAGCAAGTTGAAGCTTTCTGCCTTTCCTAGTAATTGATATAATCATTTTTGACTTTTGAAAAGGTCTTTGTCAGGACCCCCCTGGAGTGGAGCTGGTTTTATTTTTAAAACTTATGCCTGGCCTAACACCAGCACAAGCCGAAGGGTTTCTAGGGTCTTGGCTGTACCTGGAGAGGGCCTGAGGGCAGTGCAGGTAGCAACTGTCTCTAAAGTGCAGCTCACCATGCTTACACAGCCAGAAAACAGAGGTGCACAGGGCATTGCTTCCTCCCGTGGGTCTCAGCCAGCGCCTGGCAATGCCACCCCAGGCTTTAGCTCCATGGGATGGCAGCTGCCTGCTGCCCTGTATCCCTCAGGTACCCAAAATGGATGAGATAAGGGTCCCAGAGGACCATGAGCAGCTGGGGAGGGCAATGGGCCATGCTGCATCACCCTGCAGTTCTTCCAGTGGCACTCAGGGCCACACCAAGAAAAATCAAACCCCATCACAGCCCTGCCCTGCACTCCAGTATGTAATTAATTATTCCATACAAAACAAAGCAATCTTGGAACAACACAACCAGTAACAGGGGATTTGCAGAGAAACCTGCTGCAGGGTTGGGTGCAGCCTGGTGATGAGGAGGCTGGACAGGGGAAGCTCCACGTTCACTGTCTGAAGGACCAGTTTGCAGCTTTAATTAATTCTTTACATCTTCCCATGAGCGCCTGCCACTCACCAAACTTTAACCTGGCCACATCTGCACCCATTGAATAGATTTGCAGGTTTTGTTCTCACCCGGGACCTGCCAGAGCTGTCCCAGCGCTCTGTGCGTGCTCTCTGCGTGTGCTGTCCTTGTGCTCCCTCCCACCAGTCTGTGCACGCTTGCACTGTGCACACTCACCCTGCTCTGTGCATGCTCGTGCTGTGCGCCTGTGCATACTCACCCTGCGCTGTGCATGCTCATGCTGTGCACCCGTGCACACTCACCCTGCTCTCTGCACATACTCGCTGCTCTGGGCATGCTCACACTGTGCACACTCACCCTGCTCTGCGCACGCTCACTCTGCTCTGTGCGTGCTCTCTGCAGATCTGCCCTGACAACGCACGTTCTGCTTCTCTTCTGTCCCTTTTGATTTTTCTTTTTATTTCAATGGCATCACAGATGAAACTGGAGCAGCAGCACTGCCTCATGGTCAAGCCAGAATGAAGCTGTAGAGCTTCACTCGAATGCGGAGTCAGTTCTGTACCAAGGTCTGGGATGTGCCCAGGCAGAGGCCACCAGATGCTCAGCGGATGCCCGGTAGAAAGTGAGGTGGGTGGTGTTTTGAGGTGAATTCAGAGCAGGAGGTTTAGGGTTGTAAGTGTTTTGCCAAGCTGCAGCTGAACAGCCGTGGGGGGGGTTGGTCTCTCAGTGCCAGGGGGTGCAGGGGCTCAGGGAGCTGGGTGAGACAGGAGCACGGTTGTGCCACTTGGGCACCCTGCCCTGTCACGTACCAGGTGAAGGTGACACCAAAAAGCAGCAAGTGTTGAGGTCGCTTTCTGGGGACTCCCTGCAAGCAGGCACTTGTTTGGTCCAAAGCTCAATTGGAGCAAGTCCACTGACGTGCAAAGCCACTGGTAGAGAGCTGTCAGGATTTTCAAATAAAATCTTCCTATTTCAAGGCACGCAGCAAGAGGGATCAGCCAGAACTCACATGACATGGTGGTTTCCCCCGCGTTGTCTAGCTGGGGTTTTCTCTTTGCCAAGGTTCCAGTCCGGCTGTAAGCAGGGCTCTGGCAGGATCTGATGTGGTAGAACACACCCCAGTGCCTATTGGTATTCATGGAAAGTGAAGCTGAACTGGAGAGATCAAAGCACGGTTGTGCTGATTGTCGGTAAGATGTGGGTCCCACGGTTGGTCTAACATCACTAGCAAATGAAGTGGCACTTGCCAAGATGTTGATCCATTTGCACTGAGCCTGGTCCGTCCACAGCACCTGCTCCCCAAGGAAGAGCCCCTCCTAAACCATCCTTGGTTGACCCTGGCTCTTGCTGCCAGTGTACAGCCACAGCCGTGCTGTCCGGCAGGGTCTCCCGGAGGCCACACAGTCCAGCCCCCCCTGCAAGCCCTGCCAAACCACCCTTCTCCCACACAGCTTAGGGTGTTGCTCCAGGGTGCAGGGATGCTATCCCCCTGCCAGCAGCTCCTTCCTGCACAGCCCGTCAGCGTTTCCTTCCCTCCTGCCTCCCGGCACCCAGGCACGGTCGCTGCTGCCAAGCTAGTGGCTGCTCTCCACCTTCTCTGCTCTTGGGCAGGGCTGCGTAGCAAGATGCTGCATTTTTTCATGTTCTTCCTTCCCTCCCATTCCTCAAACCATAAAATCAAGCAGGAGGCATATGGGAAACCCTGCACGGGTCCAGTGCTGCGCCATGATGCTGGTGTGCTCTGGGCAGGGGTGTCACTGGGGCACTGCGCCAGGCTTGGCTTGGGCGGGGATTCAGACACCAGTGGGGCCAACTCGGGTTGGGTGGAGACTGAGGGCCCCATGGTTGCTTTGTGTTCCGCAGGACAGGAGCTCCCCGCATGGATCCCCTGGGTAGGGCGGAGGAGGATGGGACTGGTCACAGCCTGAGTGGGACTCATGTGGAGTTTGATTCCACAGGAACCAGCCTGAGACTGATCAGGGAGTTCAGACACCACCTCCTATCCCAAATCTAACCTCAGGGCTTCAGTTTGTTTCCTCCATCCTCACTCAGGCTTGGATTTTAATTTGAATGGGAAGGAGCAATCATTTCTCCTACGCAGGCTGGCTTGTCTCCCACTTGGAGCTGCACTGGGAATTCTTGCTTTTTCCTGGCCCCTCTGCAAGGACTGGGAGCTGCGGAGGCTCTGCTCTGCTCTGGCCACTGAGGGGTTAAGTCCCAGGCCCTTATTTTCTGCTCTGCCTCCTTATGAGGAACAGCCTTTTCGGGGCTGCAGAAAGGCTCTTTCTTTCCCCAGCAGATCTCTGGGAATGAAAAGTCTGTGTTCCAGATATTAAATTACTCATAAAATAGTTGGCCTGTCCCTGAGGCGGCTGGGCACCCCCCGGCCCCCGCCGCCCGCTCTGGCGGCTGCTGATGTGCATCTGCATGTCACCTCCTGCTACAAGGTCAATCTCTCCAATTTAAAGCAGCAACGTTGGAAAGCAAACCAGATTTCAGCCGGAATTAGCTTCAAATGGAGCATTCAGGGGACTGGCGCTGGGCAGGGAGCGCAGGAGGGGAAGGACCAGCCCAGCCGGGGGGTGGGGTGCTGGGGTCCTGCTGCTGCCGCACCCCTGACACAGCACCCCACACAGCCCCGGGGCTGGACCCAGGAGGCTGGACTGCTGCCAGGGGAGAGGATGCTTGGGCACCCCTGCCCCTGGGGGTGCACATGGGCAGGGCTGCTGGGCTCAGTCCCTCGCCCCTTCGCAGCTTTAGCAGCCCCAGCCCACGGCCCCGGGTGGTGGGAGCCCGCCTGGGCCAGCGTGGCCACCAGTGACCTACAATCAGGCACGGGTGTGCGGCTGGGCGGCGCCGCTGCCTGAGCCGCATCTCCCCGGCCCCCGCCTGCGCGCTGAGCAGCAGCAGAAGGGGATGGGGAGAGCCGGATGGAGCACGGCTTGGTCCTGCATGTCCCAGCACATGCCCTTACCCCCTTTCTGGGGATGCATCTCCACGAGCCCGGGTTTGCCCCCCACCCGCTCACGCAGGCTCCCCTGCAGCCCTGGAGCGGTGAGACCAGGTGCTGTGCTGGGGATCCTCTCTGCTGTGATACGGGGCCGGGCTGTTGGCGAAACCCCAAAACCAGCACCGGAGGTGTAGTAACATGGGTCTGGGAGACCCCCCCCATAGCCCTGCTCTCCTCTCCAGGGGTTTTCTGTGTTTTGCAAGAAAAAGGAAAGGCCTTTTTTTTTTCTTTTTTTTTTTTTTCTGGCTCCTGGGAGTGACTGGCGACAAACCAGTGACCCCTCTGGCTGCCTCAGTTTCCCCATAGGGAGGAGCAGACCCTGATATATCGCATACCCTGTCCCACCAGCCTCGCTGGAGGGGTACGTGGGTTCCAGTCCTCGTTCTGCAGTACCCACTGGGAAGAGGAGCAGTGATCTCAGCCTGCATGAGGCTGAGACAAGCCCCCAGCCCCACCCTTGTCACATAGGTAGCCATGTGCTTCACATGATGTGAGTCAGAGCCTCACGTGAATTAATACGCAGGGCACGTAGCAGGCACACGCACCAAATGCAAACCACACGAACGCCATGCAAAGCAGAGCATGCTGCCAGCACGCAGTGCGAGAGCAGTGCACGAGCAGGCTGAGCAGGCAGTACGGGCATGGAAGGGTCCAGGATTGCTCTCGATGGTCTCCCGCTGCCCTAAATCTTGTATTTACATGCAGAGGGGGGAAAAAAAAAAGCAATCAAGACAGCAAGGAGCCCACAGCACAGCGAGACACAGCCATGTGTGGCCTCGTGAAGGTCCCTGGGGATGTGCGTGCAACACGCATGGACACATACCTGAAATACCCATCTGGTTTTATTGAACAGGGATTATCTGCGAGTCTGCAGTCCTGGCTGCCTCGGAGAGAGCAGGGGCTGGAGCCCTAGGGTGAGGGCTCAGAAAGCAGCCCCCAAGGGCTGAATGCTGCTGCCCAGTGCTCCCTTCTGTTCCCATTATGTGCCAGGACAGCTTTTGTCTGGGGCTGCTGGCATATGGAGCTGCACACCCGCCGTGGGCTGCACAGCCCAGTGTCCTCTGCCGTGTCCGATCCTGTCTCATGGATCCAGCCTGGGGATGCCCGTGAGGGCCAGGCTGAGAGTCGGGCTCTGGGAGCATGAGGGTTTTGTGCAGAGTTTTGGCTCCTGGAGACTCCCCCACTGTATGCAGCACCAGGCACCGGCTGTGGGAAGCCCCCAGCACCCACCGAGACCTGGACTCCGCTCCTGTGGTGACACCCAACTCTGCCTGGCACCAGGGTGGTCCTGCCAGTGCCACCAGCTTCCTGCAGGGGAGCAGGGGCCCTTAGGATGCAGGGGAAGATCATCGGCCACCCTGGGTGCAGCACTGGGTGCCTCCTCCCCGCCCCAGGTGCTGGCCCTGCGCACAGAAGAGCTCCCTGGAGAAAGGCATGGATGAGCTGGCCCTTCCCAGGCCCCAGTGGCCCCTGAGGCAGGCTGGGTGGCCAGGAGTAGGCAGTCTTCTCTCTTTCTAATGTCCATGTGGATCCACCGCGACTGCCCTGACTCTGTCCCCAGGCTCCGGATGAGTCCTGGCCGCTCTTCGGTCCTTTGGTCTCCGCTCCATCATGCCTGTCCCTCGGGCTTGCTGAAAAGCAAGTCCTGGGGGCTAAAGCTATAGGCCAAACAGTGGTTCGCTATTCAGCATTTCATCTCTGTTTTGTTTTGATTCAGAGGACCTGTGCCTTCACCGAGCAGGGAAAGGGAAAATAAAAGCCTTTCTGAAGGAGAAGCGAATGCCAGGGGAGCTGGTGAAATGGCGCAGCACCCTTCTGCCTTCATAGCCCCAACATGCAGCCACCAGTGATCGTCCCAAAAGGCAAAGGAGACAGAGGCCCCTGCCCCTTGCCAGGCTGGGACCTCAGGGGAGGATGCGGTGCATGAGTGAGCAGGGAAGGGCGGGCTGGGGTTATCCAGGAGGCCTGTCCTCCTCCTTCAGGCAGACTCCCGCATCACCCAACAGTTCCCGTCATGGTCTTGTGTGGTTCATGCTCCATTTTCAGCCTTTTCCCTTGTTTTCTTCTTCCCTTAGTAAATGCATTATGGGAACATTGGATGAGTCTGAATGACCCCAAGGACATGGTGGGGCGTCCAAGCACTCTGAGCCCAGGAGGACAGAAACGTCACCCATTTATTATTAATGCATTTTGGTTTCTGATTCCAGATTCAGTGTATTTAATTTTTAAAGGCAGTTTGTGTTGTTCTGGGTTTTGCGCATTTTCTTCCTGCCAGCATTAAAATGTGGGTGCTGTCAAATAACCACTATTTCCCCAAGCTGCATTTCTTGTTAAGTGTCTGGGTTTTTTCCTTGACCATAGTTTTGCTGCAACATCGCTTGGGCCTAGGAGTGCTTGGAGGGACTGAAGTAAGTGTCACAGGAGGCAGGCAGTGTTCCCCCAGGTTTTCTCTAGCAATTTGCAGCCATGGAAGATCGACCTCCAATCCCGTGGGCCGGGCTCAGCTGCATGGCTGGATGCTGGCAGCACAGCACAACAACTTGGCACAGCTTCTCAGCGCAGCCCGCAAGCTTCAGCGAGGGTTACAGCAGCTGCTCTGCCTCTATGCAGGGCCACCGAAGCACCCTCCTTCATCCCTGCTTCTGGTCCCTTAGTGCCACCATCAGTGTGGTCCTGCAGCCCTCGTGCCCCGATGCATCTGCATCTTCCTGCATGCCTGCTTTGCCACATGGAGGCGACCGGCCGCAAGAGACAGGTTGTGCAAAAGAGGGCTTAGGCTCAGTGCTCCCTTCTGGCCCAGGACAACGTCCATCAGCTACCGGCAGCGCACGGTCCAGCCACGTGGGTTCTCTGCTCTGTAGTAAGTAGTCAGAAATTGCACTGAAGCCCTGTAGCAGAGTCGTTAATGATTAAGCACTTCAGTGTGCTATCTCTGGAGTGGGTTTTCTGGTGCCTGGCAAGGTATTGAGGCTTGTGCCAACACCTTTACGCAGCTCGGTCAAACAGCGAGGAGCCCAGGCTGTTATTTGTAGAATCACAGAATTCTCAGTCTCATAGAATATTCGGTTCCAGCCAGGATCGTGCGCACTCGGAGGCCGCCTCACTCGGGGCGCGATACTCTGCAAGCACCCTTAGAGCCAGGTTTCGTGGTGCAGCGTCACTTCGCCTTCAGCTGCTGCAAACATTTTTCTGCTCTGCCAGACCCGGTGCATGCACTGCACTTGCACTGGAAATTTTCCTGGGCCTGACACATGTGTAATGTAGCTGCCTTGGAGTGGCTGGCAGGTGAACACGGGGACGTGTTGGAGCACGGTCCGGAGCTAGAAGGGCGATAGGTATGCTGGTGCGTACTTCCATTTCCAGCCCAGGTATATGTTTCGGGGCCCTGCTGTGTGCCCTGACAATCCAAGATGAGGCACAGGGGCAAGCGCACATTTTGGGTGGGCTCTTTGACATCCCTGAGCAGCCAAGGCCATTGTGCAGCTGGGGTTTGCTCCCCTCTTAACTGGGGACTGTCTGCTGCAATACAAAGGGCAAAATGCCGCAGCTGACATTTTCCTCCTTCCCTGGCTTTGCCACTAGATGTCATAGGAAAAGCAACATTGCCGGTGCTGTTTGGCTTCCCCGGATGGGATTTTGGGGGGCTAGCAGGCCCTCCTCCCACCACCAGGCACACAGCATCTTCCCAGCCTCTGCCTCGGTGGCCCTTGCAGGGCTTTGTCTGTCTGCAGAGCCCCTGGAAAAACCATCACCGGGGATTCAGGGTTCAATGGACATTGAAATGCAACTGAAACCTTTTTTTTCCCAGCGCCTGGCTAAGCCGCCCGCTCGGACCCTCCCAGGAGGGAGCTGCACATCACCCATTCTCAAAGGGGCGACGCTGTCACGCCGGGACCCGCGGCACCTACAGCAATATGGTCCCCTCAAACAAGTTGGACAAACAAGGCCTTTATAGGCACTTTCTTTTCTTCTGGAGTGGAAGGGAGAGAAGCCGGGGTAGAACTCGGGGGCGTCCCACTGCAGCGGAGCAGCACACAAAGGCTCGCGATGAAAGGGGCACCAACAAATCCTCTTAGGGGCTTCGCTGCGTGCACATTCATATCCCGGCCCCATCTGCCGGGGGGGATCCCCGGGAGCGGGGGCGGGGAGAGGGGCTCTCCCTGCCCTGTGCTGCCAAAGCAAGCAAAGCGCATTCAAGGAGTGAGAAAGGGATGAAAAGGAAGAAAGGCAGAGCCATGAGGGGGTCTCGCTCAGGGGGGAGGGGAGGCAGCTTTGGCAGGGGTTGTATGAGTGCTGGCAGCCCCCTTGGCCCCCAGGGATGAGATGGGAGTGGGGGGAGCCTTCCCAGGGCAGCAGGGTGGGCAGGGCGAGACCCTGGTGCCTCCAGGCAGAAGAGCCATGCTGGCACCCTGGGCACCCTCCAGAGGTGTGATGGTGCCTTGGCTGGTTGGGACCTGGTGGGAACCGGTGGGACCGTGGGAGGGTGGGGGTGACCTGGCTCCCTGGAAGCTCGTGTGCTCGTGTTGGTGCCAGCCCCACGCCAGCCGAGCCATGCTTGGGCATCATAGCCCGGCTGCACAGCTCCCGGGGGATTAGAGAGCCTTGTGGGGCTGCGGGGGGGCTCACAGGCATCCGGCACCCCCTGGCCCCAAGCAGCCAGAGCAATGGCACATTTCATGCCGATGAGGGTAGAAGGAGGGGGTCCTGTCCGCCATCCCACAGTCAGAGTGGGAGCAGCCGCCTGATGCTTCTTGGAAACCAGAAGTTGTCAGGAGCGGAGGAACTGTGCGTGGGGCCGCAGCAGAAGGTGGGCAGCAGCTTCCAGAGCCTGGAGCCAGGCGGCCAGGCAGGGCGAGGAAATCCCTGTGTCCGTAAGGCAGCACTTTAGCCCCTATGGAGACTAGTTAAGCTACCAGGACTCGAGTTTCTTCCCAAGACAGGGAAAAGCCAGGGATACTTTTAGTCTCGTCTGGAGAAACCATCTGCCCCTCCCTAGAAGCAGACGATGAAGGTGGCTCAGTAAATAACACACATCAATCCCCACTTCTAGATGCTGTCTCCCACGGCTTTGCACTCGTGGGACCTCTTTTTCCCTGCAGCCTCAGCTCTCTTTCCATTGCACATTGGTGAGTACAAGACTGTGGCTGAACTGAGTCAGTCTACACCAGGGATTTGTTCTCTGCTTCTCCAGGCCCACGGCAGCTGCTCCGCAGTGCTCAGTCATGGGTGAGCAGGTCATGAAGGTTAGGCCAACGTGGGTGCATTTGGAAAGCACAGCAGGCAATGAAGCCCAAGCACCATAAGCCCCGCCTAAGTCTTCTGCCTTTCATGGGGAGGACTGGTGTGCTGATCTAGCAATGCCGGTGACTTGCACATCCTGCAGCAGTATGGAGAGAGCGGGGAAGACATGATGTTCTCTCTCGTATGGGCTGAGGATTTAATTACTGCAGCGAAGGCAGCTTCTGTCTCTTTCTAGCCCAGCACCCGCCCAGTCCAGGGAGTGGTCCTTCCTCTCTGGTGGCCTGGAGCCAGTGCTCCAGGAGCCCTTCCAGTTCTACTGTGATGTGGTTGGGTCATGCACTGGGGGAGCATCTCTTTCCTGCAGCTGGGTGGGGATGGCAGGGAAGGAGGACAAAGCGCTGGAGAAGCAAAGGGGATCAGGGTGCCTCGGGCTGCATTAGGTCTCTTCGGGAGGCAATGGAGCAGAGATACAAGAGCAGGACTGGGGCTGAGGTTGGGATGTGGTGGCTTTGGGCAATCCCATCAGGGTCACTGAGGCTTGGGAAAGCATGCAGGGCTGAAGTGGTGGCAGCTACTTCCTACCTGGGGAGCTCCAAAGCCCTGAGATCAGAGGTGGATGGCAGCAGGTATGTCCTTTATCTGCAGGATGCTGTTCTCTGCTGCCTGCAGAAATGACTCATGAGCAAGTCAGGTAAGTCCTGGTGCCAAGCTAGTGATGAAGGTCAGACAGTCTGTGCAGGGCTCTCCGGGGTGAGCCAGTGTGAGACACAAACAGTGATGGACTGAAGGAGATAAGGAACATGAAGGAGGAACAGCCTCTCTGGAGGGCACCATGTGCCACCCACACCAGCCTGATGACGAGTGATGCCAGTGCGAAGGGCTGAACAACACAGCCTGAGCTTGCAGTCTGACCTCTCAGGCCCTGGGGACTACCCCTGCACCCACCTGGCCAGCCAGCTGGTTCACCAGCACAGTCTGGTCCATTCACGCTGGGGAAGGAAAGGTCTGTGAGAAGGGTGCATGGGTAGGCTCCATTTAGCTGCCGAACATCACCATCAGATAAGGTGGAGCTGTGGCTGGCTGCGGGCGCATTTGGAGGAGCCAGCTGGAGCAGTTCTTCCACAGGTGGGAGAACAAGTTGCGTTTGTCCTGCCTGGCTATCCCAAAAATTGTGTGAGGCGCGTGGGAGGAAGGAGGGGTGCAGGAACATCATTGGTGACTCTACTGGGATCCAGCGTCAGTGCAATGGGACCCGCGAGGTGAAGTGAGTGCAGTCGGAGAGCAAAACCCCCAGCTTGTGCACGGTGCCTCCTCCCCACGCGCTGGACATGACCCATGGAAGGCGTCCACCTCCTTGCAGTCTATGCCACGACCCATCACGGGAGGAGGTATCAGCCCTGCTTTCCATGTCAAGGCTGGGATGCTGTCTGAGTGTATGACAGCACCTCGCCTCCAAAGGGAGCGGTCAGGTCCCTGCAGGTGTACACCTCCTGGCTTGCTCCCCTGCCATCACTCTCAGGGAAAGAAGCCCTGGGCAGCTCCTCTTGCCCCCGATAAATCTGCATTTTACAAGGCTAAATAAGCCAGTGAAGGCTGTACATTCCCACCTCTAGTCCTAGACCTCCTTGCTCCCTACCGATGGCCCAAAAGCCCTTAATGCTGAGAAACACCCAAGCTGTTTCACTTCAGCTCAGCTCACCTAACACCCCATGCATTTCATTCCTCCTGCAGAGGAGCCTGTCTCTGGCAGTGGAAGAGTGCTCCCCCAGCATACAGCAAAGAAAAGCCCCCCTCCCCAAGAGCTGGCTTTACCATGTTTCTCCCCCTGCCATGCAGACACCCCGCTCCGCTCCCTCCCATGCAGAGGTGTGCAGCCAGGGGCATGCTACGACCCATGTGCTCAACCATAACAAGGTCACTAAGAGCTGCAGACAGAGAAGGGAGGTGTTTCCTCTTTTCCATCTCTCAGCGAAGATGAGAGAGACCTGGCAGACAAACGTCTATGGAACCAGGAGTCCTGGGGGATGAGCAGGGAGGGAAAGACTCCACCACCTCTGCTGCCCTCTGAGTCCTTTGCAATGCCCATCGCTCTGCTGAAGCTTGGGAGCTCATGTGAGTGGAGAACCATGCTGATGGACTGAGGAGGCTGGACCTCTGGATACTGAGCAGCAAGTAACTTTGGAGCCCTCCATTGCACACACCACAGCACCCAGCTCTGATATTAACAAACTGTTGGGCTGCGCTAATGCCCTTGATGGTCAGACAGAGAGTTCATGAGAGCTCAAGGCAGATCACAGCCCTCCATTCCTTCTCCTGCCCCACCACTGCCATCCAGCCCCTGGGCTTCCCTCCATATCTACAACCACTTCTCCTGATCCCCTGGCCAGCACCAGAGAGACTTTCTCCACCCCACTGGTTCAGCCTGCACTTACCTTAAATTCAAGCACATTTGGGCAGACCGCCCTGACTTGCAGGTCCACGTGGTGCTTGTCAGCTCTTGGCGGGGAGCTCTCCTTTGAGCGCCAGAGCTGCTGGAGGTCACAAGGCAAAATGTGCGTTTCCTCAAGACTGAGGCTCAAGACAGCACCACAGGCAGGGGCTGACACCAGCCCCAGGGGCCAATGCTTGTGACCGCTGCCCAGGGCCAGGTTCACGTGAAGGTCTGCTGGACCAGATCAACAAGTGTTGATGAGGGAGGGACTGGTGAAACACGTGGATGTGGCCCAACCTCACTGTGTCTGTCTGATACCCTTGGCCCCTTCGCTACTGCCTCCTCAGCAGGGAGGACTTGTGATGCCCCATAAATCCAACCTGCATGCTCATGAACAGCAATGTCAGGGACTTACTGTCCCATACATGTAGATGTCTACCTGCATCATGCTCTTGGTCTCCAGGGAAGCCTCCTGATAGCAGAGCTGCAGGACTGTGGGTTCTTCACCAGTGCTCGTCCCCTGCAGAGCACGCTGGTGGGATGCAGGAGCGCCCAGTGCCCACTGGACCCCTGCCCTGTGCACCAGGGGACCCTCTCTGAGAGGGGCAGTGTTAGGTGCTCCACAGCAAGATACAGTTTTTGACATAATCCATTGCCAAGGGAAATGTCCTGCCTGTCAGCCTAGGTAGGAGCCTTTAACACATGGGAAAAAAGGTTCAACACTCATTGAGAGTCAGGGTTGGGGGGGTTTTGCCTGTGGTGGAAGGCAGCATATCTGGGGTTTTTACTTCTGAAGAGAGCACTTTGGGTGTCTTCAGCCTCCACCAAACACAGACACTTCCGTAGCCCTCGTGTCCCATGGCAGCAAGCTCCCTGGGCAGTCACACGGTGTGGAAGCATATCCCTGATGACAAGGACCAGAGACTGCATCAGGGGGCCTGCAGCCGTCCCCTCCCAGAGGCCTCTCGGAGAGAGAAAAACGATGCTGACGTTCTGCTGTATTTGGTTCCGGCAGGACGTGGGAGGCTGGGCAAGGGCCGGCGTGCCATGCTGACACAGACACGGCAGGCACCGCTTCCCCCAGGCAGGATCCCAGCCGGGCGCTTAAATCTGCACCAGAGGTTGAATGCGAAGTGCCTGATGTTTTCCGACAGCCCCCCTCGTTGGTGCAGGCAGTCTCTGGCTCGCCCTTCGCTCGGCAGCTCTTGCAGCCTGGTTTCTTGCAGTTGCATGTATTTCTCGTCCTGGCTCTCCTCCCCTTCCTCCTCCAGGCCTGGATATGCTGGGAGGAGCGGCTCCTTCCCGGAGCCCCTGAAAGGCCAGTGGGCTGGGCTCCTGCAAGCAAGCAAGCACCAGGGTCTCTTGGCTGCTGAGTGATGCTCCCTTTCCACCCGTGCAGAACCGGGGTGACAAAGTGACAGGACCCACCAACCCACCCGCTGCAAGGCCGGAGCCCTAAGCAGGGGCTGGGAGGGTTGCGATCGCAATCCCGCTGGTCTCCATGCCGCCTTCGAGCTGGACTTGCGGCAGCTCCTGGAGATTCCTGGCAGCGGCCAACTCCCTCTTGGCAGCACTCCTCCCAGCTCCGGGGCTGCACTGTTTGCTTATCTAGCGCTGAGATTTAACACAGGCGCAGGAACTCACACGCTCGCTCCCAGTCCCCTTCCAATTACTTTATTGCTTCCTGTCAGCTAGCCGAGCGTATCCTGTTAATATACAATCCCCAACGAGTGGCTTTCACAGCGTAATCCCCCGTCGTCAGATAACACAGCTCAACTCCCAAAGGATGCCTAGCGCCATCAGGCACCTGAGGATGCAGGATCCCAGCACCCGGTGGGTATTTTCCACAAAAATGGGGCTGCTGTCGTTATTTTTAAAGATAAACCTTGGTGCTGCAAGAGACACTGGCCTTCTGCCGGTTTTGTCTTATTTCCAGGGCTCCATCCACACTGGTGACCTCTCTCAGCTGATGCCAAGTGCTGTCCCGGGCTGCAATGGCAGTGGGGATCCTGCTGCTGGAGCCTTCTTCCCAGCTCTCGTATCCCTGCTGCCTGGGGGGGCTGCCCTGCCCAGGGGCAATGTCCTGCAGCAGCGGGACGGCAACAGATTCAAGTGCCACAAGGTTCCCTGTCCTGCTGCAAAGCCAGCGTCTGTGTCCCAGAGAAGGTCAGCTCATGAGATACACATAAATCCTAGAGGTGGTGGTGGGAAGCCATGCGGGAGCTCTGGTCCAGCCCCCCTTGCAGCAGGACTGTCATCAGCACTGGATCGGGGTGGATGTGGTTGTGTCTGGCCAAGTCCTGGAAACCCTCCAGGGGATTTTCTGCAACTCCAGGTTTCCTCACATTGCTGCAGCCCTTGAGTAGTCTTGGACCTGATGGTGTGCTACCATCTGCCCCGAGGGTGGACTTCACCCGTCACTCGGGGATGTCCAGCCAGCAGGATATCTGCCAAGGGTTGTTTTGAGGGAACCTGCTGTGTTTCTCCCACATTTCCTCCATCTACCATGCTCGGGTCCCCCGCTAAGACATCCCCGCATCCTGACATCGCATCTGTAGGACATTTGCACCACTCTGCCCCACCTGGTCTTCTCCACTCCCCTTGTGGGCTTTCTCCCTAACCTTGATGTCCAGCTGAAGTGCCAGCTGAGCCTGCGTCCATGGCATAAGATGAAGGAGGTCCCTTTCAGGAAATACCCACATGATTTTCTTATGCTGTGATGTGGAAGTGCCCTGAAGACAAGGTCCTCGCAAAGCCCAGCGTGTCGCATTCGCATCCTCCTTGCCTGTGCATCCCTCCGTCCTCGTGCCAGGCAGCATCAGGCCCTGCTGCTCCTGGGCTGCCTGTTCCACATGGGCGAAGAGCAGTGCTGCTGCAAGGCAGAGCGGACGGATGGAGACGTCTGGGGCTTCTGCTTTGAGGGACAGAGTACAGCGCCACTGAGCACAGGCGCAGCTGGGGTTTTGGGTTGCTCCGAAGGCAAACAAAGCAGGCAGATGATAAATTTGGCTTGAGGGCCAGTCCTGGAGCAGTGCAGGCACTGCTAAGGACTGCGGGCTGGCAAGAAAGCCAGGTAAGTAGCTCAAGCCCAAACAGCATCTCTTCTCCCTGGGGAGCAGATACCTGTGCTAAACCTCCCTGATGTGAACCACTAGATCCCCTGTGGCCATTTCTTCAGCAAGCCATGGCATTTCAGGGCTGGGGAGGCTGTTCCCAGCAGGTCCCTCGTTGTGTTCTGCAAGACGAAAGCCACTGTTTGTGTCTGCTCCAAGCACGTCCCTTGTCGTCGGACTCCTCCGTTGGCCTGAGGAAAGGGAACATATGAAGCCATGTCATGCAGCTGTAGCATGAAACACGGCCCTGGTTTTGTGGTTCTATTTCCCAGTTTTTTATTGATCCTGCCCCCAGGACAGTTTCTTTGTCTGAAGTTGTTCATCCAAGTTGAGGACAATCTTGGTGTTAGTTGTGGGTTTTTACGAGCAGCTGGATCTGCCCTCAAGTACTTGTGATTCTCTCTACACTTAACACCTCATTAGCTGGAACATCCACTTACAGAGCACAGTTTTGCTGGTCTGAAAAGAAGGAAAATCCTGTTTAACTCAGAGCAACGAAGATCACTTATCTCAGAGACATCTGAGCAGCTGGTCCTGAAAATTGACTCCAAATTAAAAAACAGTTGAGAAGAAGTATCTGTCCTCCCAGGTAAATCAGGGGCTGATTTATTTCCCCTTCAGTATGCCTGCTGAGCAATGTATTTAGCACAGAGCCAGCCTGACACATCCCTGACTCCGTATCCCAAGGGTGGAGGCCTCTGTGATTGCTGTGCCTCCAGGGGATGGAGCAGCCCTGGTCCCCCTTAGAGCCGCCAGCTGCTCCTCTCTTCCTCCCTTGCTCCAATGCCCTGCGCTCGATCTCCTGGAATGTCCCCAGCCCAGCACCGACGCAGCAGCTCTGGCTCTTGGCAGTCCCAGCTCTCCAGACAGAATGAAAACCAGCTCAAGAAAGGAAAAAGTGAAGAGCTGCTTTAATTAAAACCAAATTAAAGACCTCTCTGATAGCAGCCTGGAGATGAGTAAGGGGGTACAGCAGCCTTAGTCTCAGGAGCTGAGCTGAGCACGGATGGTGCTGGCAGCCAGGCAGCAGGGATGCGCTGAGGTCCCCATCAGAGCACCAGGGCTGTGTCGATGCCAGGGAGCATCTGCAGTGGCTCAGCCCAGAGGTTGGCGTAGCCCATGGGGCATCCACGACAGCTCCCGTGGGGCCAGGAAGGGTTTTAATGGCAGAAGGGAGACAGGCTGGGGAGCGACATGAGCCCAGAAGGGTCTGTAGTGAAGAATTCCCAACTGTTTTAATTTCTATGGGTTTCCCTATGTGTTATATATTCCTGGATCTCTCTTCCAAGACCTTTTCAAGTCTCCACTGGAATCCTTGTGAGTTTTGTGTATCCACAGGTCCATTGAGGAACTCCACAGTTCATCTCCCATCTGTATGAAAAATCACCTCCTTTACTCCTGAACCCAAATCTTTTTGAACCTGGCTCTGAACCTCACACAAGTTTAATCTGATGGCCTCGGTTCATTTATGGGAAAAGACAGAGTGCGGCCAGCTCGTCACCGTGCAAGTGAGGTCGCTGTTGTTTTCCCCATGTGCATTCCTTGTCCCCTGTCACCTCCTTGCTCGTCCCTATTCCTGCCACTTCAGGGGCTGTTGAAGAGGACGGGTCCCAGCTTGGACCCTGCAGGACCGACTGGTGACCTCCCTCCGCTTACAGTGCTTGCTACTTACTCCTCTCTGCTACCATCTCCTAAGCAATTAAAAAGACAAGGAACTTTCCTTGTACCCCCTGGCTGCTTCCTTTCCTTAAAAATCTTTCAGCAAAGGACTTAAAGGAAAGCCTTTGGAAAGCCCAGCAGATGACGTGAACAGATTGCACTGATCCGCATGTGTTTGGCTGCTCTGAAGGGCACCAAGGGGCTGTGGAGCAGGACTGCCCTTTGCAGAAGCCCTGCGGACTCTCCGTTACAGATAGCGCTCAGCCAGGTCTCTCTAACCCTGCTAATCCTGCTAACACACCCTCTGCCTCCTACAAGCACCCTCAGGCCACAGCCCTGCGGTTCTCTGGGTCTCCCTGAGACTTCCCATACAGGCTAGGCAGCAAAGCCCAGGGCTACAAAAGTGATGAGGGGACTGGAGCATCTCCCCTGTGGGGAAAGGCTGGGGGAGCTGGGCTTGTTTAGCCTGGAGAAGAGAAGACTGAGAGGGGATCTCATCAACACGTACAAATATCTCAAGGGTGGGTGTCACAAGGACGGAGCCAGACTCTTCCCAGTGGTGCCCAGCACCAGGACAAGGGGCAATGGGCACAAACAGAAGCAGAAGCAGAAGAGGTTCCAGTTGAACATGAGGAAGATCTTCTTGACTTTGAGGGTGACCGAGCCCTGGCATAGGCTGCCCAGGGGGGCTGTGGAGTCTCCTTCTCTGGAGATATTCAGCCCCTGCCTGGATGATGTCCTGTGCAGCCTGCTCTGGGTGATCCTGCTTGAGCAGGGGGGTTGGACTGGGTGATCCCCAGAGGGCCCTTCCAACCCCTGCCAGTCTGGGATTCTGGGATTCTGGGATTCCATGTGACTCTGTGGTGGTACACTGGCCACCACAGCACCCTCAAGACACCCGGTCCCCTCCTAGTGCCAGGGAAGGGTGGCAAGGGGATTAGCCCTCATGCTGTGGCAGTGTGGGGGCATGGACACCTCCATGGGCAGGAGGAGTCAGCAGCCCCAGCTGCTCACAGGAGTCCCCCACAGGAACACGGGAGAAGTTTCTCGGAGACCAGCCAGCATGGTGATGCCAACGGGCCGAAGGGATCCCAGTAGCTCCAAGGACCAAGTCTTGCGTGGAAAAATACAAAGAGCCTCCTCCATCGGCAGCACTGAAGGGCTTGATGAAAGGATGAAACCATGACCTTTTTGACCATTGCAGCCCCCTGTGCTTGCTGTGCACGGTGGGGACCTCTCTACCGGCTTTGCTTCATCCCGGCGGTGCTGTGGCAGCATGTCAAGGGGATGGGAGTCACCTGAGTGCTTTTTTGCTGGCAGGTCCCTCATGTCGCCAGGGCAGCAACCCAAAGAGCAGATGGACAGGCTGTTCCAGGGGCAGCCACGCTCCATCCGTCTTGGCTAATTGGGCAGTGTTTCCTCCCATTGCCTGCCAGACCCATCTCCTGCCGGTGGGCAAACACGGAGCAGGTCTCCGCTCCCACACTCCTCAAGCCCTGCAGGGATGCCTCCTCTCCCTCTGCTCAGCCCCAAACTGACCCCCACTCCCACTCACATTCTCACTGCGAGCCCCTGCCCCTCCTTCGTCAAAGACTCTCTCTGCCCACCACCTCCATGGCGCTTGTGCGTCACTAATGCTGCCCTGTCCCATCCCACCGCTCTCCGCCACCGCAGGCTGTGCACTTCTCCCTGCACACTTCATGTTCATCCCCTGCTGTCCCTGGGCAGGAGAGGGTAACTCGCTGCTATAGTTTATTACGCTGATGAGCCTTCAATAGAAAAAAAGGTGAGTAAATATTCGCATGGAGAGCTTGCGCATGCACTTGCCAGCATCCAGCAGCTCTCCCACACTGCAGGACTTGTTCCAGCTCAGTCACATTTTACCAAAACCTTAATGGAGTGGGTACTCCCCCACCCAAAGAGCAAATGTGGAATGCCTGTCCTGCAGCACCCGGCACCCTTCCTGCTGGCTCTGGACCTTTTATCTCCAGACCTTGGGGTGGGTTTTTTCTGCACAGCGTTCCACTGCCTCCATGCCACTGCATCTCCCCTAGCTTGCTCCTCTTTGGAAAGACCTAGACAAGCTGTCTCTTTTGTGTCCCTCTGCTGTGGAAGGAGATGTGGTTGCATCTCCTCTGGGTCGCCTTTCTGTAGCAATAACCTCTTGGGAGAAACGAGCCATTTCCCAATATGCCATTGCCTCTGATCCTGTATTTGCCTTCTCATAAACCTACGCTGTCTCAGGGCACTGGAGGATTTTGCTCCCGAGTGCTTTGGACATAACACGCAGTGTTGCATTTCTTCATGGCATTCACAAGCATTTGCAAAACTCCTGTTTTTAACACCAGCAATGACAAAAAACAGGCGCTTTTCTCCCCAGTTTCCTGTTGAATGCCATTTCAGCATTCTCAGTTTCAAGGATGCCACCCTGTAATTTCACAGTATTAAAGAGAGACCTGAGCTCGACTTTTCAGCTTTTCTAGCTTCCTTTGAACAGCTTCACAACTCCTTTCCAGAAGACTTCTGGACTGTGGATACCCTGCCACAGAATAGCTTGGGTCATCACCTTTTCCTTTACAAACCTTTAAAAGTGACAGCAATTAAATTGTGCATCCTCTCATGCTGTTACCTCTGTGAGTACGCAGCGCCTGGCAGGTTTTCATCGGAGGTTACCTACTGGACAGTTTTATTTTACTGCGGTTCCTGGCTAACCATGGAATAATCAAGGACTAAAATGAAAATATTTTCCAGAGCCCACCTCCTGCCTGTCAGGCCTGATGGCTGAAACGCCTTCAGGATGAGACTTCCATGCATAACACGATAGTCTGGTGACCGCTGGATATCAAAATCCCTTTTTTTCCTTTATGTATTTTTTAAAACACAGGGTAAGAACTTGTATTCTCAGTTGCCACATTTCTCTGCATTCTGGGAAGTTGGGAGTTCCTCATTATTTGTAAGATTTTGTTTAAATTCGCCTTCTCTTTATCTAATTTTTTTCTTGTGACCTCTGTGAAGTCCTGCTCATTTACAATCTCAACTCTTTCAAGAAGACCTGATGTGTTTGCAGACCCAGAGGAGATACTTTTATAAACTCTACTTCTCCGAAAGTTTCCTTTAACGCGACAGCCAGCTGACACAGAGCCACAACCGGATGATTTCTGCAGTGCCTAACCTAAGGCTTACCTGTCTCATCTGAGATTTCCCCACCTGCGCTTGGCTGTCATCATAAGCTGGGTTCAAATTAGCTGTTGAACAAAATATCCAAAATTTCCTGCCCAATTCTACAGTTCTAAATCTATTTTAAATGCTTCAGAAGTGCCTCTTCTCTTTAATTTGTTCCCATGGATACCATTCAAAAGTTTCATTCATTTTAGGAGCGCTATACTCTTCAAATCTCGGATGCAATCTACCAGTTGACTTCTGCTTCCTAATTTAGCTGAAGGCTCTAAACCCTTAGACTTCAGACATTGCAATGGAAACAAAAATGCGGCTGCCTCCCACTCCTCCCTCCTCTTTGCAGCCACCCCGAAGAGGTTAAATCTTCACCTGAAGCTTTTCTGGGTCTCTGCCACATTCCTGGGGGTCCCAGCCCAGGACGATATTCGTTGACCTGTGCCATCTTCTCACCTTCCTTCTTTCCTCTTTGTCTCATCCCTGCATCTGGTACCAGGTAGCCTCAGAGTTTGCAACATGCAGGGAATCTTTCACTTAGCAGTCGGTGAGCTCAGAAATGCCAGAGGAAAGAGCTGAAGGGGAGAGGAGCTGCTGGTTCCTCCGCTAACTCCTCCCAGGCAGGACCCCAACAGGCTGAACAGGTTGAGTGAGGTTGGCTGCTCCAGTGTCACCTTTCAGCGAAGCCATCCAGGGCCAGGTACCCTCACAAAGCCTAAAGGGGTATAAAAGCTTTATCTTGATTTAACTCTACACAGGGAAACATCACCCCAGTGTGTCCAGTGGGGTGTCGAGGGCAGTGGGCTGCAGGCAACACCTACTTGGATGGTGGCTGGAGACCAGTACGACTGGTAAAGATGCTGGTCTGCTCTGGAAGGGGGTATGAAAGGGTTGGGGGGAGATGTCGGAGGTCCCTGAAAATGTCTCTTTGCCATACAGATCAGGGCCTGGGGATCTTGAGCTGAGCAGCAGCCCTGGAGGGTGGGGAGCCCCTGCTCCCAGCCTCCCCCTCGAAGGACCGGACCCGCTTCTCCACCAGACCGCAGCACGCCTGGGGCCACAGGGAAAGGCGAGGAAGGACAGAGGGAGGCCGCTCTCGTGGTAGGCTGCAATCACACACATCCATGGGGTTTCTTGCTATTCACACACCCTTCACAGAGGTTAGAAAGCCCCGCTGCTGGGAACGGTTCCTCCATCCCTGCGGAGCCTGGGAGCAGTAAGTAGGTGATAATAAGCAGCCCCTGAGCAGAAGGGCCCGCTCTCTTTTGGAAAGTGCTACTCAAGACAATTTATCATTCAGACAAAGAGGGGAAAAAGGGTTAAACACTGCTCGGCCTCCCCAGCCAGCGGTGGCTTTGGTTATCTGCAGCATGGCTGCAGGGCTACATGGTGCCTGTACATGTTCGGGGATCAAGAGTTAAGTGTTTAAATGATAAGTGATATCTTAAAAACATAAGTTTAGCAATGAATCTTTGCCGACAATACTATACTATTAGTTAATAGGCAGAATTAACTCGCTGGCCTGGGGCCAAGCCCGTCACAGCCAGAGCCAGAACAGCTGAAGCTGCTTTTCACTTGGGTTTTGCTTTTATGGGATTTGCTGCTGCAGGGAGACTCCAATTTCTGTAAAAATATGCTCATGTTTGCCTCCTCCCAACCTGCCCCTGGAAGCTCGAGGCTCCTCGGAGCCTGAGGGATTCAGCCAGGAGCTGAAAAGCTTTCCTTTCGCACGCAGGGGCATGAGCAAGGGTGCCCAGTTCCCGCAGGGTGTCTCTCTGCAGCCCCCGACTGGCTGCCTGCCTGCTCCGCGGGTGTCTACAGCAGATTTACTGCTCTAGGTGCCACCAAGGGGCTCACTCCCCATCCCTCCCATCCAAAATTACCTGCCCTCTCCCTCCACTGGGGGACTGAGCTTCATCAAGTGGCTCCAGAGGATGGAGCTTCCCTGGACCCCAAGAAGCAGCAGCCTCCTCTCCTGGGTCCCTTTGGCAGCTGGGGGTCCTTGGGTGATGCCTCTCCCCCGTGGTCCCCAGAGGGCTGCACCAAGCCTGAAGTCTGTGCATGACAGCTCTGTATCCCTGATTGCATGGGCTCTGCTTCATTCACACTGCTTCCCTCTGTGTCTCCCTTGACTCCCAGCCGTCGCCCTGCTGCACCCCTTTCACCTTGCAGAGGGTGAATGAAGCCACCTCCTCCAGGCGTGATGAGCCAAGGGCTTCATGTGCAAATGAAACCTGTTCATCCTGCACCAGGAACTGAAAATGCTACATTAAATGTGTCACCATCAAACCCATTTTAATGTCCCCGAGATGTCATCTCTCTTGACTCTGTCTGCCTGGGAACCATCTTTTGACAGAAACTTCTAGGGGCAACAGAGATGGTGGCTGTCCCATTGCTGTAACCCCAGTGCTGCTACTTTTCCCAGACAGGGCTCTATCTAACACTCTTTGCAGCAGTGTTTAAGCGTCGTCCTACGACGGTGCTGCCCAAGGGTTAGGTGTGGTATGGCCAATATACCTTGCCTCCCAAGGTGGGACCAGCTGCCCGATGGTGGTCAGGTCCGGGTGACATAGTGCTGCAGTCACTTGTCACCAGATGGCAGCAAGGAGAGCGTCAGCTCATATTGTCATGGCCGGCTGAGGATGTACGGTGCTCCCCAGTCCACCACCATCCTTCACGGAGGCCACAAATTCTGCTGCAGAATGAGAGGAACGTGCGGAAAAGGACGGTGGAGGAGGTCCAGCATCACTCGCCGTGGCATGGTGCTTCGTGGTGCTTGCTGGTCTGCTCAGAGCTGCTGACTCAGTGACCAGAGAAGTTTGTGGGCTGCAGGGCAGAGGGGGGGCGGCTGGTTGCAGCCTGACAACAGCAAACCTGGGAGGGTATCTGTGGGGCCTTGGCAGGCCTTCCTGTCAACGCCAAAGGGATGCGGCGGTCATAGAAAGCCCTTCCTGGGAGCAGAGTGAAAGCGTGAGGTGGGACCAGCACTCACAGCTCATGACTGACTCTGAGGAACATCTTCAGGGCACAAACTAGACTCCAAGGGGCACATCAGATCTTCAAAGTCACCAAGGCGGTCAGACAATAAGTCTGTGTAGTCCAAAGTCCCATCTCCAGCAGCCTAAGGGGATGCTCAAAGGAGCTGAAGAAGAGGGAAGGTCTCCAGTGCTGGTTCCCTTGGGATGAAATCCCTGCTTCCCCTGGTAGCGCAGCCTTGAAGAGCTGCAAGAAAATCCGGAGGGCCTGGGTGGACTCTGGCAAACAGGCAGGGCTGCTTGTTCTTGGGCTCTAGGCTCTTGCTTTGGAAAACGGGGTAGATCCTCTGGGAGGACATTGCAGGGCACAAAACCAGCCCTGGGATCTGGAAGGACTGAAATGATGGTTTGACAAGTTTGGAAATGGTGAGTGCTTTCTAACGTCTGATGAGACATGCTGGGTGCTCCAGAGCAGCAGGGAGTGAGGGGACCATTACAGATGGCAGGGGTAGGTTAATGGTTGGACTTAATGATCTTAAAGGTATTTTCCAAGCAAAATGATTCTATGGTTCTGTGATCCTATGAAAGTGGGGGAGCCCTGGGAGAGCGCTAGGATGGTGGGCTCCTTGCCCTGCAGAGGAACATGTCTGGAGGTGGGAGAAGCAAGGCCACTGGCTGTCCCTGGTCCTTCTGCCTCCTTCTGGAAGGAACTGAGCACTCTTCATGCAAGCCTGAACCCTCTTCTCCACATGCTATGGAGCTGGGCCACAGGATTCTCTGGAGGCTGCTGCATTGAATGTGGGTCCAACCTGTGTGACCAGTAACATCTGCAGTGACAGGAGCTCCCGGAGGGGATCTAAGCCTGCAGTTGGTCACACTGAGCTGGGAAAGCCTGTCTGGCTCACGCACATGGCCAACACCATCAGGGAGCCATGACCTCCTCCAAGCACTTCTGTGGTTGGCAAGAAATGAGTCGCTTGCGTTGGGTCAAGGCAGGGAATCCAAGATGTTCAAGCTGCTGGTGCAGAGGGACAGGGAAGCAAGCCAAGCCTGGTTTTCCAGGCTCTTTGACACTTTGGTGAGCTGAGGGGCAGGGATCCATCCTGGCAGTCCAGAGGCTCTTCAGCTCTTGGCCTAGGAACCTTGCATGGCTCGTCTTGAGCTCCCAGTGCAGGGTGTGACCTTTCCTGGGACAATCCTCCAGGACACACTCGTGCTTTCTGTGGGATGCATTTGACCCCCTCCTGGCCTGAAGAAACAGGGGCACAGCTACAGGTGGTGAGCAGGGGGGGCACTGCTGCGTTCAAAGCGGGTGCTGGCAGGCTGGAAGGGGCGAGGAGGAGGGGCCGGTGTGGTGGCAGAGGGGACCTCCTGAGGCCAACAGCCCTGGTAACAGCCGCACATGTCCTGAAGAGGGGCTGGCTCATGAGGTGCCCAAGGGGCCGGTTTGGGTCCCAGGCACGCGGGGAAGCCGGGGCTGTTGGACGCAGAGGTGGGGCTGGGTCTCCGCTTGTACCTCCTGGCAACGCCCTGCTGGAACCCGTCTGGAGTGAGCGGGGTTGTGGGGCAACTCCTGATCCCTCCCGCCGGGCTGGCTGCAGGGGGGCGGGGGGGCAGGGCTGCCCGTCCCCGCCCGCC
>NW_009260614.1:512444-525416 GCF_000687185.1 Egretta garzetta
GTGGAGGCGCGGGCGGGGGGAGCTGCAGGGACGGTGTTTGTCTGGAACATTGATGAGGCACCATTTATTAAGTTGGAGTTTTGGGAGATGACTCATGGGTTGGCCAGCTATACATCGTGATATTTACAATATGGGAGCTTGGCATAAATAGGACTATTTACGTTGCAGTGGAGAGCGCTAGCCAGCCATGCTATTCAAATGAGCCCAGTATGTTTTTAATTAGAGGGGGGGGTTGGGGTGATGAGCATGTTTGTGGGAGCATACGTGTCCACGTGGGATGTCTGGCCTGATCAGCCGCAGCGCTGACACTTACAATGGGGTTTGTGCTCGGCCAGTGGGGCCCGAGCGGGCTTGGCCCTGCAGAGCCGACGCTGCTGACTACGGCAGGGGAGGGAGCCAGGTGCCCTGTGCAGGGACAAGGTGCCACCTCCACCCCGCCCTGCCCTTCCCGCATGCTGGGAGGAGCTGATGGGAGGTGCAGGGCACCCGTTGACTATCTCCTTGGGCCCTTGGCCTGCTTGCTTGTAGATGTGGGTGACCTTCCCACTGTCATGGCAGGAGCAGTGGGGAGTGGATGCATGAGCACCTGGGCTCATCCCAAGGGATGGGGAATATTTGTCTGGGGAGGAGGGGGTGGCTGGTGCTGGTGGGGGGGTCACCGTAAGGTGTGCTCCTCCATGGATGGGGATGCTCCCGGGGAGATGGCCAACAGGGGCCCTGCCCCATGCTTCCAGTGACTGTCATCATATGGGGCTGATTTGGGTTTGTCAGGGTCGCCCCGTGACCCTACTGCTGCCTCCTGCCTCATGTGTCGTGGTGTTGCAATGGTGGCTCACAGTGTGTGGCATACAGCTGCCGTGTCCCGGCCTTTTCCTCCTTGCAAACGCTTCTGGAGAGCTGGTGAGGCAAAAGCACCTGGGACGCAGCTCCCTGGGCGCGCCTCTGCTCCTTCCTCCTCTTTGGGAGCTGCCTCTTCCTGGGGCTCCCTAGGATGCTTGGATGCGGTGTCCATCCGCATCTCCGGATGCTCTGAGCCTTGTCGGTGCGGGCAGACTGGCCCAACAGCAGCTGCTGGCCAAGGAGACAGTGCCTGGACCCCACCACATCGCCCTGGCCACAAGGCAGCTCCGCGCTGCTCTCGCCAGCTCCGGCAAATTCCCAGGGCCAAAATGGGGGGGAAAAAAAGGCTCGTTTAGGGGAAAACCATGTTCTGGTTATTTGCCCGGGGATCCTGCCTCCTGAGTCCTGTTTTCAGCTCTGCTACAGAGCTTTTCTGTAATGCTGGTAATTTCACTTGTCTCCTCTGTGCCTCAGTTTTCCTAATTACAAGGCGTAAAATAATACAAGCGTCTTTCCCAAGGGAGCCACGAGGTTTTGTTAATGAACATGACAAAGTGCTTTGGGATCCATGGCTGAAAGCACAGCCTTCGTCAGTGCGCCTGTGTGTGGGGTGTTTATTTATCTACATGCTTTATATTTCTCTGTACGACATATATTCGCTTGCATTTAACAAACCTTAATTAGAAACAAAGCCGATAGGGAAGGAAATATAAACAGGAGTGTGCATGAAAATTGGAAGTTGATTACTCACTGGCCAGCAGAATGCGTGTTTCGGGCGCGGGAGGAAAGGCTGTTTGGTTAAAACCGGCTCTGTTAAAAGGAAATGTGAAAAGAACGTAAAACATAAATCAATATGGAAAACAGGGAGGCGGATGACAATGTACATAAAGCAGAGGGTAAGGATTGCGTACAGTTGTTCAGGCGGTGGCAAGGTAACGTATTGCCAGCTGAGAAAGTTCAGGCTTATAAAAAGAAAGTTTTTTTGTGTGTTTTTTTTTAAAAAAAACAAAACCAGAAAGTCAAGAACAAAGGAGTCCTGGAAGGGTCTGGATCCCACACCGGTTGGTAACAGTGCCGCTATCGCTCACGGCTCCTCTTTGTATTCCTGCCGGCATATGCTGCACGCACACGGGAGCACCAAGACACCCGAGGATTTTTGGGGGGAGCCGGGAAGGGCACTTACGTATTTTAAAATCAACGGCCTGGCTAACGTGCTAGCGAGGGGGGGAAGAAAAACCCGAAGGCATTCTTCACCCCGTCGGAGTTAACTTTTCATAAACCTTGCGGTGCTGGCAAGTTTCCCGAGGGCTGGAGGGAAGCCAGCTGTGTGCCAAAAAATGCGAAAGGCAAAACGAGATGGCCCTAATATCTGTGAGGGGGCAGGCAGCCCCGGAGCCGGCAGCGTGTGGGCAGTGGCGTGCGAGGGCGGGCGAGGGAGAGTCGCCTGGTGTGAGTTTTGCTAGGCAGTGGCATTGCGGGCGGGTGAGGGGGCTTGGTGCTGAGCATCCTTCTGTGCCAGGCAGTCCTGGTCCTGAGCCCGGCCTCGGGCATGGGGAGGGATGCTGGGGCAGGAGGGCTGAATCCTCTCCCAGGGCGGGCATCCCTGGGGCACACCATGGCTGAGGTGCTGGACGTGAACGCCTGCGCCCATCCTCCAGGCAGGCTGGGGACAGGACCTTTGTGGCCTTACATAGTTAAGAATGTACCGCAACGTGCACAGCGCGCATTATGCATTTCTTGTTTTGCATACACGGACATCGTGTGCAGTATGTTGTGTTTTGTGTACGCTCTAACAGACTTTGTTGGTAAAACATGGTCTCCTCTCTTGTACGCGTGGTCATGGCACTGCTGAGCACTGCCGCAGCCTCCTCCGGGCCCAGGGCAGTGTGGGGGGGTGCCAGCGAGCGCAGGGCTTGGTCTGTGCCTCGTCGTGCCCGGCTTCATGGTCTCAGTGAAGGAGGACTTCAGCTACCTCACCGAGGTTACGGGTGACACCAGGGCAGTTGCTTTGGCCTCAGTGCTCCAGGGAGATGGTGCGTGCCCAGGCTGTGCCAGGACCATAGGAGCTGTGGGAGCATCCTAGCGAGCCCGACATGCTCGAGCTGGAGAGATGCGGGAGGGCAGCAGGTCCAGGGAAAAACACAGGATCTGTCAGGAAGCCGACGCATCCCATGGGTTTGAACTCCAGATCTGCAAATGCTGTCCTGAGTCCAGGCTGGAAACAAATTTTTGACAAATAGGACTGAAGTGTGGAGCAGAGACTGTGGTTTCCAGTCAGCCCTGTGCTGCCCATCTCACTACTGCTGCCTCCCCTCCCCGTCCCTGTTTCCTGGGTTAATTTTTGACAAGGTGCATTGCTTACACCCACCTGCCCTTTGCATTACTGACGCAGTGACTGGGGGAGAAAACTCCTTTCAGAGACCAAATGGGTGCCCTGTTGCAGCTGTGCTCCTCTGCTTTTTCCATGTGGGAGCAGCAATTACTCCTGATCCTGGCTGTATTTCCAGCTGCTCTGGGTGACAAAAGCCGAGGGAGCAGATTCTGGAGGCGATGCCAAGGGGACAGGGCTGTAGGGGACAAGGGCTCGGGGCTGGTGTGGCCATGAATGTCCCCCAGCTCCTCGGGACACCCTAGGGAGGGATGTGAAGGGGATGTGGCTATGCCTTGGGGATGCTGCCAAGGGGTTTTGGGGCTGTCCCCCAAGGACGGGGGCTGCGGTCCTCTTTGCAGACGGCTAAGGATCTGCCCGCACTAGTCGGCAGCCGTTTGTGTACACATACCTGAGCTGGCGTCAAGAGGGGTGGGCACCAGCGGGGCTGCAAAACCTGCCTGAGGAGCTGGGTAAATACTGGATGCTGAGGTACCTTCCCGGGCCCAAGTGCTTCTGTGCGAGAGCAGCTGGAGCTGTGCTAAATGAGCGCCTGAGCCCACCGCTCCTGCCCCGACACGTGCCCGCGCCCGGCAGACCGACCCTGCTGAGACAGGTGCTCGTGCGCGGGTCTGTCCGGGAGTGGGTGCGGGGTTCCCATCCCACAGAAGGGCTTTTTTTCCTGAGAAAGGCCCCTGTCAGCTCCCATCCCAGTTTGCAATCCCTCCAAAACCCAGTTTCTGGTTTGCCCGTTGGATTGCATCGGGATGGGGGTAGCAGGGAGATCCTTGGAGGCAAAAGTTCAGCTGTCAGATAAGGGGGTAACGAGGGGGCCTCCTGTGATAAGGCGCTGAGGTGCAGCATGGGCGGGAGGGAGGCAGCGCCCCGGGGAAGGTTCGGGAGGGGGCTGTGCCCTGGCTGGTACCCAGGGATGCGGGGGGGACGATCACTGGGGATGCTGGAAGATGGGCAGGGACCCCTCAGGGGCTGGGAGGCAGCAGCTAGGAGGGTGTGAGGACACAGATGGGGCTGTGCAGGGATATATCGATCCTGACTGTATATCGGTAGCCAGTGCTGGGTGGATGGCAGTTTGTGCTGGGTTGCTGGCACAGGGGTGGCTGCGTGGGGCATGTGGGACCCCCCCGAGCAAAGCAGGGTGGAGGTGAAGCAGTCAGTGAGGGTCGTGCTGTGCTGTCCGCCCCACTCTGAATCTCCGTGCTGGGGGATGAAGGCAGCAGCACGAGGTCTCCGCTAGCCCCCTGACCTGACTCGCCGCACCAATGGCCGAAGGGGAAGGGGGATGAAATGGGTGGTGAGGGCAGAAAGCACAGCTACAGCTGCGGATGGTCCTGCCTCCCTGAGTGTCGCATCAGGGCATTACTCGGAAATTGTAGTTTTAGTGATTGTGAATAATCGCAGCTCTTGGGAGAGCCCACGAGAGGCAGATCACTCCATTTAGACCTGAGCACCACGCGTGGCGCGCTGCGAGGCTCTGTGGGAGGGGGTCCAGCCTCCTGGCGGGCATGAGAAGGGGCCAGAGAGCTCCAAAAGTTGGTGAAGCTTGATTGGTTGGTCCAATAAATATGTTCTTTCACCTTACCTCTCTTAGAGGCAGATCATCGCACCCGTAAAATGACCAGCACTTAAACCCACGGTACAGTAACATTTTGTAAGTGAAGGAGCCAGCCGAAGGGAGCAGTGAAAATAGCAAAATACTTGCACGTGATATGGGAAATGATATTAAAGCTCAGAATAAATGGGCGCAGCCATTTAATGTAAGAGTTTTAAAAAAGAAAATAAATCTTGATTAAATGGAAAATTGAAGGAGGGCATTGGAGGTAAAAAGATGTTCTTCAGAACGTGGAAGTTGTGTCTAAAAGGGGAAAATAGAAAAAAAAAAAACAGAAACAGTGGTGTGATGAGCGCAAACCCATATATGGCAGGGCGAGAGGGGTTTGGAAAACAACTTTTGAGAAGAAATGAATTATATATCCCTCCCCAACAAATGAGAATTGGGAGATGAAACCCAACCAGGATGGGGCACTTGGGGAGGAACAACTCTGTGTCCCCCCGGATGGCCATGGCCTGAAACCCGACGGGGATGGAGCACTGGTGGAGGAACAACTCTGGGTCCCCCTAGATGGCCATGGCCAAGGGGACTCCTGACAAGGTGTTTTCCAGCCTAGGGCAGGGCTGAGACTGCCCTGGAGTGACGGCAGAAGAGCTTCTATTTTAGACTAAATTGGTAAAATGAATATTGGGGCTGGAGCAAACGGGCTGAGCTTCCTTTAAGAAGAACTCCCTGGGTGATCTGGGAGACTCCAGAGCAGTAATTTCAGAGGAAGGGCTCTCTTATGGATTAAGATCTGCTTAAAGAGGGGGAAACAAAGAGTCAGTTTTCCCCCTGGATGGGGGTCAGCGTGAGGCTTGTGCTGTGCGACGTGTTTATAAACGTGCTAGAAAGTGGGGGGGAACTTGAAAGCCAGAAAGTTTGCAGATTATACAGAATTATTCAGGACAATAAAAACAACAGTTGTCTTTAAAATATTGTAAAAGGATAGCACAACACGGGATAGCCAGGCTATAAAGTGGCAGATTAAATGTAGTCAGTGATGAATGAAGAGGGATTCACATGGAAAAAATTACCCTAAACCCATGCATGCACAGTGGCCGTCTTTAAATTACTTATTAGCATTTTAAGAAAGAGATCTTAAAGTCATTGTGGATGGCTCTTTGAAAGCATCAACTCAGAACTGGGAAAGGCTGGGAGAGGAGGGAGAGGATGCTTGTACAGGAGAGGTATGGGGAGGCTTCAGGAGAGATGCAGCTTAGGGGTGCGCAGAGGTACGTCAGATTCAGGAGGTGGGAGTGAGAGGGTGATGGAGGGGTGACAACCCCATGTTGACCTTTTTTTGCTCGCTCTTGAGCTCTCAAGCAGCAGATTTAGAACCAGGAGCAAGGGAGGGTGAAGGCAGGAGAGCGCTGGGCAGGGTGAAGCCCACCCCTGCCCGTCCTGGTGCCAGGGGCGTTGGGAAGCCCTTGATGCTGGGCTGTGGAAAGCGAGGGGTGCTTTCTGCACCTCCTCCCCAAGCATTGCCCCTGTTCGCTGCTGGAGGTGGGAGGGAAACTGGGCACCCCTGTGGCTCAGCTCCCATGGGGGACGCACAGTTTGAGGTCTGGCCTAGGGGGCAAGGTCTGGGTGCCCATGCTTGGTGGGGGCCCCGTTGCCCCACAGCTCTCAGCTTGGCTTTTGAGACCATCTGCAGCTTCCAAGGCAAAGTGCTGGGGGGCCCACGTTGCTCTGGGTGCTCATCGCCTTGGCCATGCTAGTGGACCCTCTGGGTGTGGGAGTGCCTTCCAGCCACGCGCATCCTCTTGGTTTTGGCAGGGTGGCCATGTGAGGGTCAGGTCCCCTGGAAAATGCCTGCTGGCGCTTGCCTTTGCCCTCCTCGATGTTTCAGAGGGTGAGAGCATCCAGCTGGAGCTGGGGGAGGCGAGGAGCTGCCCCCAGCTCGGGGTACAGCTGGAGGGGCGAAGGCTGGGGTTAGGGGAGGTGCTCGGCCCCTTACCTGCTGGCTGAGTGGGTCGGGGGGTGGCGAGGGCGGCTGAGCGTGTGAACGTCCCCATGGCGGAGGGGACGCCTTGAGCCGTGTGGGCTGGTGCTCAAAAGGCCAGACAAAGGGAACAATGGGCTCCGCGGCCGGGCTCCTGGGCAGCCTCTGCTGGCTGTGAGCCCCCTGCTTGGGAGAGGAGGGGGAGGCGGCTGGGCTGGCTGCGAAGGGTTCAGTTCCCCTCTGCTCCTATCCAGGCTTTGGGGGTGACGGGGACACTGCAGCGGACAAACCATGCCCCAGGCGGTGGTCACCCAAGGCTGAGCAGCTCACTGCCTGTGCCCAGCCAGGCCAAGGCTTATTTGGGGTCCATCTGCCTGGCAGAAGGGTGAAATGAGCCCTGCTCCATGGGAATTGCCACCCCAGCTCCCAAAACTCATCCCCAAAGTGCAGGGGTGCTGCCGGAGCATGGTGAGCTCTGGGTGCAGGTCCCCGCTGTGACTTGCAGGGACCCTTGCTGGGTGGCTGGTGCAGGGCTGCTCTGCTGCTGCGAGGCAGAGGAGGGGGAGACCCAGGGAGGGTGAGGAGGATCGAACAGGTGCTGGACGCTCTGGACGCCCTGTCCAGACCCTCTGCGAGCCCGGTTAGCTTCAGCAGAGGGATGCAGGAGAGGGAAGGCATCTACCATCCTCCGCAGCCCTCCTGCACAGGCGGGGTGGGAGGCTGTGGATGAGAAGCATCACATGCAGCGTGGTGTGGCAGGGCAGGTCCTTCCTATCCCAGGTTCTCTTAGGGCAAGGGGGAACCAACTGGAGCAGGGGACAGGGAGTCCTTGGATGCTCTTCAGTCTCCAGAGGAGCTCCTGCTTTTCTGAGCCTCCCAGGAGGCCACTTGTTCATGCAGGGTAGCCACTGAACCCAAGTGCTTTGGCTTGGGTTGCTCGCTGAGACTGGAGAGCTGGGCGTGATGTGTCTGAGGCCAAACTGGGCAGGAATGGGCTGTTTGGGTGCCTTCAGGCGTGTGGTCACTTTCACCCAAGAGACTGGGGCGCATGTCCGACCAGGACCTGTACTTGCCTGCATCTGCTCTTCTCCGCTCCCTCCAGGTGTGGGCTGGTGGCCATGGCTGGTACTCCTGGAGGGAGCCGGCAGCACCCTTCCCTGCCTCCAGCTCCTGTGGCTCTGCAGCTCATTCTCCACCGGGTGTGGACAAGGTGCTGCCTCCTGGAGTTTGGCTTCAGGCCTTTATCTTCTTGCAAGCTCAGCTTTTTGTACGGCCAGCGTTTGAGCTGCTGGGTAGGGGCGATGGGACTCATCAGTTGGACCAAGGAGGAAGGCTTGGTCCCAGGACATGCATGGGGATGATGCCTTATCCTGTACCTACCACCTATTCTGAGGACATGTGTGAAGGTCTTGAACTAGAGCTAGGAGCGCTCCTGACACGTGCAGCTGGTTTGAGGCAAGGCATGGCAGAAAGCCTGCTGGAGATCAGGATTGGGCCCGCTGAACGTGTTGGGTGCAGCAGAAGGGAGGCTGAAGAAGCAAGCCCTGGGCCATCGTGGAGAGGTTCGCACGGTGGCGAGCGGCTGCAGGCTGGCTGGGCTGCCCCAGCTGGTGCACGCCACATGCTTGGGTGTGAGATGGGCTGGAGCACGTGAGGGGTCACGTCTCGCCATGCAGGGGTTACGGTCGCGTTTCATGATTTGCTTTGCTTGTAATCCTGTTTCCAGGCTCCACAACTGCAACTCGGAAACCTTTACGGTGAGCCTCACTTAATAAATCTTTGCCTTGTTTTACTTTTAAGCCTGTCTGGTATCAGGGGACAAAGTCAGCAGGAGGAACGCGTGAGCTGCGGGCAGCACGGATGAAATAACGCGAGGTGCGCGGGCAGGCTGGAGCGCGTTGCCTGCGGGCAGGGGGGCTGGCCAGGGTGTGGAGAGTTAATTGTGGCATGCCAGCCTTGGGGAAAGCGTTTCCTGTGGATCGATCCTGCAGGATCCCTGCCACCACAGGGCTCCTTGTGGAGCGCCCTTGCAGGTGGGGCTGGGCGCTGGTTTGGTGCCCTCGTCCCCAGCCGTTGTACACACGCCTTGGCGCATGAGCTGCCTGCGTGCGCGCCGGGAGAGCACCGGCGCGTTCAGTGCAAGCAGGCATGTGGCTTCATCGCTGCTCTGGCGTAGAAATGGGCACGGCCCTCGGAGGGAAAGCAAGCCGGTGGTTACTTTTTTTCTTTCCCTGGGGAGCAGAGCGCGGCTGGTGAGCAGGGCATTAATTGCCGGATGCTGGAGCATGCCGGGTGCTGGGATGGAGGCGTCTGCCCCTCTGGGCTTGCTCCTGCCTGGCATGGGGCACGATGCTGTGGCGGTCAGGGGGTGGATTGAGGCGGGCAGATCAAAGCAGCCCCACCAGGGGCAGTTTCCAGCCAGGTTGGGCAAATGCATTCCTGGGCAGCGCCTGGAGCCGCCCTGGCCATGCCAAAACTGGGACAAAGCTTTGCTCCTCTGACCCACCTCGTGGAGGGCTGGATAGGCCAGGGCGTAACAGGGACCCTCCGGGGCTTCTCCTGTCCTCACTGCATGGCAGCACCGTTCCGGAGGCTCGGAAGGGATAAACACATAAGTGTGTGTGATGCTGTGTGGAAATCCCCTGGCAGCAGACACGGAGCAGAGCAGCGGGACGCTGGCGTGGACTGGCTGTGCTGGCTGCTCTGGCGGGAAGGGGTGCCGAGTGCCTCCAGGTCTTGTCCCCGTCCGTCTGCTCTGCTTTGGGGGAACCTCACAGAGAGTCCTCGGACAGATGCAGAGCAGTCGGGAGCAGGGCAGGCGCAGGAAAGGTGCTAATTAGGATGTTGGCAGCATTAGTAGGGGTTGGTGTCTGGCTCGTGGAAGGTGTTGAACAGGCAGCGCGGGGTCTGCTCTGTGTCATGCTCGCTGTTTGAGCCTGTGGCTGGGCTGAGGCCAGCTCGGGTGTGCGACAGAGCAGCCCTGGGGCCGGTGGTGCTGCTTCGAGCCCACCCGGGGCAGCAGGGTGACGGTGGGGTATGTGGCTCAGTGGCAGGGGGGCAGATCCGCCCCAAGCATCAGCTATGATGGGGGAAATGCCTGCTTCATGGGGCTGCGCTGCTGCAGCAGAGCCAGCACCTGATACACCTGGTTTCCTTCTCCTTTTGGCTCTTCACCTTTCTTTCTCCAAGGCTGTAGGCAAGACAGAGAGCAGAGAAGTTGCTAACGATGCTTTTTTTTCGGTTTTTTGGTCCGATGTCAAACTCCCTGCCTTCAGATTGAATGGCTGCCACGAGGGTTTGCTGTGACTGACACCTGCTCTGGCTGGAGAGCTGCAGCTTTTGGTAAACACAGATCCTCTGGAAACCCTGAATTTACCGGCAGCTGCTCCCATTTGTCGTCAGCTCTCCACTCCTGGGTTTGGCTAAACCTTGCACCACTCTGGGAGATTGCTGATGCTCCTCCTTGGGCCCAGCGGTGGCTGGGGGGGGTCACCGGGGCTCCCCTGGTTTATGGCAGGAGGTGCAGGCACATGCAAGTAGGGCTTTGCTGGGGAGCGCATCCAGGCTGGTCCCTCCGTGCCAGGCGCTGGGGCTGAGCATGGGGCTGTCCCCATCCTGGTGGGACACAGCTCTGAGCACAGGGCTGTCCCCGTCCTGGTGGGACATGGCTCTGAGCACGGGGCTGTCCCTGTGCTGGTGGGACATGGCTCTGAGCACAGGGCTGTCCCCGTCCTGGTGGGACATGGCTCATGGTGTGCACATGGTGGGCAAGTGGGCATGTGCCAAAAGCTGAGCGAGCCAGCTCGTCCCTGGCATTCGCTCTCATCCTTTGGCATTGCAGAAGCCCATCCCTGCTTATCAGTGGGGCTGAGGCTGAAGCACAACCTCTCCGGGCTGGGTCCCACAGCGCTGCTTTGCTGCTCCCTGTTTCCATACGTCTCTGCATCACAAAATGTGGGGCTGCGTGGGGGGGGGGGGCTTGAATTTTGGACTGGAAAGTAAGGGATGTGTAGGGGACAGTGCCAGGGGCTGTGGTAGGTTTGGGAGTGGCACCTTTGGGGACCAACAGGAGGGATCAGTGGAGCCCATGCGTCCCCGTGGTATGCAGGATGGCGCAGCAGGGGCTGCCCACATGGCCTCGTGCCAGGGCAAGCGAAGCAGGTCACCCTCAAGGAGAAGTTTTGCCCTGTAATTTGGGTGGCCTAAATATGACCTGAGCTCCTGCTTGTGGGTGCTGAGCCCTTGGAAAGCTGACCTGGCGTTTTAGCCCGCATTTGGGAGGTCCTCAGTGTGTGGGCTGCAGAAGGAAAAGGGGAAAAAATGGGATTTGCGAGGTCAGCCCTGGGTGTGTCATCCAGCCTCGAATTGCTCGGTGGCCAGAGGGGTGGAGAAGGGCTTGGCCCCCGCCGTGGGTCCCCGGGGTGCCGGCAACTCGTCGAGCCATGGCGGCCTGCCCCACCCCATGGTGTTTCCATCAAGGCGCCCACCAACCTGCATGTGTGGTCTGCGCTTTCTGTGCGGGAAGGAGGAACCCCATGGGTGCATGGGCTCAGGTGACAGCATCCAGAGGGCGCAGTGGGGTCCCCGTCCCTTCGGTGGCAGGAATGTCCTGTACTCTTGTGCAGGGCTAAAATAAAACTACTGGCAATGTCCCGTCCCATGTGAAGAGCCAGGCCATGCGCTGAGTGCCAGGGCTCTGCTGGCTGCTGTGGCCGAGCATGTTCAGTGCAGGGTTTCGGAGGTGGCTATGTCTTTTGTTTGCTGCAGAAGAAGGGCTTGAAATCGATGGTGGCCTTTTGTGCTGGGCATGCTCCAGAGCTTTCCCTCTGAGAGGCCACCTCGCGTGGCCGTGGACTAACATGAGCGTTGGGAGTCCACCTGGTGTGGCCGTGTGGTGGCCCCATCGTGCCAAGGAGTATCATGAGGGCAGCCAGACAAGCTGATGGATGAGTCAACAAAGCCAAAAAACCGAGGGGAAAAAAAAAAACAAACCCCAAAAGAGGAAAGCCTTGGTTCTGTTCCAGTTCTCTAACAATAAAATGAAACGAGCATCATGTTCAAATTGCCTGCAGAAATCCCACCCACCAGCTGCCCTGGGGAGACCCGGCTGGTCTGATGTGGGGTGTCCCACTCCCTGGGGGTGCACATCCCACGTGCGGTCCCCGTAGATGCATTGCAGCAGAGCAACCTGCCCCAGCCCACCCGCTCTTTTCCCCTTCCAGCTGAGCTGAGGGTCTGGAGCAGGGGCTTTTCTTTGCCGGACAAGCCTGGCCTCTGGTGTGAGTTTGGTGTGACCCTGTGCCAAGCCTGGGCTCTTCCAATCTTTCCCCCTCAAAATCTTTGCTGCCTTCTCAGGCAGTCAAATGAGAGCACCCTGGGGGTGTTTGTGGGCATGGTCTCCCAGGTCAGTGTCTGCCTGAGCCAGGCGGAGGTGCTGGGACGCTGGGGCTCCTTGGAGGGCTTTGCTGGGGGCCATGGCCTTTGCTTCAGCCTGGTAGCGCCGCTGGGGGCACACAGCTCTGATCAGCTCAGCTGAGTGAGGCTGGCTCAAAATCCAGTGTTTTAACTGCTCAGAAAATGTTGCGTTGGGATTTGTCCGGTGTCTTAGGAGGACAATGGAGGGCCCCATGCCGGCCCTGGGACTGCTTCTAGGAGAAAAGGACACTGAAGCCTACTGCTGAGGGCACGGCTTTGCCAGAGCCGTAGCATCTCCTGCACCCGGCTTCTGGGACCCCAGATGAGTCCTGGAGGGGTGGTTATAAACCAGTCCTGGGCGGGTGGTTATAAACCAGTCCTGGGGGGGGGGGTGGTGGTTATCCTTTGCCTGCTCTGGACTGCAGAGGGGTAAATATTCACTAGGGATCAGTGCAGCGACTGCCGAGTCGCTTTTATTTTGGTCTCTTAAGATAGTGAGGCCCATTGGAGGAGCGAGCGGGGATGGCCCGCGGCAGGGCTCTCCAGCCTTTAATGCTTGGAATAGTTTTGCTGCTTGCATTTGCAGGGCTCCGGCAGGGATGAGACTTGCTGGTCTCCATGGTTTTATGTGCCATGGGACTGTGCCAACAGTTTAATCACAGCTGAACCCTCATAGAGCAGCATAAAAAATGTTGTAGTTGGGATTAGGTTACCCATCCTTCCTATAAAAGACTCAATAAACAGTCCATCAAGCCTGAGCATTCCTCTGTTGGCTGTGAGGTCCTTGGCCCTTAA
>NW_009260614.1:525524-529835 GCF_000687185.1 Egretta garzetta
ACTGGGCCGGCTTGGCAGAGGAGGGGTTGGGTGTCAGAGGATCTGTCTGGGGAGGCAGGGGGTAAAGGGCAGCCCTGAGAAGCCTGGGAGGCCCTGACAACAGCAGCTGCTGTCTCCCCACTGCTGACGGCTTCTTCCCTATGGATTTGCTGTGTGCCAGGGCGCTGGAGAGTGTCCCCTAACCTCAGGGTGGGCAAGGACCTGGGAGTCTCCCTCACCCATCTCCCAGCCCACCTTAGACCTGTCTTGTCTCTGCTGCAGCTTGGGCAAGTTCCCAAAAGCTGTTGAAAATCCTGAAACTTGGGCTGGGCACCAAGTGGTCCCTTTCTAGCCATGGGTGCACTCCCACCATCACCATCACTGTCACCTTCACCTTCACCTTCACGTTCTCGTGTGATGCCTGCCATTTAATACTCAGGGTGTTTTGAGTTCTGTCGTTGAGCTTGTGGGGAGCCATGGGTCAGGGTGCGGTGGTGCTGAGGGTGCTCCCTGTCCTGGCTGCTGCGTCCTTGGGGCAGGTCTGTGCATACCTTCTTGTGCCTCAGGGCGGCTCGTCTATGGGACCTCATAGGCGCTTCTGCCTGGGACAGTCACCTTTGCTCTCCTGAAAACCTTAAAACCCTGGTTATGCTCCTGCTCTACTGGCAATGGAGGGGAAGGAAGAGCAAAGTTGGCATTTGTTCGCATACCCAGCCCTAGCCCCAGCCCCCCTGGCTCCCGAGGAGGTCCCTGGCTCCCGAGGAGGTCCCTGGCTGTGACCCTCTTGGGGACACCTGCCTGCCTGGAGGAGGACCGAAGCCATCCCGTTGTTTCATGCATCCCGTTGTTTCACGCACAGCAAACACCCATTTGAGCAGCATCCGTGCTGCAGTGCTGGAGCGGGGTGCAGGGGGCTGTCCCCGATCAGTGCCACTGGGTCACTGGGACCATCTGGAGTTTTTCCTGGCTGGCGCTTACATCTGCGGAGCCACACCAGCTCAAGGGGCATTTGCTGGAGGAGACCAGGCTTTCCAGTGCTTTTCCCAACAGTGTTCAAATTATTTTAAGGCTTGTGCCCCTCCGACTTGCCTTTGAAGATGATTTGGGCAATTTAATCGCCAGCACAGAAGTGGGGTTGCTAATGGAAGCAGTTAGCAAGCCCCCCTCCCTTAGTATCCTGCGGAGGGCAGTCCAGCCCACCTGCCTGGGATGGCTGGTTTAGCTCATCTGGCTTGTCCTTGGAGGGCCTTTTCTCTCTGTCATTACTATCTGTAGAAAATTAACAACTGCATTAAAGTGGAAGCATTATTTTTTCATATGGTGAATGCCAAGGGCGGCTGAGCCCCACATCCTTCACCTGAGGATGCTCCGCGAGCCTTGAAGAGCACAAGATACTTCAGCAGCGGTTTCCTTCATCCCTCTCCATCATGCTGACTGCAAGACAAAAATGAACCTGGGGCTGGATCCTGCGGAGCCCACTGAGGTCCGACGCTGGGAACTATTACTTGAAACCTGCCAGCTAATCAGCTCTTAATCCCTTTAGCATGTTTTCGGCAATACGGAGCCGTACGCCCAGGCAACGGCTCGGCTGTCACTGGCGTGGTTGGCTCTGCTCCTCCGTGCTGCCGTCACGCCTCCTGGCTTGGGCAGGCAGAAAGCCTCCTGCCTCGTACACAGTTACTCTCACCAATCAAACTTGTAATCTCGGTGAAGAATGAAATCAGATTTGTTTGACAAGACCTGCTTCCTGTAGAAGTATGTTGACTGGTGCTAATTATACTCCTGCTCTTTAATTCTTTATGATTTGAATTACATCAGCATTTTCATTACTTTCCCAGAAGTGATTTCAGGCTGAGCGAGACCTTGGATGCCTACCATTTCATTGCGTTGTAATCCCAGTGCACCTACTGACCGGGACCCTTCTTCTGCACCGCGATGCTTCTGCGTGAGCGTATTCAAGGATGTACCAGCTTTCTTCTTCTCCCCAGCGTCCCCTCATGGGCTCTTGCTTGCTAATTCTTGAGCTCTGTTGAGTCTGTCACTGTGAAATGTGTTCGATTTTTATCTTTCTCCCTCTCCCCACCCCAGTCCCTGAAGTATTCTGAGCCCTGGTACTTGGCAGTCACAAGTTGTCCCCTGCTTTGTGCTCTCCACTGGCTGGTGGGGCTGATGGATCTGCAACATCTTTTCCTCAGGCTGCTGTTGCAAGTGATAAAGTTCTTTTTGAAATCTCCTCCTGCCTTCCAAAGTGCTTCTGGCCTCATCTCTCCCCTCCTTGGCAGAAGGGATAGGGATGCTCTCTGGAAGCAGCTACATCAGTTTCCTTCACTGCCCAGTTACTCCTGCGAACATTGACCAGTTCTGGAACCGTGCAGCTTTCTTGTGGTTTTCTTCCAATCCCACATTAATGGCTAGTCCCAAGAATTTGATTTTTCAACCTGTTGTGGGGGTGGCATACAGGATTTTCACATGACTGTGGTTCCTTGGGCTTGTTTATGGAAGTGTTATAACTGCAAAGCCCAGAGATGAAGACAAACGATGGCTGTGGCTTCTCCAACCTCCACAAGGCTGTTGGCCGTGTAGGAAGGAACCAAGTGGTTTGGTCACTGCGTGGTCCCTATGCATCCCTTCCAGCTGTGGCCAAAGCCTTAGTGATTTTCTAGGTGCTTGCAAACAGCAGGTGTGGTTTTTTTAAGACAATGACAGTCCCTGTGTCATCAGTTATGTATGTGCTAAGGAATCCTGCACTGCTGACGGGAGGAAGCAGCCCTGTCCTCCTGAGGGCCGTGGAAATAGCATCTGACTTTCCTAATAAAGACACGGACTGGCTGACCATGGCTGTCTTTCACAACCTGCTAAAAAGAACTGCAGCAAGGGAAAAAATTTTAGAAAAAAAACCCCAAAATTGCCCTGAAAATGGTGCAGAGGTGAAGCAGGGCCCAGAAAGGTGACAGGATCTCCAGGTCTCCATTCCTGGGCACTGTCAATGCTTTTTTTCTATGTTTTTGTGAATGTGGAGTCTCCTTCTCTGGAGATACTCAACCCCCGCCTGGATGATGTCCTGTGCAGCCTGCTCTGGGTGAGCCTGCTTGAGCAGGGGGGTTGGGCTGGGTGATCCCCGGAGGGCCCTTCCAACCCCTGCCAGTCTGGGGTTCTGGGATTCTGTGTTAACATTTTTACTTAGCATTTTGTCTGTATGCTTAAAACACCACCACCATAACTTCTTGTCTCCAGCCATGCCAGACATGGCTTCTGCACAGGCTTCCCTTATTAACTCGCCTCTCTTGGTGCCAGTCACAATAAAACAGGAATTCCCTGCTCACGCTCCCTCCGTTGCCCCTGTGTCACCTTTGTATGTGCAGTCGTCACCGGCACTTTGTTGCTCTGAGGTTGGTTTTGTTGGAAGTTGTTGTCTTCCTAAATTGTCAAATTGTAGCCTTTAAAAAAAAATAATAGTTGTTTAAACTTCTCTTTGAGTCATAGAATCATAGGATGGCTTGGGTTGGAAGGCACCAACAAAGATCATCTGGTCAAAACCCCTCTGATTTTCATTTGTACTTTCCGCTCCCATTTCCTGGTTGACTCTGCTCGCTAATTTTCTGAGATTTGGGAAACGAATGCATTTGGAGCAATGGACAAAGCCATTCAGGTTCAGCCTGTCCTCCCTTTGGCCACCACAGGCTGTGATCATCAGTGCTGGGGCGATGACATGCTTCCAGTCCAGCGACTCAGCCCTCTTTTTATGTCATTACGAGGTCTGAAATTGTAGACCTCAGGGTCTTTAATGCACTTTGTGCATTAAAATTATGTAACAAGCCTGTCCTCACCGATCGTGGGGTATGATGTAACGTAATGGTGACAGATATTGATAGGTACGAGGCACCAGCGTTTCCAGGCAGTGCGAGAAGCAGAAACCTGGCAGTGAGAGCCAGGTCGCTGGCTCTGTGTCCATCGTGTTGGCTTTCCATCACGTGTGTTGTGGCACCATTTCATACCCTCAGCATGTTTTGGATTTATATTGGCGCAATGGTGGCTCGGCTGAACCAATGCAAACTGAGATGCCTTCTCCGACATCCTCTTTGGCTTGACTGCCTTGTGATGAATTTACAGTGTAGACTAGTCCTAGTCCCAGCTCTGATGGATTGACATGCCAACGATGGCTTGGTTGGACCCCCTCCATTGTAGACAAGCCAGGAGCTGGGGGAGGCGTGGTTTGGGGAGGTAGCAGTGGAGTCTGCTGTGGCAGCTTGGCTCAGGCATGCTGGGCGCCCTGCTCTCGCCTCTCCCTGGCTCTCACTGTCCTCCCCCGCGGGAGTCCTGGACAGATCTCCT
>NW_009260614.1:529854-532704 GCF_000687185.1 Egretta garzetta
ATGGAGAGGGGAGTCCAGGACTGCCTAAGCCTTGGGCTAGGCAGTGTAAGGCAAGTTGAACGGGATGTTTTAGGGCTGAAGAAGGACCACTGATGGCTGGATTTAAGAGGACATGCCATGACAACAAGGGCTACAAAGGTGATGGGGGACTGGAGCATCTCCCCTATGAGGAAAGGCTGGGGGAGCTGGGCTTGTTCAGACTGGAGAAGAGAAGGCTGAGAGGGGATCTCATCAACACGTACAAATATTTCAAGGGTGGGTGTCACAAGGTCGGAGCCAGACTCTTCCCAGTGGTGCCCAGCACCAGGACAAGGGGCAATGGGCACAAACTGAAGCAGAAGAGGTTCCAGTTGGATGTGAGGAAGAACTTGACTTTGAGGGTGACCAAGCCCTGGCACAGGCTGGCCAGGGGGGCTGGGGAATCTCCTTCTCTGGAGATATTCAACACCACCCTGGACGATGTCCTCTGCGTCTGGAGATATTCAAACCCTGCCTGGACAATGTCCTGTGCAGCCTGCTCTGGGTGATCCTGCTTGAGCAGGGGGGTTGGACTGAGTGATCCCCGGAGGGCCCTTCTAACCCCTGCCAGTCTGGGGTTCTGGGATTCTGTGACAACAGCCTTTGTAAACAGGAGATGTGCCCTGCTTTGATGGAGAAGGACCTGCTGCCCTGGCAAAACCAGCTTTCGCCTGGGAAGGTGGCTCCTGCGAGACATTTGCCAGTACCTCTGTTGGTTTTGGGCTGTGCACATTCAGCTGGCTTGATGCATTGCTTCTGGTTGAGGAAGGTGAATCCTTTTGGCATCCACTGAAGGGTAGGTGGGCCTCGGAATTTGCAGGGTGGATGCCATGGTGCAGACTCACTCGTATCGATGAGCCTGGTGTGAGACCAGGGAGACCCTGCCTTACTCCTGCCTGACTGTCTTTGTGCATCTGCTGGATTTTTTCTCCAAAACACAATAAAGAGGTATTCCCCCTCAAGTAAGGCTGGGCATCCTGGAGTAGGCAGAAGGGGTTGTGTTGTCAGGGATGGGGTGGCTCCTGCTTCCTTGGATGGTTAATGTGGAGATGGGTCTGGATGATGTATTGAGAGTGGTTCCCAGCCTGTGTCTCCAGCCAGCCTTCTTGTGGACAAAATTTAGCACTGCATCTTGTAGCTCCAGTTGCCAGAAGAAGGGAACGTTGTGGTGGGAAACGGGGGTCTGGATGAGACAGTGGCTTGCAACGTCATATAGGAGAAGTTGTACTGGGGAAGTGGTTTGGGGTCTTGCTGTGTCTGCTCACCTTTTAGAAGAACAAGATTTTTCAACTCCATCAGTATAACAAGGCATCTCCGTCTTTGACCAGAGGAGATGTCCATTTCTTGTGTCCCTGTCCCTTGGGTCCCCCTGCACCAGCTGTAGCACTGGTCAAGGCGGCTGTGGATTTGCCCAGTCAGGTCCTGGAGCTTCCAGTGCGGGTAATCCCCCACTTCTCTAGTGGCCTGGCTCAGGGCTGTATGGCCCTCTTGAGGAAGCCATATCCTAAATAAGCTTTTAATATCCAACTTGAACATCCCAAGTCACAATTTATATTTTGAAAAGGTCTCTCCTGGGTCAAGATGCCCATGATGGAGTCACTTGCTGCTCTTGTTTTATGGGATGAGATGCCTTCTGCTTAGCTGGGCATGGGTGAAAGCTGTATTTCCTTCATTACTTTCAGCCTTTTCTTTAGGAAATTACATCTTTCTGGGGATGGCAAGGTTCAGGGTTTAAACCATGTCTTTGTTTTTTGTTCTCTTCTCACTCTGCCCCGTATGTTGGTGGTACACGAATAGCATTGCCCTGATGGCGATGATCCCATTTGGCCACGGATCCCTACTGCCCCAGAGGTCCTGTCCCCGAGGTCTGGGGAACAAAGTCCCTAGGAGAAGGTGAGAGAGGAGCTAATCCGTGAGTTGATTTGTCCCTTAAGGCATGGCTCACAACATTTCTGCTCTCCACAACCTGGCAATGTCCACAGACATCCTGAATACCTTGCAGGAGCTATGCGCCAGAGTGCTTCCGAGCTTCGCTTTCCTTGCATTGATAATTTGCAATCATAGCCCAGCTTCAAAAAGCACCTGACTCAGATGAGGGTGAATTATTTGTGGACAGCCAGAGCACGCCAACAACATGGCACAAGTGGGGGACGTGGTGGGAGAGGCTGTGGCTGTGAAAGATGTCCAGGCATGGGAGCAGGTCCATCTGGACCTGGAGGTGCTCCCTCCACCCCCACTCCCACCCGGCACACTGGTCCCTTCCCATCGGCCACAGCAGGGTTTTTAATAGCCACTTCCCTGTGAAATCAGGAAGATGCTGGCTATGAAATACAAACGATACGTACCAAGCACTGGGTAATGGATTCCACTTGCGACGTTTTGTGACTGTGTGTTTCTAATAAAAGCCTTCAGGAGCAAGGCGGAGGCTCGACGGCTGGCGGGGGGTCAGGATGCTGGGGAGGGCTGGGTACCGCAGTGGCCTGCGTGGTCCCCACAGGGCTCATGGGCAGCCAGGGTGGCACTCTTAAGATGAAACAGCTGGATACGAAACCCTGCGGAGGATGCATACCAAGGAGAAACCCACATTCGAAGCGGTGCTCTTCGAGGGGGGTGTTGTCTGTTCTCTGCTCTGCCGGTGGAGATGTGGGGTGAAGACGGGGGGTTCAGGGGAACAGGGCAGCAGCAGGACTTGCTTTGTGTTATCATGGAATGCCAAGCTACCCTTGAGGGCCTACCCTCCTGTGCAGGCTGGCCGTAATGGTGGGCAGATCATGGAGCTGTGCACTACAGTGCTTTAGTGCGGAGAAAAGCATGTGGGCAGCACCACTTGGT
>NW_009260614.1:532765-535709 GCF_000687185.1 Egretta garzetta
AGGTGTTTCAAGCCTTTCAAGCCATTTATGTGCAATTCAGCAGTGTTAAGAGTATGGGGGAGGGGGGAGAGGGTCCCACAGTGCTCCAGCAAGCAATGGATTTACAGGCATGTCCTGCAGGGGTTTAAAATTGGTTGGTCACAGGAAAATACTCTGAGTGGGTCATCACCAGTTTTGGGGCAGCATAGCTAATGAGATCCCTGTCTGCAGCAAGCACTGGTGTTGGGAGAGTGGTAAAGACGGGAGGGGATGGGTTGGGAGAGGGTGGGTTGGTTGTACCTGAGACATTTCGGTGCATGGGGGGAATAAGAGTGGGTCTGTGTACGGCTGTGGTGTATCTGGGAGCAGAAGTTTGGTCCATGGCTATGGGAAGGGAGGTGCTAACCAGGAAATCTCTGGCCCTTGAAAACACCTTTAAAATGCATTTCCATGGAGTGCAAGAGCCAGCCAGGTCCTTCCTTGGTGAGCCAGGACCACCACTTGATCCTTTTCTTGTGATGGTGGGTCCTGGACGCCGGGTCCGTTTCTGTTGTCCACAGCCAAAGGAGAATCAAAATAAAAATCACCCAGCTACGGTCATGACTCAAGGTGTGGAAAACCTGCCCGCCGCTTGCTTTATCCAGCAGATGAAGTAGTGTCTTCTGCCTCCTCTGCTGGTGCCAGCCTGGAGGAAGGGCTGTTAATCGTGAAGGTCTGTTTAATTTAGCAGGGTAGGACTCCATGGCTTGGAAGCTGGACTAATTCAGGCTGGTAGAGGAGCATGTTTTTAATAACGTGTCTAATTAACTGTGCAGCAGCTCACCCGGGGATGCAGTCGAGTCGCTATTGCTTGTAATCTGCAGATCAAAGGTGACTGATTTCTCATAAACTGGTTTTGACCCCTGGGGCTCTTCCCTCCAGCTCGTACCCCCATGGCTCCAGCCGTCCCTGGGCCCGTGCTGGCCTGCAGGAATGGCCAGGCAGCCTGGCCAGGCTCTTGGCTGGCTTAGAAAAGTGCAAGCCTGTGCTCAGCTGCAGCAGACGCCAACGGCATGTACTGAAGCCCAGCTCCCGCTACCCCACGCCGGAGCGTGCCGGGCTGGCTCTGCTCACCCCCATCCCCTGCAGGTACCTTGGCGCCCACACCTCACCGAGAACGCGTGTCTTACTGCAGCTTCACTTTTGAGGGATGTGCAAAGGTGCTGGGACACAAGGGTGTAATCCCTGCTGCACGTGGGCATCACCCAGCCGCGGGCGGCATCGGCTGGCTCTTACCCCATGCTGCTGGGGCTCCCGCCTCACAGGCACAAACCGGGGCTGGGGAGGGCTTTCCATCCTGGGAAATCTAATGGCAATATTGGGTGCTTCCTTCTGAAAGACTCAGCCATGTCTCAATAAACCCGGGGATGTCCTTCGGCTGGTGCTGGGCGGTGTCGGGCCAGATGTTCGCACTTCACCCGTCTGACCTCCTGATCGATGGAGCCGTGAACCAGCCTTTGTTCGCCTGTCCTAGCGGTCGGACACCCGCTGCCACGTCTGTGACAACCAGCCCTGCTGCAGACAGCCGCTGGCCACAGGGCTTGGGTTGGGATCCCCTCTGCCCCCTGTCTTCGCTGCCCCCTCCCCTGCAGCAAAAAGGGGTTGAAGCCATTTTGTTCATGCGTTTGGTTTTTGAGTGCTCAGTGTTGTGTTTGGCAGGGTCTGATGCTTCTCTGCTCTGTGGGGAGCAGAAACCCCCTTTTCTTTTGTGAGGGGTGGCCAAACCAGGTGCTGCCCCCGAGCACTGAATGAGCCTTTGCAAGCCTTGCGCCATCCCTGTAGTGAATGCTGTCAGGGCTCTGCTCCCGGGCATGTCACTGCAAGCTCTGCCCCATCCCAGGTGCCACCCCAGAGGACCCACGTGTTGGGTGGTAGCGGAGCCATTTGCGTGTCCCCTCCTGTCACCTGTGCCTCTGCAATGCAACATTTTGCTTTTGGGGGCTTTTTCATGTGAGTGACCCCATTGGGCAAATCTGCCACGTCTGAAGGAGAAAAAGTTGCCAGAAATAAAAGGCACTGGAGGTCTGATCTTGTTTCACACATGCCCAGCTCTTCTGCGGTGGAAACCAGCTGGGTGTCAGCAGTCGTCGTCCCCCTGGCTGGCACGGCTGTCCCCGCGGGGATGCCCCTGCCTGCCCCCCACCTCTCCCATCCCTCTCTGCCTTCCTTCCCAGTCTCCCCAGTGCAGGGCTTTGCTCCTTGCGGACTCTCCCTAGGGATGAGTCCCAGCCTGGGGACATGGTGGCGTGGGGACAAGCGGGTGTGCAGAGCCGGCGAGGCTGCGCTTGGTGCTGCCCTGGTGTGACACAGGGAATATTTTAATTTGCTTTTGCCTGTGCTTGGAGCGGGGCAGCTTTAAGAATGTTTATACCAAGTTCTTTAAATCCACCTCCCGTGAATCAGCGCTGCATCAACAGTTAATTATTTTCTCTGAGAGGAGTAAATAAAGGCCCAGCCAACGGGGTTTTATTCACCTATAAATCCCCGGCAGCGTGAGAGGATAGATGGAGCCAGAAGCCCTGTGCATCCCAGCGGCATCTCTGCCAGGGGCGGCTGTGCTGCGGCACAGCTGCCCCTGGCACCTCTGCTCTCCAGGCAGGATAAATCAGGAGAGGTGGGGGAGTGCTGCATCCTCTGTGGGTGGGAGAGCTGCCTCCTGTGAATCGAGGAGGTATTTTTCACCCCAAGGAGATGTTTTCCACTGCCTGGGGTATGATGGTGTGCAGAAATGCTCCTGGCAGGGCTGGGACCATCCAGCCCCCCGCTTCACTGCCCACCGGGATGTGGTTTTTGGAGAGACTTGCCTTGTGCATTTGGGGTGAGCAGCTTGGAAGGTAGCGTTCACGCTCCTGGTTTTCTTGGCGAGCAGCCAGGTGTTACGGCAAGAGGGACTTATGGAAGCCAGCAGCGCCTGGCGGTGTTTGCG
>NW_009260614.1:535773-541778 GCF_000687185.1 Egretta garzetta
GATCAGCAGCCCTGGTGCCCATGGTGGTGGGCCGTCTCCCGTGGGACCAGCAGCCCTGGTGCCCACTGTGGTCTGGTCTTGAGGACATCTGTGTGGCCAGCCTCGTCCCAGGCTCCGTGTGTTGCCTGCCATAAATCTCCTGTGCATCCCAGAGCCAGCAGCTCATCTGCTCCAGCGTCGCTGACAGCGGTGCAGGGTGCTGGTGGTTTCCCAAGGCTCAGGCGTCGTGGCCGCAGGCTGGCCCAGGCTTTTGCATGGCAGCAGCAAGACCTGCTGGGATGCTCTCTGGGGGCTCCATCTTCCGAAAGTGGCGAGGAGCAGGGTGTCATGATGGCTGAGGGCTTAGTGCAGTGTTGGGAAACAGAGGAAGAGCATTGTCCTCTTCATTTAGTGCTCCTGGGGGCTTGGGCGCATCCCTGGGTGCTCAAGCACATCCCACAGATCACCCCGAGCAGGGGATGGAACTTGAGCCCTCCAGAGATCCGTTCCCATCACCCTTGTGGGATACAAGGATCGTCAGGAGTGCAGCAGCAAGGGGAGGATGAACTTGCTGCTCCCTTGCTGCTCCCTCACGTGTTTTCCTCCTGCAGACATTGATTTATAAAGGCTGCTTCATGCTGAGTAGGGAATTTGGGGGATGGTGCATTCCCTGCACAAGGCTTTTTGCCTGGTTTCCTGTGTCAAGGCTGAGGAGGTTGTCAGGTAATGCCTCCGTCACCCTGTACACTGAATTTTGGAAGTGTGGTACTTTTATGAGGCTCAGGCAGCAAGCCCTAGTGCTGCAAAGCTGTAGGTGCTCATCTGCACACCCTTTGGTGCTCAGAGGATGCGGGGCTGCTCTCTTCTGGGTAGTGAGGGAGGTGTGGGGAGGGAGTGGGGATGCCCTGGGTGGATCCTTCCACAGTCCCCACCATGCAAAGAGCACTGGAGGTCTGGGGTGCTGGGGAGGGGGCGCAGACAGAGCCTGTCCCCAGGGCATGTCTTCCCCTCGGGTCCACAGGCGCCCGTGGGTGTTTGCTGCCGGGTGCCTGTCGCTGAGTTTGCACAGGCAGGGCCGGGGTGCCGCTTCACAAGGCTTTTTGCCTGGTTTCCTGTGTCAAGGCTGAGGAGGTTGTCAGGTAATGCCTCCGTCACCCTGTACACTGAATTTTGGAAGTGTGGTACTTTTATGAGGCTCAGGCAGCAAGCCCTAGTGCTGCAAAGCTGTAGGTGCTCATCTGCACACCCTTTGGTGCTCAGAGGATGCGGGGCTGCTCTCTTCTGGGTAGTGAGGGAGGTGTGGGGAGGGAGTGGGGATGCCCTGGGTGGATCCTTCCACAGTCCCCACCATGCAAAGAGCACTGGAGGTCTGGGGTGCTGGGGAGGGGGCGCAGACAGAGCCTGTCCCCAGGGCATGTCTTCCCCTCGGGTCCACAGGCGCCCGTGGGTGTTTGCTGCCGGGTGCCTGTCGCTGAGTTTGCACAGGCAGTGCCGTGGTGCCGCTTCAGTGTCGTGTGCTGGGAAGGTTCAGGGGTGCTGAGCAGCGCCAAGCCAAACCCATGCATTGCAAGGGGACAAGGTGCTTCATGCCCAGCCTCTCCTTGGAGCGTCCTGGGGTGCTCCCTGCCTCAGTTTCCCTCCCAGCCGGTGGGGCAGAGCGATTCCTCCTTCTTGCCTGGGCGTGCTCTGGAAGAGCTGGGCATCGCCACAATATGTGCAAGAGGCTTTTACCCACTGTAAGAAAAGACAGTGAACCAGGGACCTTCCCCACTGCTGAAGCACAGAGGCAGCAGTCTGTCCATCCCCACCACTGCTGTCCGTAGGGTACGCTGATGTCGTGGGCTTGCTCAGCCTGTAGCTGCCCGGGTCTGCTGGTTGGGGGTGGCACCAGCCATGCAGAGGGATGCAGAGGAGCCATGAACTCCGAGCTATGTCTGGCCAACAGCCATGCTGATACCTCTGCCGCTTTTATCCTCAGGGCTTGCTCAGGAGGTGTTGCCGTTGCGGAGCCTCCTTGCCAAAGCATCTGAGGTGCAGAGCAAGGAAGTAACAGTGCAGCAAGGGACTGAACTGCCTGGTTTTTGGCCTGGAGAGCTCTTGGCACTGGATGCGCTCTCGCCGATGCTCGCTGTGCTATCCTACATCCTGGCTGCTCAGCTAGCACCCTGGGCATCTCTGGTTTGACTCCTGCCAAGATGTTGGCTGAGTTATCTGGGTGACTGCTGTGGCTTTTACAGAGCCAGTGGGGTTGCTTCTCCTCCCGGTGCTTGGTAATCATGCCCGGGGGGCTGGGATGGATCCTGCAGCAGTACTTACAGAGCCTGTCTGCAGGCAGCACCTGGACCACGTGCTTTAGGTGTCCTCCTGGTCCGGGAAGGGTTTGCTGAGCTGCAAATATCTGCATCGCTTTGCAGTGGGGCCCTGGGGCATCTCCATCCCCAGAGCTCTCCCAGGCTCAGCCAGGCAGAGCCCTGGGTGTAGTGGGGATGGGGTTGGTCTGGGACCCCTGAGCTCCTTTTCACCAACCCTGTGGAATCCTATGAAATCATTCCGCATCCTCAGACAGCTCTGTCCCTGCTGGTTGAAAAAAAGTGTTGGAAGGGGAGAGGAGAGCCGATGTGCCTGGGGGCTGTCTTTGCCCCGCAGGTCTGCAGGGGCTCTGGTGACCGCATGAAGGAGCTGCTTGAGAGCAAATATTTTTGGGGATGCTGGTGTGTCAGGAAACAGCTCTCAGGTTGCTAACGTGGCCCAGATGCAGCGCATCCCTCGCTCCTGGGTGGGACGGGGTGAGCCACTCCAGGGACCGTGCTGCCAGCCAGGGGGCTCTTGGGGGGCTCTTGGGCACCTCCGTGGCTCTCGGCATCCCCTGCTCCCCACGGGTCCCCACCCCGGAGCCCCACAACTGCTGGTCCCTCCTGGCTTTGCCCCGTGCGTCTGCCCCGTCACTTCGCATGCAAGCGTCCCCGTGGGCTCGCCTCTCCGCAGCTTTGGGTGTGTTTGCTGTTGATGTATTTAAAAATTCCTCTTTTTCTCCCTTTATATTTACTGGCAGTCGATTTTCTCATTGATACCTCCTTTCACAACTGTCTGCATCTTACAACCGCTAATTCACTGCTGCCAACTTCCCCTGGTTTTAATTTATACAATATGTTTATTTTTACTGCAATTTTTTTCTTTTATTCAAAGCCAAGATAATTTTGAGCTAAAGATGCCTTCTTTTATGATCGCAGATTTATGAGATTTTGGCAAACCCTTCTTAAACTGAGCTGTAATTACTTCTCATTGTTTTTGTTTACATTTCCTCCTAATCAATTTTTGCTAATAATCCCTTTTAACTTTTGGAAATTGCCCCTTTTCCACCTCCAGGTGTGTTTCTTTTTGCTGGGTGCAAAAACCTGTTCCCCCATACGTGTAAGCAGATTATGGTTGCCTCTCTCTATGCAACCTATGTGAGGTTCACCAATGCCCTCGTCCTCAGCCCTGAGGTTTGCTCTGCGATTTCCTGCGTTGGCTGGATTTGTTTTGTGGTGGAAATGAGTCTCCATGAGTGTTGGGGTCTCCAGGACCTTGTTCCAGTGGCAGCCTGGACCCTGGCACGTGGTCTCCTGCAGCCCCATGAGCAGCAGAGCTGGTTCATAAGCTGCAGGCTGGCCTGCAGATCTGCAGCTATGTCCCAGCGTGGACGTTCCCCACTCCTGGGTGGGTGCCCCCAGCTCCTCGATGCAGCCCTCGTGGGTGATGGCAGCTCTGCTGTGGCTCAGATACAAGTCCTGCCTGAGATTTCAGCCCTGGAGGGGCTTCTCCTGCCTGCTTTGGGGATGCTCTTCCCGTCAGAGGGCAGCAGGCTGCCTCCTGCTCAGTGGATGGATGGATGGAGCACATCCCGTGCCTGGGCAGGGCCACCAGCATCCACCATCGGAGCATTCCCCGGATCATCCCTCTGCCTGGGGAGGTTGTATGAGTGTGTAATGAATTAGCTGGGCATGATGGAGGAAGCCCTGTCTGCAGTGAGGTATTGAAGATGGGGTTTTCCCACGGAAGGAAACGTTTGCAGCTCACTGAAAATACCCATCACCCACTACTGTCGGCTCTGCTGCGGCTTTATCTGCAGCAGGGGGGCCTGGAGGGGACGCAGGGTTTGCGTTCCTGGAGTGGCTGTGAGCAAAGCCCCGGAGAGACCAAAGGGATGGCAGCAGAGAGATGCTCTGGCCTTGGGAGGGGCTAGCAGAAAGCCAAGCTCCTTGTAGGGATTTGGGGATTTCCTGCATCTCTCCTAGGGAGAGGCTTCCCGAGGCTGGGAGCCTGATCCGAACAAAGCCCCCCCACTGCCTTGGCCAGCCTGAGAGGCACGGGGCACCCCTCTGTGGCTTGGCAAAACCAAGCCTGCAGCTGGCCCTGCGGTTCCTCCCAAGCCGTTCCTGCTTGGAGCTGCCAACCAGAAGCAAATTTACAGCCTGTCAGTACAAACAGTGAAAAGCAGGAATACTTGGCTGTCAGGTAGATGCAGGGAGCCAGGCGTGTGCGGTGGAGGGCATCCCCGCTCAGCCACGTGCTCTGCACACTTGGCAGCAGAGGGGAGGAAGGGAGTTTGAGGCTCTGTGCTGGAGGGGTGGGAGCTTCTACAGGCACCAGCGCTTGGGTGCCCGGGTGCCCCGCGGCACAGGTTGAGGGCTGCTTGATGCTTAGTCTTTGTGGGGGGACCGGTGTAGCCTGGCTGCCTGTGCAGCAGTACCTGCCCCTCCCTACCTGCCCCTGCGCTGCCGGCACCTCCCTGCAGCCACCCTGGGCTCTGCCATGAACTCGCTGCATGGGACTGCCTGGAGCCAGGGATGCTTGGGGCAGTCATCGAGGCTCGGGTGGGGTGGGCACAGCAGCCTGGCCCCCCAGCCCTGGGCGGCAGCTTTGGGCATCCCTCCGCTTCGGGCAGCCCCCTGCCTTGCTTTGCAAAGACCCATCACGGAAGACGTTAATGGGGTTAACGTGCGAGGCTGGCTTGGCTGCACGGGGGTTAGTCCTGGTCTATAACTCTCCTTGGGTGGACCCTGGCCCTGCCGCCCCTCGCCCCTGCTGTGCCAGTGGCTCTGTGTGCCCCTGCCTTTATGAGCCAGGCACGGGGCTGTGCGGCACAGCTGCACGTCACTGCGTGGCGGTGGGGCTTTTGCTAAAGCTTTGGCTGGGTTTGGAGATAATATCTTTCCCCTGTAAATGTTATTACCCTGTATATGTTCAGGCAAGGGGAGGGGGGGGTCACCATCTGTGTTTTCCAATAAAAGCAAATTAAAATTGAAGCCCATTAAGGATAGCTCAATTGGGATGCTGAGCAGGGCTCTGGAGCCTGCTGGGAACAAGTTGCTTGCAGCCCATGCCCCCGCGCAGGGTGACAAAACCTCATTTAGTGCCAGCGGTGCTGAGAGGTGGAATGGGGGCTCGCTGCGCACATCATGCCTGCTCGGGGTGGGGGTGGCTGGTGGCACTGGGCCCAGGGGGAAGGGGAGGCAGAGCTGGCCAGAAACCCCTGCCCTGGGCTCGTGTCACTCCTCCTGGTCCCCTCAACGCTCATCTCGTTGAACGATGGGCAGGGGTTGGTGGGGAAAAGGGGTGGCTGCCATGCGAGAGTTGAGCACATGCTCTTTACCCGGTGATGCTCTGCAGCCTCCGGGCTTCCTGCTGCCCCCTGGATCTCCAGAGGTCGCCTCACCCCTCTCTGCGGGGGTACGGGGGAGTGGGTCTGGGGATACAGGATGCGGTGTCTAGGATACAGCAGAGTAGGTCTGGGGTATCAAGGGGGATGGGGCGTTGTGGCCCTGCACCCTGGGCCTCACACCAGTTGGCCCCAGCCGTGGTGGTGGGAGCAGGTTATTACGTTATAAAGCAGCTCTTCCCCCAAATGCTGCAGGCAGGAGCCGTATGTGGCTTCTGCTGCTGCACACCGTTGGTAGGGGCTCCGTGTCTGGGCTCTGGCAGTGATGGCCGTGAGTCCGTCCATGCCCCAGGATCAGCCCTGTATGGGGGCTGGTCCACCCTGC
>NW_009260614.1:541867-556652 GCF_000687185.1 Egretta garzetta
GTGGTGGAGGCTACCAGCCCCTTTGGGGCAGGAGCACCTGCCTGTATGGGGTCTCCACCCTCCTGGGGTGCCCCTGCCACCCCTGGTGAGGAGAAGGGATCTGGAGGCTGATGGGAGGGACAAGGCCGCCCCGCTCGGTGGGGAATTTAGTCTTTGCTGGGCTGCGCTGGTGGGATGGACAAGGCTGGATGCGGGTGAGGATGCTTGCCTAACCCTGGGATTCCCTCCCGCAAGGTGTCTTGCAGACGGTGGGGTTGGTGCCACTGCAGGGACCAAGTCATTAGCGCTGACAGTAGCAATGGCTGTTAAACGTCTGCATCTGTGTCTCCTCTGTGTGGCTTCTGCCTTCCCGGCAGCAGCAGGAGGGCCCCTGCTCGCTGGCATTTAGCATCTGCATTGTCTCTTCCCGGCAGCCTGCCCTCAGCTGAACTCGGACCACCTACCAGTCCCGGCTCCTTTTGGGGCAGATGCTGCCAGCGAGGACCACGGGTCCCTGGTGCTGCTGGAGCAGCTTTCCGGGGGCTCTGGTGGGGTTATCAGGTTTCTGCTGACCTCTGGGGCAGATGGTGTCGGGAAACTGGGGCCAGAGCGGATGCATCTGCAGCAATGACCGGGGGTGTTGTGTCAGCCAGACGGAGCATGGGCTTGCCTCGCATCCAGCCTAACCTGCTGCTTCGGCAGAGGCCCCAGGCTTAAGGATCCCAAAATCTGAAGCCCCAGCCCCTCTCAGCTGAGAGCCAGAGCTGGGCCGTGTCCCTCCCGGCCAGGCAGATGAACAGGGCAGTCCTTAGCCCTTGTCTGCCTGGCACTGCTGGTGTGTGGATGGGCTGGTGGTCGGCTGGGTGCTTGGAAAGCAGGATGCGTGCCTGGGTCACTTGCAGGACCCCTGGGGCTGCTGAGTTGGGCTTTCCTCTTGCTTTGAGCTTCCCAGCAGTGGGGCAGCCAGCACCGTGCAGGGCAATGCCTGCTATGGTGAGCGGCTTCAGAGGAGGGTGAAGAGGGGCTGGGAAGAGGAACTGGGGAGAGAGGCTGGGAAGAGGGGCTGGGAATCTGCTCCTCCCCAGTGTGCTGGCTTTGGGTTGCAGCCGTGCTAGGCCCCGGCTCCTGGCTCTCTCATGCTGCGTGCCCGGCGGCCAGGCGCAGCTCCACTCCAAGCCCTGCTTTCCTTATTTCCCAGTCTAGCAAGGGCTGGGGGCCTCGGGCCTCGGTGCCCCCCCTTTCTGCACAGCAGCAGGGCTTGGGTTTGGTCCCCTGAGGATGGGTCTGGTGATGCTTATGGTCACATGGGGCATGGATCAGTGGGAGCGGGGGTCTAGGTGGGGATGGGGAAAGCAAAGCCCAGCTCACTGCAGCCCCACTGGCAAGGTGCGGAAAAACGCAGGGGGAGTTCACAGCAGGGCTGCTGAACTGCTGTGCTAAGGGCAGGGCATTCTGGGGATGCCCCTCGTTTGACAGCAGTCCTGCTTCCAAGGGTCACAAGCAGCTGATCATTGCCCAGTAGATGGGTGAGGGTGTCCCAGTGAGCCCTGCTGAGCCCCACCAGCTTCCAGCACCACCCCCAGCTCCCCTGCTGGCTCCTGGGCTTGAAGGTGGGGTGTGGGTGATGTCCTGGTGAGCTGAGGGGCCAGGAAGGCTCCATGGATCCCCCAAAGTGGTGACATCTTTCCCTTGCGGTGTCTCTGGGGTCAGGCCTCCCCGCTCCGTGCCTTCCTAGCCCCCAGGACTATCAGCCTTGGGGGCTGGCTGGCAGCTCAGAGGCGCTCTGGGTGTTGGAGGTGCTGGACATCACCCTTGTTATTAGGTCTCTGCGTCTGGCTGGACCAAATTTTCCAGGGAAGGGCACTGAATGACCAGGTCCCCGTCTGCTGGTTCCACAGCGCCAGGACCCCCAGCAAAACGCGGTACGGCTGCCCATGGGGTGGCCTTTGGGGCTGTGGGGGCAGGGTGGGATGCCAGCAGTCCCCATCCCAGCTCTGTCAAGCGCCTCTTCTCGCTCCCTATCAATCACTCTCCCTCTTGGAGTTTAAGTGGATCCCTGAGTGAAGTATCCAAAATATCCTGTAGCCGCCGGCTCACAATGCAGCGTGCTGTTACTGCGCCAGCGGGTCGGCCAGGGGCGGATTGGGTTTCAGTTTGTTCCGCTGGCCATCGGCCAGGCAAAGCAAAGCTCGGGGCTGCAGAGAAGGGCCACTGGGTTTGCTCAGCCCATCTCAGCTCTCGCTGGCAAAAATATTATAATAAGGCTCCAGTAGAGCACAGGAGGCAGAGAGGGGCCTTTCAACTTCTGGAAGGGTAAATAGATCTGCGGCAAGGGCTCCTCGGGGCGGGGGACAGACGGGTTTCTCATTAGCCATCCCCCCTGCACAGGGATGTGGCAGCTGAGCCTGAGGCCGGGCTGGAAGCGCAGTTTCAGGAGCACATGTGCCTGTGCCGAGGAGTTTGTCCCAAGCTGTGGTGTCTCTGGTGCCGATCCTGGTCTTCTCCACCCGGATGGGCTCTGGCATCGAGCCTGCTCTGCCATAGCCCTCCAGCCTGGACTGATCTGATGAGGTGCATTGGGTGGGTTTCCAGGTTGCCTCCGGGAGCAGGTGACGATGGATGGTGCCCCCACCTCTGCCTTGGGATGACCTTGCTCCCTGCTCCCAGCCCATTGGAGAGGTCTGGGCATCTTCTTGCTTGCTTTGCACATCCAGCACGGGCCAGAGCTGATGTGATCCTGGGTCGACCAAGAAGCTTGCTCCCTGTGTTAATAATATTGTACCAGGATTAAAATGCTGGCAGGTTTCCTGCCCTGAGGGAGGAGCTGGCGTGAGAAGTGGAAGGGGAAGGGAAAAAGTTGGGTGGAAAAATGAGGGTGGAGGCTCCAACTATCTGTGGGACTATTTATTTGTCCAGCTGTTTCTTTATCTGGACGCATTCGGAGCCTGTGAATGTGAAGGATTTGCCAGGACTTCTGAGAAACTCGGGGCCAGATGCTCTAAATTGGTCTAAATTGGCAAAACTCCATGGAAGTTATTTTTCTGGATGCAACGAAACATGTCTGCAAAGTGCGCAGTTCCTCTGTTAATCCCTTGCCCCTCTGGCCTCTCTGCCACCGTCCCTTGGTCCTGGCCTTGTCACCCACCATCCCCAGTCCTGGCCGTCCCGCTGCCAGCACCCAGCATGATCCCAGGCTTGTCCTCCCCTCCCAGGTCTGTCTACCAGTCTCCGTCCTGACCTGGCCAGATGGGGAAAGCTGGTGCAGCTGAGGTCCCCATGCTCACCTCGCTTGCGGCTGAGCCACAAGAAGACCGCGCAGAAACATAGGAGGCACCCCCTCCCCCCAGGTCATTGGCGTAGCAGCTCATCAGCTTGACAGCGTCTTAGTGCAGCTGTGAGCATCTGCAGGCGGTGGTGTGGTGGTGGCGGTGCATCTCTAGATGCCAAGTGCTCTGGCCGGAGCCCTGGTGTGCCCTCGCAGTGAGCAGCAGTGCCGTTGACGGCCCCGGCGCTGGCGGGAAGTTGCTTATTGAAAGCATCTTCAAAGTGAAAAGGACAGGCACTTATCTCCTAACTGTCCCGCGGGGAGCAGCGCGGTTTCTGGTGGGAAGCGGGCCAGCATTGCGTCTGCTGGTTTCGAGCAGCTGCAGATTTATTTATAATGCCGTGGGTAGCATGTGAATCTGCAGATAAACACGCGGGAGGGAAGAACACAAACAACAATATTGAGAAAACGCTGCTCTGGAGAGAGCATTTCACTGAGCTGCAGCTATCACCAGCCACCAGAGGTGGGCCAGGGGCCAGGCACCCACCCCTGCCACTCCCGGCTTTGCTCCGTGCTATCACCGTCACTGCCAGGGGGGTCTTTATGGGGCTGCCAAACCAGCAGGGTGGCACCACAAAAGCCTTGGCTGTGGCGGTGAGTGAAGCTGCTGAGTTTGCTGGTTGAAGCAGGCACCTTCTCCTCTCCATGTCTGGCCGGGATCTAACAGCTGAGCCTGGGGTTGCCCATCCAGAAATTGGTCTTTGTTGTCCCCAGCCTGGGAGTTGGTCCTGCTGGGTGCCCGGTGCAGGGTTATGAGCACGGGGCAACCTGCAGGTAGGATCAGGACCCCCGCTGGGTGAGATGTGGCCGTGGCAACCCAGCACGGGTCTCCATGGGCGCAGAGGTTGGAAGGGGCTGGGCCCTGTTGGGCTGGCTGTGGGTGGAGGGGCCGCCTTTGGAGGGTGGGGGGCTCCCATTCCTTGGGGCTTACCATGCCTCACGTGGGGCTTGCCCCCACAGCAGGACTCTGTACGACTGATGTCTCAGTGCCTGGAGTCACCCATCCACTCAGAGGCATCCAGGAGCATCTCCTCAGCTGTCGTACCTCGATGGCCAGAAGAAACCAAGCCCAGTGTGTGCTCCTGCCACGTGTGCTTCTCCAGCGCCCGGCTTGCCCGGCATGGGGAAGGGTGCAAACAGTGCCCGAGCTGCTTCTCTGCCAATCCCTCTTCAGGGGCAATTGCCTTCCCTGGCAAAACTGAATCTTGTTTCCCACATGTCTTACGGGGTTCAGCTCCCATGCTTCCCGCACAGGCTAAGGAGCTCTGTGCTGCCACTTTCTCCGGTGTTGATCCTTGCATACCACAATCAATCACCTTGCAAACTCCTCTTCGATGAGTCTCCGAAGTCTCCCTGCAGCAGTAAAACCTCATCCAGCTGCAGGAGGAAGAGACCCCAGGGGAAGCTCAGCCTTGCTCTTGCATGGATGAGGTGGGTGGTGAGGCCTTGTCTTGCTTTCTTAAACCTTCCTGGTTTCTTGGTTGCTAGTTCGGACTCCGTGCCAGCACGTTTGGGATGGGACGTCAGAGCAGGGCTTGGCTGTGTCTTCACAGGGCCTTCCTCCCACTACAGTCTGCCCACTGCTGCCTCTTGTTGTGGAGACCTGAACAGGTCTGAGCCTGGAGAGCGGCAGAGGGAAGCCCCTGCCGCTGGGGGATGTGTTGGTTTGTTGGGCGTCACTCCTGATTTTGTTTGCTGGAGGAATGAATCGATGCACTTCTTTTGTCTGACAATAAGAAACTTCTCAGGGATGAGACAGTGATCTTCCCTGGAGGACCATGGGGCCTCCTCCACCTCGACCTTGGGTGGAGGGCGGGGGATGCTCCTGGCCAGGTATATGGGCAAGAGAACTCTGGCAGGCCGTTATTTGGGCAATGCCGTGTTTTGAAGTCAGCCATCGATGGATGTTGGAACAAACCCACCAGCACCCTTGAAACCCATCCTGGCTTCACAGACAGGGCAGCAGTTTGGTGGAAAAGCTGTGGAAAAAGGGGAGCATTGGGGTGTTACAGCTGGGCGCAATGGGGATTGTGGTCTTGAGGACCACCCTACACAAAGGAGGTGGAGAAAGAGGAGCCTCGGAGAAAGGAACCTGCTTTAGGGTGGAAGAATACGGAAACTCGGCTAATTTGGTTATCTTGGGGAGGATTTGTTTGCCACCCTCGAGCACCACAAGAGGGAACGGAGGTTTTGGGTAGCAGAGTCTTTGTACCGGTAAGAGGAAATCTAATAGCTGGCCGCTGAACAGTGCAAATTCAGGCTAAAATTGATGGAAGATCTTTTTTATAAGGAGATAATGGACCGTTAGAAAAACCTGCTTAAAACCTGCAGATTTCTCCTCCTTGTCTTGGGTGGAAGCAAGGATGTCCTTGGGCCCGCTGGGGCAGATGCAGAGCTCCGAGGGTGAGGGGCAATGGCGAGGTCCGTGGGCTCTGCCGCGACGCACCTAGCATTCCCATTGCACTGAGTTTTCCTTAAATTAAAGGCTCTTACAGAGGCAAAATGCTTCACAATATTCTTTTTATTTGGGGAATTATTTGTCCTGTTTTAGAGCGCATCTTTTACACTGTAGTCGCTGCTATCGACATGCTTGCTATACGCCCGAGTCGTTGATAGTGAAGATAAAGCAACAAATTTAAGGGTTTTTTAAAGTAACACAGCTTCTAGTGAGCAGTGGATGAAAAATATTGTTTTCCATTCAGATCAAAGTGCCACTGGTGTTTTAATGACAAAGCCAGATCGTCTGATAAAATAAACACTATTATTGATTGACGTAAACAAATAGTCAGGTTAAAAAGACATATCATAAATCTGAATGACAACCTTGCTGGACTAGCTGTTTGCCAGAGCCCTGCCTAGTGGGACAATTTGAAGAGAACTATTTTTGCTTTTTACTCTTGGAATAAAACCAAAGTTTGAAATCCTGGTTTCCTGTGAACTGGAAACCGCTGGCTCTAACCGGGAGTAACAAGCGGCCTGCGGTCTGAGAACGATTTACTGCCGGAGGTAGGTGCAAGGAGTGTGCCCGTGCTGCTGGGAGAAGGGGAGGTCACCTGCGCTCTGGGGCAGGCAGAGCAGCAGTCATTCCTGCATCCACGCTTCGCTCTTATGGGATGGGGCTCCTCAAGGCTGAGCTTCCTGCCCTTTGTTTTTGGTCAGCCCCATGGAAGTGGAGAAGGCAGAGATGCTTTTGGGGGGTTCATGGCAGGACGCTTGGGTTTTTTGGTGGTGAGGAGCAGCAACAGGACATGGTTACAGCCAGTAACTCTCCATCCCTGCTGTGGCCATGGGAACTGGCCCCATTGGGTGGGTTGTAGGACAGTGGCTGTGTTGGAGTTCTCCTGGTGCAGCACTCTCAGTGAGCTGACGTGGGGCGGGTGTACATCTGGGGCATAAGATGCTTTTTCTCGAGAAGTGCAAAGCCCCAAAGCTGGATACTCTCCCTGCTTGTCCTGCAGTGAAACTGCAAGCTGGATTTTGTGCGTGTGTCTTGTGTGCATGTGCAATGGATGCTTCCCAGCATCCCTGAGATGTGTTGGCATCCCAAGCAGAAGCGCTGGAATCGGGGGTGGGTTCACGTTCTCCCTGCAGAGCAGAAGGACACGATTTCTTCTATGGACATCGCCTTGGTCTCAGCCACAGAACCTCTGGCCCGGGGCTGGCCTGTGCAGTCTGTCCCGCAAGTGTCGCGCTTTTCCCCTGCCCAGCCTCGGTGTGCAGGAGCCAACTTCTCAACCCCATTTCCTAAACCCTTGAATGTTGTCCTGTTTTCTCAAAAGATCAGCATTGGGCAAGGTGCAGAAAAATCCCTGTGTTGCAGCAGAGGGTGTGACCGCAGACCTGGAGGAATGACAGACAGATAGTGGGAACCACTGGTGGAAGTGTATGTCCAGTGTGTTCCCGACGGGGCAGCCGGCCCATTCCTGTGCAGGACAGGGGATGCTTGCACATGTTGGTGGGGTGCTATACCCTGAGCATCCCTTCTCCTGCTGTCAGTGTAGTTAGGCCAACCTATGTGGGCTGAAACCCCTTCAGCGCTGGGAGCCTGACAACTGTGGAAAGGACAGGGAGGTTTGCTGCCCATGTGGCTCAGGGAGGCTCATCCTCTGGGCGGGTTGGCAGTAGCATTTCCATCCAAATCACCTGGAAAACCAGCTTTAACATTGGTTTAATTTTTTAGTGCTTTTAAGTCCTAAAAGAGCTGTTCCTTCCCATGTTGCTACCGCATTGCTGAGGATTCTGCCTACCATGCAAAATGCTGAGAAAAAAACATCCTCCTTCTGCAAAAGAAGCTGGAAGGTGATGGAGGAAACAGCTCAGGCTGGGCTCCTCATCTGCAGCAGCAGGGCTGCGCCGGGGCTTATCCTGGGTTTTGAGGAGGAAAGTCCAGCTGGGTGGTGGGTGGAAGAGCACATCCCCCCTTGCCCTGCAGGAGGCAAGGGGTCCTGGGAGCAACAGGCAATGGATGGGGAAGCAAATCTGATGGAGGGACCGATCCCAGGCTCCTCCCCAGCTGAGACCCGGCCTGAAGGCTTGGTGCAAGCTGGGCTTGATGGCTGCGGTCCTGGGCTGGCTCCTGTCCACCTCTTCCCCCTTCGCTAGCCTCAGGCCACCGACCGGACGGCCACTGACTCCTTGTTTCACCTTCCTCCCGCAGAGACGCTGATGGACTCCACAACAGCAACGGCAGAGCTGGGCTGGACGGTGCACCCTCCCTCGGGGGTAAGTTATCCCGTTGCTTTATGGGGGCCTGGAGCCTAGGTTGGGGTCTCCTGCTGGCTGCGAATGTAGGGATGGCTCAACAAAAGTCACCCACTGAAGCAGGGTGCCTTGGCCATGGGGAAAGGTCTAGTGGGAAGAGCACAGAAGAGGATGGCAGTTGAGGTTTCCAGTAGTTTTCTAGGAGGTGACGCTTCCAAAAACTACTCCAGTGCTGGTGAAGTGTAATTCTTACCCTACAGCATCAGGCCAACATGATGTTGGAGAAATCACACTCTCCATAAGGCCTGCAAATCATGGAGAAGGAGAAATGAAATGCCAAGGCCATCGTCGTCTGTCCCCGGTAGCTCACTTGCTATCCCATTGCCTGTCATCTGCAGCAGAAAAGGGTGAGGGCATTGGCCTGCAAGGTTGCACGCACAGCAGGCGTTTGATCAAGCCCTGAAATGACTGTCCAGCATCCCTGGTGTCTCCTGGAGGGACATTTGCTGGCTCAGCAGCGACTGTCTCTCCACTTTGCTGGTGCCAAGAGTCCCCTGAGCCACCTCCCAAGACCACCCAAAACAAGCTCCTTTAAAGAGCTTAGACAAGGCAGTGCACTTCTGCACCCTTCCGCTCACGACACAAAACCGTAGCAGCCCCAGCCACCTCCATGTCCTATGGGGTTTACGTGGGGCATCGAGGTGCTTCAGAGCATCCTGCCCTGCTCTGGCTGGCAGCAGCATGGAGCCTCAGTGCCCAAGACCCCCGACCTGCTCCCTTGGGCTTGGGTGGCCAAATCATGCCTGGCCAAGGCCTGGAGATGCTTCCCATCCCCGTGCACGGAGGTGGTAGCTCAGGCTCCATCCAGCCACCCTGTCCACCCTCCCCAGGGACTGGGTGAAGACGTTTCTGTGGACCTCCCCCTGAGGCTGACAGCAAGCCCCCTCCTCAGGCTGACCTGGCAGAAGAAAAGATACTGCCAAGAAAAGCCTCCGTTGGGGAGATTAAACCCAGCTCCTGAGCAGCCCATCTGCCTGGCCGTGCTGGGGCGCGGGTGCTGCGGCACTGGACCCTCATCACCATGATAAAGCCCTGTGCCCGCCCGCGAGCCCAGCCGCCCCGCCGGTGCTGGCCCAGCCGCCAAAGGGGGATGACGAGCGCACAATAGGCAGGAGCAGAGGTCAAGTCTTTTTCTCTCCTCGCCCAGCCTTTCTTGTTTGTGGTGTTTCCATATGTAAAGCATGCCTTGCTCCCGGCTCCCCAGCCCCGCGGTAATGAGGCCTGGGCCTGCTGGAAGCCGTCTCCCCGTATTATTGTGCTGCCTCCTTCTTTTGAGCTCCCAGCATGTTAATTAGAGAGCGAGGAGAAAGGGAGAGGCTTCTAACTAAGCATCGAGAAAGCACAGGGGCTGGTGCATGGGGGTGACTTTCTCTCCTGGCTGAGAAAAGGGAGCTCGGGAGCCCTCCGCTCGCCCGCCCGCGAGCCCAGCCGCCCCGCCGGTGCTGGCCCAGCCGCCAAAGGGGGATGACGAGCGCACAATAGGCAGGAGCAGAGGTCAAGTCTTTTTCTCTCCTCGCCCAGCCTTTCTTGTTTGTGGTGTTTCCATATGTAAAGCATGCCTTGCTCCCGGCTCCCCAGCCCCGCGGTAATGAGGCCTGGGCCTGCTGGAAGCCGTCTCCCCGTATTATTGTGCTGCCTCCTTCTTTTGAGCTCCCGGCATGTTAATTAGAGAGCGAGGAGAAAGGGAGAGGCTTCTAACTAAGCATCGAGAAAGCACAGGGGCTGGTGCATGGGGGTGACTTTCTCTCCTGGCTGAGAAAAGGGAGCTCGGGAGCCCTCCGCTCGCTGCTGCAGGGTTGCGGGAGGATGCTGGGGGTCCTGAGCTTGCAGCCTGGCCACCGGGGTGCTACCGGGTCCCCCGTCCCCAGCAGGATGGAGATACCCATCTGGAAAGTCCGGTGCAGCCCCAGCGCTGCTGGTGGGAATCGCCTCCCATCCCCACCTCCAGGGGGGTCCCTGGGGGGATGCAGTGCACATTGTGCCCCACACTGTGCACTCCGCAGGTCCCAATTCTGCCGTGCCTTCATGGCTTTTCCCAGTGCGGCCTTGTGCCTGCTGCCAGGACAAGGCAGGGCCTCTTACCCATGGGTGGCCTGGCTTCAGCAAGGTTGGTTACAGCCAGCATCACCTGGAAGGCGAAAGCTGCTGGGTGCTTCTCTTCATTGCCTCTTTGGCGATTACTGATGAGCTGAAAGCCCATGCAGTTGCTGTCTCCCTGGCTGTGGAGCTCCTGTGCTGCTCATAGGTGTCCCCATGCCCTGCTTCCACCATCTACTGCTCATCCCCAAGCTGAAGACTCCCTTTCCACCAGGTGTGGCTCTTCAGGCTGGTGTCCTGAGCCCTCCCGAGGGCTGTGCAGGCGTGGATGGGGACGGGGCCTGCCTGGGGCATCCCCGGGGCTTGGTGCCTGACTTGCTGTTTCAGAGTGGGTGTCAGGAGCGGTCCGGGCAAGGGAGAGCCACACCAGAGGCAGGGCAGGGGATGGAATTCCTTCCCTCTGCCTTGGCCTTGCTTCCCTCAACCCCTCCCAGCCAGTGCCCTAAAAAACGGGGAGATCCTGCACTTTTCCACTACCACGCCAAATTTATTTCTGGAGAATAAAGCAAATACTCCCCCCGTGTTTTGCGAGGATGCTCTCTTCCTCCCCCAGCGATGGCAGCAGATTTGCAGCCACTGCCAATCAGAAGTGGCTGGAGCCGTTTGGGGATCGTCCCTGGCAGCCTACTGTCGGGCTGTAAGCCTTGCTGTGCCAGGAGCAATCTGTCTCCCATCTCCTGAGCCTCCCTCTGCAGTCCTGGATGCCCCTGCAAGGCCGTTTGCAGGCTGAGAGGCTGGGGGTGCTCTGCTCCTGCAGGGTTTTCCCTGCAGACCTCGGTCCTGGCACTGGTGCTGGATTTGGGCTGGAAGCACTGGCTGTGCTGCCACTGCGCCCTGGGTGTCACGATCCCGCATCCAGGGCAGAGTTGTGCTCAAGGTCTCGCCTCCGTGGGAAACCACTCAGCTTCCACTTGAGCAGGCTTACGAACAAGTTCACGAGAAGCCGCTGCAGCTAGCTGGGACTGTGTCACGCTGGCTGGAGCCTGGTCCCCCCCGCCAGCATCACGCAGGTGCTGCGGGTGGGGAGGGGGCAGCATGGGGAGATGCTCTGCCCCCCGGCGAGGTCTGGGCTGGGGGAGATGCTCTGGTGGGCCAAGTGAAAGGTTCTCCTCCCACAGAGACCCTTTCCTGTCTTCATGCACCGCAGAGGAGCGGTGGCCGAGTACAGGCTGCAGCTCTGCCCTTGCCTGGTGCAACACCCACCCTGAAGTCTCCCCATCCTACAAAGGATGGAGACAACAACAAGTGCTGAAGGATTTGCTAAAAAACAGCCTAGGGGAAAGGCAGGGAGCTGGACAGGGCCGGGAGGTGTCACAGCAGCCCTGGGCTCTGTGGTGGCTGCTCTGGGAGTGGCAGGGGCAGCTGGGGGGAGCTCTGCTGAGCTTCCCGGGGGAAAATAGGCCAGCTCTGAGCTGTCGTGTCGGGAAGGATGTGACTGTTGTGCCACAGCTCGCAGGACATCCCACAGATCCCATTTAGGGCAGCTGGGGCAGGGTCCTGTGCACACCTGCAGGAGGGACCCCACGGCACATTGGCCCTTGACGGGGCAGGGATGGGGGCTACCAGCTCAGCATCTCCCTTTCTGGGTACGCAGAGGTGTCAGCCAGGCTCCCACAAACCTTCCCTCCTGCCTCTGTGGAGAGGGAGAAAGCGGGTCCTGTCTGCCACGTCTGTAACTGTAGCGGAACTGGTGGGAATACATCTGCTAAAGGCATCGTGTTACTTTGCTGGGAGGCTCCACCGCACCAGACAGCCTGCGGGTGAGAGCCCCTGCTAAAGACATTACTGCCTGCAGAGGAGGTGCGTGGCCCCGCTGTGCCCGGCCACCCAGCAGCGGTGCTTTACCAAAAATCTGGGCATGGAGCACAGCACTGTTGGCAGCGAGATGGCCCCGAGCTCTGCTGAGGGCTTGGGACGCCTTGTCCCCACGTGCCCAGCATGCAGGGTAGGCCAAACCCTGCCGCACCAGGAGGGTGGTGTGTAGGTACGGGGTGCTTGCAGGGCGATGCTGTAGCTGCACCAGGGCAAAGTGCTGGGCACCGATGGGACTGCCTGCGGCTGGGGCGGGCATGGGGTGGCAGAGCCTGCCCTCCCGGCGCATGGTGGGGCTGTGAAGAGGTGAGGTGGGTGGGGAGCATCACTTTGGTGCAGTCCCTTGACTTTCTGTGTCCTGTCCTCAGTGGGAAGAGGTGAGCGGGTACGATGAGAACATGAACACGATTCGCACCTACCAGGTATGCAACGTCTTCGAATCCAGCCAAAACAACTGGCTCCGGACCAAGTATATCCGGAGGCGAGGAGCACACCGCATCCACGTGGAGATGAAATTTTCTGTTCGGGACTGCAGCAGCATCCCTAATGTCCCAGGCTCCTGTAAGGAGACTTTTAACCTCTACTATTTTGAGTCAGACTTTGACTCGGCCACCAAGACTTTTCCTAACTGGATGGAGAATCCTTGGATGAAGGTGGACACGATTGCTGCCGACGAGAGCTTCTCTCAGGTGGACCTAGGTGGACGGGTGATGAAGATTAACACCGAGGTGCGCAGTTTTGGGCCTGTCTCCAAGAACGGTTTCTACCTGGCCTTCCAGGACTACGGAGGCTGCATGTCCTTGATTGCTGTCCGTGTCTTCTACCGCAAGTGTCCCCGTGTGATCCAAAACGGGGCTGTCTTCCAAGAAACCCTCTCGGGAGCGGAGAGTACCTCGTTGGTGGCAGCCCGGGGGACGTGCATCACCAACGCAGAGGAGGTGGACGTGCCGATCAAGCTCTACTGCAACGGGGATGGTGAATGGCTGGTGCCCATTGGCCGCTGCATGTGCCGGGCGGGCTACGAGTCAGTAGAGAACGGGACCGTCTGCAGAGGTAACCGCTTGCCTTCGGTCTCACTCCGCACGCTTGCCTTGCTGCTGGTGGGCTGTGCCTGTGGCGGCAGCTGGGACTTGCAGCTGGGATCTGCATGAGCTGCCAGGGAGTGACCTCCTTGGGCAGGGGTGGGAGAGGAGCAGGCGGGGACATGGGAGAGGAGCTTGTGTGTGGATGCTGACTCCTTCCCCAGCTCCTCAATTCCTGCCCTGGGCTCATCCATCCATTTTAGAGGCTCTGCATTACCTATGGGCCCTCAGAGCCACTGGGTCCAGGGGTGCCAGCCTGTTGCTGGTGGCCTCCATGTTCTCCAGGTGTTGGAAGAACATGTGTGCATAGCTGTGGTGTGTGCCACGGACCTGGCAGTCCCCAAAATACTGGGGCTGTTTTCACTTCAGTTTGTGCCTTGTGCCTTGGTGTGGGCTGAAGAGCTTCTGGGGTGAGGGGGGTGGGAGTGCAGGCACCCAGAGGTGATGCAGTGGGAGGGAGCAAGTTGTCTGTCCTGGTGAGGTGCAAATGGCCCAGGGTGGGACATGGTCACAGGCTGCTGGGAGCCAGGCTCACCTCTCCAGCCTGGACGCCTCCCAGCCTGGCCCAGGAGCTCCCTCAGCAGCCAGAGGTCTCCTGCCCTGTAGATGTTCTCCTCCTTGTATATGTTCAGCCCTGTAGATGTTCAAAGCAGACTCCAGGAGCATCTGCTCAGCTCAGCTGAGCACCATGGAGCCAGTGTGGTCCCGGGCAAGTGAGAGGCTCTGCGCTACCCTCCCTGAAAGCCCATCTCCATGCTTCTCCCCAGTCACGTGTGGAATTGGAGAGGGGGAGAAAGTGCTGCTGGGCATTGGGAGAGAGATGGGGACCTGAGAGCTGCAATGAGCACCTGTGGCTATACCATGCACAGAGCAAACCACAGCATTTGGCAAATGGACTCTTCCCCCCTCCCCGTCCCAGCTGAACATCAAAATCCCATTACGGCTTCGATAGCATCAGCACGCTCTGAGCAGGGCTGGAGTTTCTCTGCGATCGATTATAGATATGTCGGTGGGCACTGACGAGTGCAGGGAAGGAGCCGTGTCTCCACTCTTCTTGCTGTGGGAAGGGGTGGCCGGGTAGGACCGAGCAGGCCTGAGGAAGGTGCTGGTAGGTGGGGAGATGGACACACGGGAGAGGGGGAACAGGCACATGGGAGAAGGGGACTGGGTGGTCTCTGGCTGCGCTTGGTTGGGACCGCAGGTTGGAGAGGGCACCGCACCTTCTGCTGGTGGCTGGGCTGCTCATGTGCTGAGCATCCTGATGTGCTCGGGGTGTTGTTTAATATCCATGCTTTGAGCTACTCCTCACTGAGCTGCTGAATGTCTCTTCCCACTGAGCTGGGGTGATCAAGTGTCCTCCAGCTGCAGCAGGGACAGCGCTGGGGACGGGGACAGCAGGGAGGTGCTGCTGCAACACGGGATGGGAAGGGAGCCTGGCTAATCCCAGCCTTGAAGGGAAGATGGGTGTTTTACGACATCCAAGTGAAGCATTCGTAGCAACATCAGAAAGTCAAAATGATTCATGTCAGCTTTTCCATCTCAGCCTTTTTTTTTTGTTTTGCTGGAGCCAACCCAGCCCTGCCCAGTGCTTTGCTCTGATGAAGCTACAGTTTCTTGGGGCATCCTGGTCCGGCCACCAGCCCAGCCAAGGGACGGTCCCTTTGCATGCCTCAGGGCTCCCGGGACCTCCTTATGCCGAGCCCAGTTCCTGCAGCCTGGCTGGCGGGGC
>NW_009260614.1:556712-566427 GCF_000687185.1 Egretta garzetta
CAAAATGATCATGTCCACTTTTCCCTCTCCGCCTTTTTTTTTTGTTTTGCTGGAGCCAACCCAGCCCTGCCCAGTGCTTTGCTCTGATGAAGCTACAGTTTCTTGGGGCATCCTGGTCCGGCCACCAGCCCAGCCAAGGGACGGTCCCTTTGCATGCCTCAGGGCTCCCGGGACCTCCTTATGCCGAGCCCAGTTCCTGCAGCCTGGCTGGCGGGGCTGGGCGGGGAGGCAGAGCAGGAGCGGGGGGCCAAGGTGGAGGGAGCGAGCAGGAGGCAGAGACCGAGTCTCCTCTTTGTCTGCGCAGCAGCAGGATTTTGGGAGGCCCGGTTCCTCGGCAGCTGTTTCTCCAGCCGGTGCTGGCGGGCGCCCCGTGCTCCCCACCGTCATTAATCACCCTGTGGCCGGCAGCCTGCCGTCTCCGTGGGGCAGCTGGCTCCAGGGCTGCCTTCTCCTTCTTTCCCCTTCCACTTCTCCTTCCCCCTTCCCCTTCTCCTTCCCCTTCTCCTTCCCCTTCCCCTTCTCCTTCTCCTTCTCCTTCTCCTTCCCCTTCCCTTTCCTCTTGCCACGTGGGGCTGCGTGATCAGAGCTGGATGGGACCCCAGGGCTGTGCCAGACTGGGGGACACCCTCTGTTGTCCCCCAGCAGCCCCCAGAAGAAGTGTGGGGACCAGGAGGGGAGCCAGCTGTGGAGCCGGGCAGGACAGCCGTAGCATCCTCTCCCTGCAGCCCCAGGCAGCCCCGCAGAGGACTGGGAAGGGGCTGGTCACCCCGGCTTGGTCGGGCAGAGGTAGGGCTCTGCTCCCCAGTTCAACTCGGGAAGGAGCTGCGGGATGCAGTGCTGCGTCCCTGCCCACCTCCTGTTGTGTCCCGGCCCGCAGTCCCCTCAGAGGCAGCACACGAGCTACCTGGTTTGGGGGGCTCACTTGTACATGTGGCCGGCAGGTTTGCTCATGTTCTGAGGGGTTGGAGGGAATCTGGGCCCCTTTCCAGAAACAAAACAAAAGCAAATCTGAGCTGGCTTTTGGGGTGAAGTGCTCTCACGGGGCTCGGTCGCCCAAACGGGATGTGACGGGGAGCGTGGGGGATGTGGCTTACTGGTCCTGCCCTGCCAAGAGCTCTGGGTGGAAAAGGGCATCCCGAGCAATGGACGGCCCTCGGGGCAGCTGCAAGGCACTGGAAGGGGTTGCTCGTTTTCTCCGCTGGGCTTTTCATCTGGCTGGTGCAGCGCAGGCCTGCGCACGGCAGTGCACGGGGGATATTTATGGAGGAAGTTCATGCATCTAACAGCTTAAGCTCTTCTAAGCTTGCAGCCCCAGCACAAAAGGATTTGGGGGCAGTTAACAATTCTGTGTGGTTAAGAGATTTTCATTTTGCCGGGCCTTGCTCGCCAATCCCGCAGGGCCTTGCGAGGGGCTGGCCGCCCATTCCTCCACTGGCTTCCTGGCTGCTTCCTGCTGCACTGGCGCGGGGCTCTGTGCCTGTGCCCCCTGCACTGCCCCCCCCCAGCCCTGTGTGCCCAGCCCTGTCCTCCTTGCTTCTCCTGCTCCCTTCCTGCATTTTTTCTCTCCATCTCCCTGTTCTTTGTCTGCCGCCTCCCCCGTCCCCCCCGCCCGTCCCTCCCATGCAGCATATCGAGCGCATTGCTCTCTGCCTCCCTTATTCATTGGCTCCCCTCTGCAACGGCGGAGGCAGAGCTATTGTGCTGCTGGCTCCTCTGCTTGGGCTGGACGGTAGGCAAACGCTGCCTGCAAGGGTCTCTGCCTGCTCAGGGACGGCAGCCGCTGGCTGCTGGTCCTGGCTGTGGAACCTTGCCTCCCTCGCCAGCTCCCCTCCAGCTTTGGAGGGCATCTCCCCATCCGTCCGACCACCGCGTTCACGGCAGGCAGCCTCTGCTTTGTTGCGCTTGTACAGCGCTGGTCCTGCTCACCCTGGGGTAACAAGGGACGGTTCTGCCCTGCAGAAGCCGGTGGTGATGCTCTCTTGCTATCGCAAGCGCGTGGCATCGTCCCTTGGGGTTACATGCTGGTGATGTGCTGGTAAGAGGAGAAACCCGGCCACCTAGGTGGTCTGTAGGAGGTCCAGGCTACCCCCTGTCTTCTCCAGCTCCGGGTGGAGCCAGGCCCCCCCTGCGGGGGAGCCTGAGGGCTCAAGTGTGTCCCTGCTTCAGAGCCTGCACCGCCTTCCTGCTGCTCCTTCCCTGGGGGGCAGAGCTAGGAGGCAGGATGGGGGGGTCCTGGCCCAGCTCCAGCACCCAGTCTGGTGCTGGTCCTGTCCAGCCCTACCAACACCACCACCCAGTTCTACCACCAGCCTGGCTGGATACTCCCAGGTCAGCCCCAGCACTGGCTCAGCCCAAGTCACAGAATCACAAAACCACAGAACCGTTGAGGCTGGAAAAGCCCTTTAAGATGATCAAGCCCAACCATTCCCCTAACCCTGCCATCCCACCACTAAACCCTGGCCCTAAGCACCTTGTCTGCCTGGCTTTTAAATACCCCCAGGGATGGGGACTCAACCCCTTCCCTGGGCAGCCCATTCCAATGCTTCTGCAAACCCATGTCCTAACTCAGCAAAAAAAACCTCTTCATCCTTCAGGACCAATTTTTCTCACCCCTGAAATCAATACGTTTTCCAGCAGCAAGCTCCCAGCTTTCCACTGTGGATTAAACCGGAGCCAACCACCCCCTGGTCGCAGAGATGTCCCCATCACACCCCGGGTCCCGCAGGATCCCCCCTTGAGGCATAGCCCAGCTGAGGGCAGGGACAAGGTTATCCCCATTCCTGCCAACTCCCTGATTCAGCACCTCACTAATTACGCTGTGGCATACCTGAGCCGGCTGCACGGTCACCTGAATCGAATCAGAGGGCTGTGCTCATTATCTCTGCCTCCTGAGCACAGCGCCCATCGTTATCCCCAATCTGAGCACTCAAAGGAGAAAAACTAAACAGCTCCTGACCATGCATGGGATCCATCAAGAGCCCACACTTGCAATTTGGAGGCGACGCGCGAACTCCCTTGTCGTATCTTTGTCATTGCTTTGAGATCGCTCCTAATAATCCCTTCCCTCCTTTAATATAAATAGCCATTTGCTAGAGCAAATCAGTCGCAAGAGGTGTTGCTTGCACTCTTCACCCTGTAAATCAAACAGCCCTGCGGCTCACGCTGCAGGACAGCAGCCTGCACAACACCTGGGAATCTAACGAAGTGAATCTCATGCCTCCCACCTCCAAAGAGGCCAAAGCAGAAGGTTTCTTACAGTGGTTGAAGAACAAAATGAGAGGAATATCAGGCTGCTTAATTGCAGTCATTTTCCTAGCAATACTTCAAAGGTCTGTACTGAAAAGCATCTCCTCCTCTAACTAAAATTGCAACAAATGCTACTTCTAGGACTGAAAGGCAGTAACTCAGCTTTGGGACCAATATCACAACCCCTTCTACAGAGACAAACAGGCCAGGGGGCAGCCCAGAAGCATCGAGAGACAGGACTCTGCTTATGCAAAGCCATCTTAACTCTCTTCAGAGGGGCAGCCACCCCTAGGAGAGGATGATTTACAGTATTCCACACCCAGCACACACAACAGCATTTCTCTGGGTACTTTTGAAGGGTTGTCGTCCTTCCTGGTGGGGCGGGGAGCAGGTAACCACCGTGGCCTGCATCCTTGTCCCCGGAGGTGTGATTTGACATGTGTTTGTGCCGAAACACAGGCTCATGCCTTGCGTCCAGCTCATCCGGATTGCTGTGGGTTGGGAACCTGTCGTCTTCAGCATTTACCACACTACAACTTCCACGTCATCAGCTAACTTTATTGGGAATGCTTTGGTCTTCCTCCTGGGTCGTTGATAAAAATGTTAAATAGCCCAGAGGCATGAACCAAATTTGTTGGCTCTAGTAGAAGCAGACCTGCCCTCTGCACATTCCCTGCTCAGATCTCAGCGTGCAGTGGTATCAGCTCACCAAGTTTTCATGCATTGAATATGTCCCACGGTGTCGATGGACCCTCTAATTTCTGAATCAAAATATCATGTGTTACCGAGGGAAATGCTCTGCAGAAGTTCAGGTGCCTTGCGTTAATGCTGTTACCTCTCCCAGCCAATCTTGTAATTGCATCAAAAAACCCCATACAAGGCTAATTTGCCTTGATCTGTTTTCTTTAAGTGTACGGCGCTTGGCACTACGGTTACACCTCCCTTTAATCCTCCACTGACCGAATCCTGGTGCTCGCACATCCTTACTCGATTGGCACTGACGTTGCAGCAGCAGTCCTCACATAGCCCAGACTGCCTCATTTAACAAAACAGCTTTTCCTACATCTCCCAAACATCCTACTGCCTCGCGGCACGTGGAATGTGAGCATTAGCTGCCCACTGGTTCATCGGCCGTCTCTCTGAAAGCTCCGAGGTAGGTGCTGTCCTGATGTACTGGTTTAGCCATGTTTAACTGCAGTGGCTGCTATTTAACATCTTGAGTTACTGCTGGAATGGAAAGTATTTCACTAGCATCCTATAGGATGATTACATCACCTGGCTCCTTCCCAAGTACAAACCAGGAATTTGTCTGCCTTTCCTACAGGGGTGTTGACAATGTGAACACTCCCCACCGGCCGTGGCTCAGTGTCGCTGTAGATGCTGCTCTATGGGCTTTCCGTCTCCTCCCTCTCAGTCTGGGAGGCAAGGATACAGCGTCTGCCTTGCCACTGCTTTGATTCTTCTCCCTCCTGCTCCTTGCTGACCCCTCCGGGTTGAGGGCTGTGGTGGGATTGCAGCTGCACAGTATCAACCACTCCAAGCCTGCTCAGCACGCCCTGGGGCCAGTGGAGATGCCGCCTTCTCCTCTGCATGCGGCTGGGTAGTGCTTGGGCTTCTGAGGGCTGGTGTAGGACCAGGAGGAGCCCAGCAGAGCAAGGGGGTGTCTGATGGGGGGAGGGGGGGTGAGTGGGGTCGAGGCATTTATTTTCTGGTGGTCCGAAGCCCCAAGAGATGCTGACCTCGCAAGGAGGGTCACAGATGGTCCAGGAACAGGGTGAGACTGGGTGAGGGCGGTGGACAACTCTCCTCAGAATAGGGAACACTGCTTCTGAGGGACTTGACCTTGGTGGCAAAAAGGAGGCAACGTGAGAACTGCTTTCTTGTTTTGCTTTCAAGACAAGGGATGGGCTGAGACCTTCAAGAAAAGTCTTTTCTCTATAGAGATGAGGTTTTCCAGGACATGAGTGTGATTTTTGAACATTGCAGAGCACTTCCAGCCTTGTTGCGAAGGTGTAGGCTGCAGAAGAGAATCTGAGAGCAGCCCCTTAGGAGCTTGGAGGGGAGCAGCGTATTCTCATTATCAGTATGGGCTGATCAGTGTGGGCCGATAATGAATCCCTTGGCTTGGAGGAAGGGATGGAGGTCTCAGGTCCAGCAAAACCCATTGGGAGTTTCCTAATGGAAACGATGGCCGTTCCCAGGATTTCTCAGAGGGATGTGGTAGAGTTTTGCACTGCCGCTATCTGCCATAGTTGCTGCCTCCCAGTCCCTTTGCAGGAGCCTGTTTCTCTCTACGCAGAGCTGCGGGGACAGGTTGCTCCCCCCAATCTTTACTTCCCAGGGATTTCGTTGTGCTGGGATCAGAGAGGAGATGGGGGAGAGAGCAGAACCAGAGAGTCCCCCCGGGAAGGAGTGATGTCCCCTCTGACATCCCACGGGTTCTGACTGCGCCCCGGGCGCAACGACGGGAGCCCTGTTGTAACACAGGTGCTTCCGTGGAGCTGATGCCTGTACCGATAAGAAAATCTGGCCCCCAGGCTTATTTTTACAGCATTTTGGATCCAATAGCGCATACCTGGTCCTGCTACCCCTATGTGAGGGGAAAGAGCTGGCAGTGTCCCGTGCCAATGCTGGTGGAAGAGTGGCATTGACTCCCACTTTTCCTCACTCTTCTTCATAGGCCTCCCTTTTTTTTTTTTAATCTGAGAAAAGTGGTAAACATCAATAGGAACTGGAATGAATAGCTGGGATCCAGGCCCAGGCTTCCAGGATTTTAACTCATTATTGACATGCAATGAAGTGACCGTGTTTCCTACCATTAGTTTTCCCTTTGAATCAAAGCGCTCAGAGATCTGGGGGGCAAGGAGGGTTTTCACCTGGATTCATCAGGGTGCTGAATCCTTAGGGGGCAAGAGGATAATATTCTTCATCGGATGTAACTTGAGGAAAACTGGATAAAATGCTGCTTTTGAGGAATTTTTTTTTTTATTGGAGATTTTCCTGTGATCCGGGCCAAAGCCAAGAGATTATTTGGGACGTTTAATTTTAGGCAATACCCTCAGACATTCTCGGCGCTGATTTGAAGTTACTCCAATGCCAGATGATCACTCGTAAGGGCACCGTTATTTTATTTTAGCGATGCAAGGTAAAAATCTCACAGAAAATTTAATCTAGAAGCCATGATTAGCTTAATTAGCTCCAGGGAAACTCTTTATTGGTCCCCATATGCCTTAGAAACGTAGTATATCACTGGAAAGTATACATAAAAGTATGCATAAAAGTCCCCATAAAGGTTAGGAAATGGAATCAAAGTGTTCGTAGCTCACACCATGGCTGTGTTTACACAGAGCGAACTTCAAACAATGTTAAATGAGGTATGGCCAAGCAAAACACCCAGAACTTTCCCGTTCAGAAGGAGACCTTAAGTCAGGTGGCACCGAGTGCAACACCCAGCCCTTGCATGAAGGACGCGGAGCTGAACCGGGCAAGTGTGGCTGGTGCCATCCAGTGAGTCCAAGGCGTTCCCTCATCACCTTCATTTCAGTGGTGTCTAAGAAAATAAAATAAAAAAAACAACCCCAAATGTTGCTGGGTGTTTAGAAGAGACACGGAAAAAGGGGCACGGCCCACCAAGCTGTGGGACATGGCCAGAAGCTGGTTTAAGACTGCGGAGCACTGCTGCGCTTTGGGTGGGCTATGGCCACACAGAAAATACATTCACAAGCCAGAGGGGCTCTGAACCAGTGTCCTTGTCTTCCTCCCTCCCAGTGGGCTTCAGGAATCGTCATCTTCCGAGTGGGTGGCAGCCCCAGGCCCGCTTTGCAGGTAGCAAAGCCTTTCCAGGTCTCTGAAGTAAGGTCTTCAAAGCTGGAGAGCTCCTCTTCACTGCATCAGGTTGAAATGACACCCGCCAAGGTGGTAGCATCTTCCTGGAGTCCTTAGAGGTGAACTGGAGATGTTGGCTTTGCTCCTTGTTTCTGCAGCTGGAGAGACCTTTGCAAAAGGTTGCATCTCATAGTTTCAGTTGGCCAATGGGGCTCTTGATGCTTGAGTTTGTGCTGCCCTCAAGCACATCCCAAGCACCTGGGTGGGCTGACCACTCCACAGCCAGCTGTGGGTACCGCAGTGATGCTGCAGTGGCAGCCGGGGTGGTGATGGGCATGGCTGGGCCACGAGGTGAAGGTCCCATTTGGAGGTCCACAGGTTTGGTAGGCAGTGGCTTAGAATGACTCCTATGGCTGATGGGGCAAATTCAGAATGCATCCTGAGGGGACATCTGGTTCTTCGGTATTTGGGCCCTGACAGTTTTCGAGGACGACAGACTCCTCCTTGCAAAGCCTTTTTGCACTTCCAGACTGTCGTCACCTTCAGAGCTCATGGAGACCCTGTGTTCAAGACAACAGTTTTTAAGTCCAAACCCAAATCCAGTGATTTCCTTTCAAAATGCTGTGATCCTAGGAGTACGGCGGCTGTTACCCCCGCAGCAGCGACAGGAGCCAGGAGCAGAATGAACAATAAACGGGCATGTGGTCAAGGCTTTTATTTGTTTCAAACTATCAAAGTGCCCAAACCCTCAAGACTGGTAAAGTGCAGCCTGAAGTAGAGCTCATAAAGCGGAGCAACGTGGATGCTGCGCTCCAAATGGCATTTCTGCCAGCCAGCCTAGGTGGCTTTGGAAAAGATGGTAGTGACTCTGATGCGGCGTAGTAACAGGTAATATTTGTCAAACAGCACACCTCGTGAAATGCATGGTAACTGCTGGCTCTCCAGGAGGCTTTCGGTGGAGACGGGAAGGGTGGGTGCAGCATCAGGGGCGTGTTTAACCCTTATCTGGGGGTTTCTGGGGTGCTGGGCTCTCTCTTGAGGCATTTCAGTGTGAACCGACTGTTTCTTCATGAGCCTTCCTCTGCTTCTTTCCCTCCTCTCTCTTTTCCCTCATCCCTCCAGTCTCATGTGCCGGTGACAATTCTCCAGACATCCGTATTGCTGTAGCCACGATTGAGAGCTCTAGTTTGGCAGACAACTTCCCCATTCAGCCCCGCCTGAGTGGCTCAGGATCCTGCAGCACCATCCCAGGCTTGCAGGGAGCTCTGACGAGGGAGGAGGAGGCAAAGGCCCTGGCTGCCCAGGCAGCGGGCGCTGGGGCTGCTCTCATGCCAGCACCACCCAGAGGACGCCCGTAGCTGAAGGCACGGCACTTAGGAGGGTTTGCTGCAGTGGAAATGCTGCTGCTGCAGGTCTTGCCTTCGACGCGGTGAGCAAAATTAAATCTGAGCCTTTCAGTGTCTATGCACAGCCCTCGTTAATAAAACAGAGTAAAAGCGGGGAAAACAGGATTAGAGGAAACATTTGGGGGATGACTCACACCCAGAGAATCTTCTCGTTTGTGTTTCCCTGCTGTGCCCCCCAGTGATGGATTCAAAATCACCCGCATTTGCCATCGTGTTGCTACGAGCAGTGCCCGGTGTGCTGCCCGGTGTGTGGTGCCCTGCCAGCCTTCCTCCCCTTTGGAGGAGGCGAGCGGCGCCGTCCGTGTCAGTCACCCACACAAGCACGGTGGTTGTACCGTCACTGACACCTGCGTCAGCAGGCGTCGATCCCCGCAGTAATGTTGGTGTTCTTCTTTCAATTTATGCCCTGGGAGTGGAGCCGTGGCACTGAGGGATGGGGTAGCTGTCGTAGGGAAAATGATGTCAGTCTTCCAAGCTGCGGCCGTGCACATCCTGGCCTTAGGACGTGCAAAAGGTCTGCAGCGCTGGGAATGGCAGCATGCACCGGTTACGGCTTACGCTGGCGGTTCTGCGTCCAAAAGAGGGTTAGGAAGCCAGGAGAGGAGCTTTACCATGCCCACTGCTTACTTGCGTTGCCACCACGCGTACGGTTAATTTGCAAATAGAGTGACAAATCTAAGTGTGTGTATCTTCAGGATACCCTATAATTAGAACTGGTCTTTTTTTTGCTTCTGGAAAGGTTTTTGCTGTCTGGCTCAGATGGAAGCGATCCCAGTTTGTTTTTGTTTCTCTTGAATTAGAGCGTGGCTGCTCTTTCCAGGATTTCCCAGGCAAAAATACGCACATGGGGACCTGCCCAGCACGCACGGTGGCTCCTCCAGGACATGTTGAGCCCGGTGCGCATGCACTTCACATGCAGCCTGTGCCTGCTGCACAGCTTTAATGATTTTGGGTGTGCTTGGTGCTCTGCACCTCTGCGGGGGCCCCGGCGGGGATGTGCCCGTGTGCATCTCCCGGTGCTTCCAGCTGCAAGGCAGAGCTTGAGCAGAGCATGGGAAGAGGGGTTCTCCGTGGGAAAGCAGTGAAAGCACCATGTGCAAAGCGGAGCAGCGAGTTCAGACTGGACACAAGTGCAGTTGTGCTGCTCGGTCCTGCTTGAAGAGGAGCAGTTGGTGCAAGGCGTCTCCGGCAGCAGCAGCCCTGCACCCCGGCGGGAGCTGCCAGCAGGGGCTGCCTGG
>NW_009260614.1:566480-569769 GCF_000687185.1 Egretta garzetta
ATGGGGACCCCGAGCTGGGGTTTCCATGGAAACCAGAGTCATGATTTGCTGCACACTGATGTGCTGGAAGGCCAAAAGCAAACGCGGATGGGAGGGAGGAGGTGGCGTATGGTGGGCAATGCACACTTCCCAGGGACCTTCATCCCTGAGCACAGTGGAGGGGAGGGAGGGAGGGCATTTCGGCACCCCAACTTGCTTGCCACCTCCCTGAAGCTCAGAGCCTGGCTGGGAGCAAGGGCCAGCCCTGGCAGGGGGCTCTGGGGGGGGGCAGCACCCATACATGCGGGTGTCCAGTGCGACCTCTGCTGCTGCTGTGGCGAGGGCTGCTTAGCCCAGCATGAGCTTGCGAGAGCTCCGTGTCAACCTAGGTAGCTTGCTACCGAGCAGTGTTAATTAATTAGGCTGGGAGGAGCTGCAGCAGTAGTGCTCGTGGCGTTTGGTCTGTAGCCTCTGCCTGTGTGCATGGCGGCTTCCCTGGCGAGGCACCGCAGGGTGAGGGCACCACTGCGGGAGGGTGAGGAGGGCAGATCAGGACAGGGGTGAGACACCAGGCAGGGTGGAGGTGACAGCCCTGGGCAGAGAAACACGCCGCCGGGTCAAACAGCCGGGACAGCTGCGGGGCCCCAACGCAGGCACATCTGGCTCAGATCCGGTGCAAAGCGCGAGGCTTGCGGGGTCCCAGGTATTTTGTGCTGCTGTGAGCTGACTTGCTGGACCCTCCTCGGGGTGCAGGTGTGCACATCTCCCGTGCCCTGTGGGTGCGTGGCACTGCCCTGGTACCAATGCATCTGCACCCTTGGGCTGGCGTCCCCGCGCCCCTGCTGTCACACGCCGCCTTCGAACCTGTGGGCCGGGTTGTGGCTGCAGCAGCGATGAGTGCTGAAGCTGCTAGCAGACTGGAAATGTCTTTTGTCAAAGCTTGAGATGCCTCCAACCTCCTTTAATTAAAGACAATTACTGCTTTCAGCCCCTCTTCACAGCTCAGCTGGGTTGTTTGCAAACACACAGCTGCGGGAGTCTTTGTGCCCCTCTCTGCGTCCCGCTTCCCTGGAGATGCACAGAGGTTTCTTTATCATCGGCATTGCAGATAGCGAGCAGCTGAGGAGGAGGAGGGGGCATCGTGGGCTCCCAGGGTGCTTGGAGGTGCAGCGCTGGCTCTGCCGGGCAGCCTGGAGCAACCCTGCCTGCTCGTGTCCAGCCTTCCCTGCAAAACCTTCTGGATGGTAAAGGAGCACGCAGTGCTGCGCTGTGTGCGGAGAGCAGCCTTGGACGGAGGTGTGAAGAGGCACGAGGGAGGGGTGCGTGGTAACGAAGGCATTTGGGCTACAGCAAAGGAGGCTCTGTCCCCAGCTGCAGAGATGGGACTGAGCGGACCCGGGCTGCGAGCTCTGAATGTGTCCTTTGAAACAACACTCTGCTGCGTTAGCTGTGACTGTGCAAAGGGGCTGCTTTGCCTCGCCAGGCGGGCCAAATTTGTGCTTTCTCAACCGAACTGTGCTCAGAAAAAAAAATCTTTTAACATCCTGTAACCAATAACCCCCCTTTCTGTGCTTGAATAACTCGGAGGCAGCCAAATGGAGCTTAACCAAACTTTCCAAAACAGTCAGGGCTGGCGCGAGAACAAGCAGCATCCACTGCAGCCCCCTGGGATGCTCTTTCCAAAAATATGCGGCGGCACGTGAAGCCGTCTTGGAGCCCTCGCTCTCGTATGGATCCAGCCTCTCTCTGCAGTGCTGCATCCAACTCCAGATGCTGCAGCCGAGGCCGTGGCTTCTCCGCTTTCAGGTGCTAATGGTCTCCTCGGGGAGGAGGGGGGGGGAGAGGCTAGCAAGCCAGTGCCTGCCTTGCAAGGGCTTGGTTGTTAAATCTGTGGCTGGGGCCTGAATGGTGAGTGCTCAGCCTTAAGGCTCAGGGGAGCCCAGATCCTTTTTGAGCTCCTAACAGCCTGACACTGCTCTGTCTTCTCAAATTCATTTTGCAGCTCCGATTCCCTGGTGACCACTAATCACTGGGCTGAGCATGAAGGGAAACATAGCCCTCAAATGGGAAGCCCAGAAGCTCTTTCCCCTTAAACAGCCTCCCTGTGGACATCTTTGATCTGTTGTGGGGTGGTTTCTTAGTCCACAGACGGCTCTTGGAGGCCAACAGAAGAGTTGGAGCTGCCTCCTAGACCAGGGTTAAATGCACATGCAGGCACTGTGCATTTAGCACGGGTAGCAGATGGGCAGGGTCCGGCACCTCTTGCAAGGGCAAAGGCTTCAGCCTTTGTTGCGGCAGCGTTCAGGTCTGTGGGATGCGGGGGCTTTGGGGACACAGTCAATGGTCCCTAGTGCAACACCATGGGATGCTGGGGCTTTGGGGACAGAGACCACGGTCCTTAGTGCAACGTCATGGGATGCTGGGTCTCCGGGGACACAGACCATGGTCCTTAGTGCAACACCATGGGATGATGGGGCTTTGGGGACACACACCATGGTCCTTAGCACTGCACCATGGGATGCTAGGACTCTGGGGACACAGTCAATGGTTCTTAGTGTGTCTTCATGCCGCAGGTCCTGCTGCTCTTGTGGGAGACTGTAACAGTCCTTAGCCCATTGACTAGGGCACTCTGTTTGCAAACAGCTCAGCAGAGCAAGGTACCTTCGTTTGGCAGCCCCTCCAGCTTCTGTTCCATGTGTGGTTAACTTGGCTCACCAAAAGGTTATGTACTTGGGGCTGGAGTGCACTTTAGAAATGGATGTCCTCAGGGTATGTCCCCTGGGAACCTGCTGGCTGCAGCTTTTGGTAGCTGGAGGTCCCATGGGTGTCTGAGAGAGCTTCCCACATGCTGAGCACAACTGCGTGTGTGATGGGGAAAAAAATGACCTTTCCAGAAACACCTTGGTGCTTACTGGTTTGCAAACACCTGTACTGGCTGGACAGTGGCAGAAATTAGGGATGGACAGAGTGCTGATTCCTCCTGTCTCCTGGCACCCTGTCCATACTTTTGGTGCCCACAGTGCCTCACAACAGCAAGGTACACAAGTCATTTATGCTAAAAGCTATGTCCTTGCATACTGTAAGAAATTGCAAGCCATCTATTGCTGTTCAGGTCTCCTATATTCCTGATGGCTTTATATACCTCCCCACGTGCTCTCTTTTCAGATGGAAGGTCCTGTGCTGACTGACTCCATGTGGAAGTTGCTCTGTATCTGTAATCATTTGTATCCTCTACCTCACGACCTTGTCTGAGGGTGACCACCACTGCAAACACCGTTCAGAACGTGGCTCCCTGCAATGGCTTAAAAAC
>NW_009260614.1:569786-599131 GCF_000687185.1 Egretta garzetta
CTCCTTTCTTAATCATTCCTTATATTTTCTCATTTTTTTTGATGATGGATGTGCTTTGAACTGATGTTTTCAGAGAATTATCTCTAGTGCTGCCGAGATCTCCTCCCTGCATGTTAATAGCTAATTTAGTGCCCATCATTGTGTTTGTATAATTAGGGCTCTTCTCCCCCAAGTGTGTGAGTTTCCCTTTGTCACCACTGAATTCCATTTGCTGTGTTATGGCCCAGTCTCTCAGCACCCTGAGGTCTTGCTGTCACTCTTGGCAAGTGGCTTTAGCTCTGGTAAACCTGGCTAATTTGGGGGCATCAGAAGGCCACGCTGTGTCACTCGTCACCCCCTGCTCCAGCCTGCAGGTGGGTGCTCCGGGTGGCTCCTTGTTCAAGCACCAAGATGATCGATATCTGCAACGTCTGCACTAATCCGTGCATTGGCAGAGGTGGTGCTCATGCATTATGGAGCATGAACACCCTTAGTGGGCCTGAGCTCTGGTTGCCACTAGGGAATGCGTTGCATTGCTGGGGTCGGCAATGGGGTCTGGTGGCATTGCTGGGGTCTGCAATGGGGTCTGGTGGGGTTTTTCTGGGCGCGTTGACCTCTGCTCCAGATCTCAGTGCCGTTTCTTCAGGCAGTGCTAGGCTGGCAGAGCCACTTTAGCTCGTGTCTTGGGAGGCTTTTCCCCAGTGTTGGAGGGGGATTGCATCGCATGCTGTATGGGATGGTGGAGGGATATGGCTTTGGCTGCCTGGGCTTGGCTGGAGCTTGGCACAAGGAGGTGGAGGGAACTTGGTGAAGAAGAACCCAAGAAGGGATCGAAGCACAGCTATGACTTGTGCAGGGCAATTAAAAGGATGGAGCCAAGCCCCTGTCAGTGGTGCCAGATCATATAGGAAGGGACAGCGGCTGCAGCTTGAGAAGCTCAGGATGGGCTTGGAAAAGCTGAGATAGCTCCTGAAAGAGGTTGATCATCACTGTCCTCAGGGATTTCCAAGGCTTGGCTTCACGCAGCCACAGCTGCCCTTATTTAGAGCTGGACTCAGTTGTTGCACTGGGCTGGACTCAGCCCTTCCATGAGCTGGAGACTGGCCTGGAGACCCCAGAGGTCTCTTCCCACCAGCCCTGCTGGGATGCCACAAGAAATCATTTTCCAGGACCATGAAGCCAGCTTGACCTGAGCACCACCTCCGTGCTGGAGATGGATAGAGAAACCTTGCTGAAGCCAGCCTGGGGTCTAGATACCTTCCTCAGGTGGTAGTGTGGCATGGGGGGCCAGGAGACACCACCATGGGTCAGCAGCACTCAGAGCCAGACCTGCTGGACCTGCATGAAAAATAAACCTGGAGGGTGCTGCAGAGAAAGATAAACATGGTCCCAAGAGCCATGGAAAATGCTCTTCAAGAAGGGATGGGAAGAGCTCAATAGCTTCTCAAAAAGAAGATTAAGAGGTGAGATGATCACCGAGAGGAAACACCAGCCTCCAAGTGGCAAAGAAAGGGATAACAAGAACTGTTAGGGTTAAACTGAAGCTAGGCAAATTAAAAAAACTAGGCCTGTGTTTCTGCGTGATTAACCACTAGAGCAAGCTAATGAGAAAAGAGGGACTTCACCTTTCGGAGCGTGTAAACCAAGATGGTTTGTTGCTGGGCATTGGGCTTTAGCTGAGGACCAGCCATCAGGTTCATCAAAGGGTACCTGGATGAAGTGCAGGACCCTGGAGTCCAGATCCCCCAAATTTGTGCAAAGCTGTGGAGGGGCCAGCCAGCCGGGGGGGCTGAGAAGACCCAGCAGAGCCTTGGGACCCTGCTCCCCGCAGGCAGCACCCATTGAGAGGACCATCGTGCAGGTGTTACCAACAGCCCTTCCCATGCTTCCCATCTCCTGCCACCATCACGGGCATTGGATGCCAGAGCTGTGGCCGCTGGGCTGCCCAGATGGAGATACTGGTAGAGAAGGAGGGAGGTGTTCAAAGGGGTGTGAAACCTGTGCAACGGCTGAGTCCGGTGGCTTGGTGGGCAGCATTTCCTCCCTCCAGTGTCGGTGGCAGAGACTCCTCTTCCTCTGGCTTGCAGAAGGCCTGAAGGATAGGAGGTCTCCATCACAGCATCCACTGGATGTGCCATCTGTAATGGGTTGCCCCAAGCCAAGCCCACAGCATCCACCGGAGCACCCCAAGACACCCAGCACTGCCCCCACCCAGCCCCACTGCCGCATCCCGTTCCCTCCCGGGGCACCTCCACACCAGCTGACCCTGCACCCCCCGGAAGGATTTCCCATGTTCTGCAGGTTCAGCATCCTGCACCTGGGGCCGGCGTGACAAACCTGGCTGATTGCCTCCCAGATGAGGCGGGGGCAGAGGCCGAAGGCTCCTACCGAGTCCTGGGCACACCCTCACACGCCTGCTCGCCTTGCACTCCCGGCTGCTGCAGCAGCAGCGGCTCAGCATCCTCGCTGGGGGCTCCAGGCACAGGCAGGGGCGGAGAGTTTCGCTCCTGGTGACCCACCGCCCTGCTGCAGGGGAGAGTGGCTCGTTTGGGCTGATTTGCTTTCATTAACTAGATGAGTTGCTTTTAATCTGCTGAAAGCGAGAGGCAGTTGGTCCGGCTTGGGAATGCGGCGGAGGGGGCTGTTACTGGGAAGGGGGAGTTGCGAGGGGGAGGCAGCAGGGAGCCCACTGCCAGCCCGTCTTTGCTGCGTCCCTTTTGCACAGACAGATTTACCCCCTCTCCTCCCACCCCTTCTCCACCCCTTTTCTTTGTACAGCTGGAAGAGTGTGAGGGATTACGCTGTTCCCGTGCTGTCCCCTCATCGATCGCCCCCATGCAGGGGCACGTGACCACGTGTATACCCTTAGCCTTTACACACACATATGGCCACCCTCAGGTCTTCCGTATCAGACAAAGAAACATGGCAGCAAATGGGTAGAATCCCTCCATCCCTGGGTCAATTATTTCAACTGCCCTGCCAAAAAAATGCACTTTCTTGCCTGGCTGCGTTTGCCCAGCTCCCACAATGAGTCCGTGGTCACCGGGGGTGATGCCCTTGAGGCAGCGTGTCTCGTGGGACGTTGTCCCTGTCTGCGCAGACAGCTCCCCTGCCCCAGCCATGCAGGACCCCACGCCAGGACCGGTGGTTTCTGTGCTTCAGCTCTGCCCTTGACTGGAGACAGACACAGTCTTCACCACGATACGAAACACTGATGGACCAAGTGTGCTCCGTCTTGAAGGATGAAGGCTCCTCCCTGTATCTGTCTCCAACTGCAAATAAAAATAATCTTTCCTAGATGTCCCGTTGCCGTTTGTGCTCCGCTGTTACCCGTGCGTGGAGGCGGGGAGGGCGCTTGCCTGGGGACACAAGGAGTTGGGGACAGAGCTGGGATGCAGAAGCCCGAAGCCCTGAGCCCTAAGTGCTCCACCTGCTGCCCTCGCTCTGCATTGGTGCTTTTGAGTTCTTGGTGCGCTCCAGCTTTTTGCCCAAGGAGAAAAGGATCATGCAAATGATTTGCCCCAAGGGATTCCTGGAAGCTGTTTAAGCCAGCAAATGCTCTCTTCTCCCCAGCTGTGCCATGCAACTCAGTATGCTCATGAATCTCCCCTCCCCTAAGTGCAGGAAGGGGCTGACAGATGTTAACACACGATGAGCGTCTCAGGAGGGAGGAATTAAAGCCACACTGGACCCTTCGAAGACACACATTAGTGTCAGAAATTTCTAATCAATCAGCTCAGAGCCTCCTGGGGTCAGAAACCTCTTTGAAACTCAAATGGGGAATGGCTCCTAATGGGTTTTATTTTGATTGCTCTAAATTGATTAGCGTTAAGATAAACAAGTTTTGTTTCCTTCTGAAAGCTCTAAATATGCTCTGGGGGAGGAGAAGCAGCGGAGTCTGATTGCTTCCCATTAGGGTGTCCTCGCTTAGCTCCCACCCCACCACCAGACACGGGAGATGCCTTTTCTCTCCAGCGCTGGCCCAAGGTGATGGATGCATCATACAAAGAGGCTGGAGCAGGGCACAGGTTGGAGAAGGTGGGAGCGTCCCTGCTGGCTTTCCAGGTCAGGACGTGAAAACCCAGCTTGGGTCTGGAGGGAATCAGCATGGGCTTGGGCGGCAGCAAGTGTGGCTGTGTCTGAAGGACACGGGCTTTGGGGCTGCAATGTGTTTGGGAGGTGGCGCTATTGCTGGAGCGTTTGCTCTGGGTGAGGAAACTCACTGCCGGACTGTCCCTGAACACAGGGTGAGTGCCACGTCCCCGAGACCCCACTGGGGGGTGTGTGGGGCAGGAAGGTCCTGTGGTTGGGCTGAAGCCAGGTGTCTGTAGGGCTCACAGGCGGGCTGTGTGTGAGTTGGGGCAAGCGTCTGAGGATCAAGGTACCAGCAGCCCACGCCATGTGACTGAATGGGACCAGCCCGAGAGCCACTGGCTCCCTACAGCCCCCGTGTGTGTACTCTGCACAGCGCATCTGTGCTCCCTACAGCCCCCTCCATGCTCCTTACACCCTGTCTGTGCTCCCTACAACCTGTATTAACTCCCTGCAGCTTGTATATACTCTACACAGTCCGTGTGTGCTCCCTACAGCCCTGTGCGTACAGCTACAGCCACTGTGTTATCCCCGCTCCCCTGCGTGTGCTCCCTACAGCCAGTGCGTGCTCCTATAGCCCTGCATGTGCTCCCTACAGCTGGTGCGTGCTCCTGTAGCCCTGCAACAACCCACGTGTGCTGCCTACAGCCTGTGTGTGCTCCCAACAGCCTACTGCGAGTATGCCTTACAGCCCCCTGTGTGCACCCTACAACCTGGGTGTGCTCCCTACAGCCCGAGTGTCGTCGCTACCACCTGCGTGTAGCCCCTGCAGCCCATGTTCACCCTACAGCCTGTTTTGTTTACCCTGTTTGCGCTCTATATACCCCCTGTGTGCTCCCCACGGCCTCTGCGCTGCCTGCAACCCCCTCTGTACTCCCTACAGCCACGTGTGCTCATACAGCCCTGGCTGTGGTTTGTACAGCTGCTGTGTGCTCCCTACAGCCAGTGAGTGTGCTCCCTACAGCCTCATGTGTGGTTTATACAGCCCGTGCGTGCCCCTTACAGCCCCCATGTGTGTACTCCCCACAGCCTGTGTCTGTGCTCCCTACAGCCACACGTGTGCTCCCTGCAGCCTCTCTGTGTGCTCCCTACAACACCACGTGTGCTGCCTACAACCCATGTATGGTCCATGTAGCTGGTGTGTGCTCCCTACAGCTGGTGCGTGCTCCTATAGCCCTGCGTGTGCTCCCTACAGCCGGTGCGTGCTCCTGTAGCCCTGCATGTGCTCCCTACAGCCGGTGCGTGCTCCTGTAGCCCTGCATGTGCTCCCTACAGTCAGTGCGTGCTCCCTACAGCCGGTACATGCTCCTGTAGCCCTGCATGTGCTCCCTACAGCTGGTGCGTGCTCCTCTAGCCCTCCATGTGTTCCTTACAGCCTCACATGTGGTCCCTTCAGCCTGTGCGTGCTGACTACAGCCCTGTGGGTTCATTCTGCAGCCCCTGTAGCAGCCTCCCTACAGTCTTGGTGTCCTCCCTACAACCTCTGTGTTCTCCCTACAACCCCTGTGTTCTCCCTACAGCCAGCATGTTACCTGTACAGCCCTGTGCGTGCTCCCTACAGCCCTGTGTGTTCTCCCTACAGCCTATGTGTGCACCCTACAGCCCCTGTGTGCTCTCTGCAGCCTGTGTGCTCTCCCAGCTGCCCCGTGTGTGCTCCCTACAACCCCTTTTGTTCTCTCTACAGCCCAGTCTGTGCACCCTAATGCCCCTGTGTGTGCTCCCTAAACTGGTGTGTACACCCTACAACCCCTTGTGTGGTCTCCCTACAGCCTGCGTGTGCTCCCTGCAACCTGTGTGTATGCACCGTGTAACCCTGTGTGTGCTCCCTACAGTTGCTGTTTGGGCCCTGTACAAACACGTGTGGGTTTCCTACAGCCAGTGTGTGCTCTCTGCAGTGCCTGTGTGCTCCCTACAATGGCAGTTCATGCTCCATGTAGCTCTGCGTGTGCTCCATATAATCCTGTGTCTGCTTCCACTATTCGTGTGTTTTTCCCTACCGCATTCTCCCAGCAGCAGCTGTTGTCCATGTTCCCTACAGCCCATCTGTGCTCCCTACAGCCTGTGTGTTCTCCCTAGAGTACCACGTGTGATGCCTACATCCCCTTGTGTGTTCCCCTACAGCCAGTGTGTGCTGCCTTCAGCCAGTGTGTGCTCCCTACAGCCCCCATCAGCTCCCTATAGCCCATCCATGCTCCTCGCAGCCCGGTGTATGCTGCCTACAGCCCACTGGTGTTCCCTACAGCCAGCGTATCCTCTCTACAGCCCTGTGTGCTTCCTACAAGCACCGTGTGCTCCCTGCACACCCGCGTGTGCTCTTGTCTGCCTGGGGAGCAGCTGTTGGGCTTTGCTTTGCCTTCCCTAGACCAGGCAGGATGGCGTCCTTGTGGTGATGGGAAGTCACACCAAAGAGCTTGGGGGATTGCTGTTCTTCTGCTTTGGTCTCACCAGAGTCCTCCGGCTTTCTTTCTTGTGTCCCAGCTGTGGGCATGGTGGTGGGAAGAGGCAGCGCTGTCCTAGTACCTTTTCAAGGCTAAGAACGAGAGGAAGCAAGGAGGGTCCTGCATGTCCCTTGGCACCTTATGGATGTGGAAGACAGCGGGTGCCAGGTGCAGGGAGTTCTAGGGGTGGGTCCTGGACAACGCTTGGGTTTCTGACGGTGGCACAGAGGAGAGTGTCTGGTAATGAGGGCATGGCAGATGCTCACAGGCGGTGCTGGGGTCTCATGCTGTTCACGAGGGCGTGGTCTGGCTGGTGGGTGGGGACGGGGACCTCCTAGCTGTCAGTGGCTGTAGAGTTTCAGGGTGGTGACAGCATTTTACTGTCGGTGGTGACCGTGTCTCTGTGCAGGGTGGCGACGAGGGTCTCGCTGTTGGTGGTGACGAGGGTCTCGCTGTTGGTGATGGCAAGGATCTGGCTGTTGGTGGTGGCAAAGGTCTGGCTGTTGGTGGTGGCGAAGGTCTCGCTGTTGTTGGTGGCGGGTGGCGAGGATCTGGCTGTTGGTAGTGGTGAAGGTCTGGCTGTTGGTGGTGGTGAGGGTCTCGCTGTTGGTGGCGGCGAGGATCTGGCTGTTGGTGACGAGGATCTGGCTGTTGGTGATGGCAAGGATCTCACTGTTGGTGGTGGCGAGGGTCTGGCTGTTGGTGGTGGCAAGGATCTCACTGCTGGTGGCAGCGAGGATCTGCCTGTTGGTGGTAGTGAGGGTCTGGCTGTTGGTGGTGGCGAAGGTCTCGCTGTTGTTGGTGGCGGGTGGCGAGGATCTGGCTGTTGGTAGTGGTGAGGGTCTGGCTGTTGGTGGTGATGGTGTCTCTGCTGGGAGGTGATGGAGGTTGGGGGTGCCCTCCGAGGGGGTGTCCGAGTGCTGCTGTGTGCTCTGCTGTGCATGAAGCCCAGGAGACAGGCAGTTCATACTTCTGTACTGAACAGGGAGCTGACATTAATGAACAGCTAATTAACATCACAGGGCTTGATGGTTGCGGTGTCAGTGTCCCTAATTAGTCTCGCACTAATCTGCTTTAATTAACTGTCCCTGTCGTGATTTTAATTTAATTTTCAGCTCTAGACCAGAGAGTGCAGTCCTGTGAGCATCTGGGTTCCAGTACAATGGCACTGTCTGTACTGGGATGGACTGGTGGGGCAGCGGTGGCCAGCTGGGTGTCCTGGCACAGGGGAGGAGCAAGGCTGCTCTGCACCGTCTGCTTGTGCTTTGCCAGGGATCAGTAACCACCACCACACCACCCCAGCTCTACTGGTCCCCAGGGGTGTTGCCACCTCCAAGACAGGCTGTGCTGGCTGGACAGGGGAGGTGAGGGCCACGTCCTCAGCTGCCCCTGTTTCATTCTGATGCTTTGCCTGTATCAGCTATGTTTTGAGAAGGACCCAGTCGCTATCCCTTCCTGTTTTGGTGCAGGGACAGAGCCTGGTGTTGCCGGTGGTGTCTGTGCCTGCTTGGGTGTCCCATTCCTTGTCTGGAAGGGTCCATGCCCAGGGATGGGCTGCATTGTGCGAGGTCTCCTTGAGAAAAGGACACAAGAAGCTGGTCACTGCTCCTTGCTTGGCCAACAGGTTTGGAGGCCCCATGGCCCTCATGCTACTGGATGCCTCTTAATTTGGCTTCAGGTGTTTCCATACCAGGAGCTCCCAGTGCAGAGCAGCCACTGAGTGCTTTCCGATTCATCACATTTTTGGTACCCACTTCCCCCAGGGAACATCCCGTGTGCCTCGTGTTACCCCAGCCAGGGCCAGCAGGAGGGCGCCGGGGGCCCACATGGGAGGGGGGCAGCTCCACGTCCCGCTGCCACAAGTGCCAGGGGTGCCGAGACCCTCATGTGGGAGGACAGGCAGGGGACAAGCTGGGCAGACACGTCATGATGGTTTCCCGTGGGAGCAGATGAAATCACAGGAACAAAAGAAGCGGGAAGAGGCACCCTTGGGAGAGAGGAGGAGGAGAAGCCACTGGTAGGCAGAGCCTCAGTGACCTAGAAATGCTGTGAGGAGCTTGAGTTTAGTCCAGGCAGAGTGGCTCTTTGCACAAGAGGGTCTACTGGTCCTTGTCCTGCCAAGCAGAGCTTTGCCTTACAAACCACCTGCAGTCAGGCTGTGTGCCCTTGCCCCTGACGGTGCCTTTCCATGGAAAACCAGTGTCTGTGCTGCAGACGGAGCCAAAAGGAGCAAGAGAGAGGAGCAGGTATAGACCTCACCTCGGTGAGCATGGCAGCTCAAGTTTTGCTCTTGCGGCCCTAATGATAGGGCAATTCCTTGCTAACATCCCCGTGCTGCAGCCCACGCCCTGCTAGGGTGGGGGATGCAGATGTGGCAGGGTGAGGGATGCAGATGTGGTAGGGTGAGGGATGCCGATGTTGCATTAGGATTGCAGCGGGAGTGGGCTGGGCCATGCACCCCATCCTCCAGCCTGGCTCCACTTTCCCCTCTCTGCTCCATCCCGGCGTCCTTCATCAGGCAGGGCACAAATCTTCTCAAACACCAGCATCTCCCTGCAGGACCTTCTCGGGGGCTGTGTTAATCTGTAGGAGCAAATGGGACCTTTAAAGTGGGAGCTTGCGCTTGGCAGCATCTCAGGGCACTGCGCCGTCCCGGGCGTGGTTTGCCTATCTGGATTAGTGGGGCTCTGCCATCTCTCCCACTCCCAGCCCTGGCTGGAACTGCTCCAGGTGCCTCCTGCTTTGAAGAAACCCCTTCTCTGACTTGGCCCCCGCTCTGAATAACCCAGCTGCTTCCCACCTAGGCAAGCGCTGTTGCTTTCCCCGTCTCCTCCGCAGGTGGAGGAAACCCTTGGATCAGCCGCAGCCATGCTGTGGGCTTTGGGAGCAGCAAACCTTGGGGAAATGCGGTGAAGGTCCCTGGAGGACCTCTGGGACCCCCGCAGCCAAACGAGCTTGGAGGTTGGGCAGTGGATGAAGCAGCCCCAATCTACCCCTATTTTCATATGGCTGCCGAGGGACTGGGAGGCTGTTGGTTGCGCCACCTGTGCGCAGTTCTCACATCACGTCCAAGTCTGACCCAGGGTGTCGGGCACTTCTTGCCTTCTCCGTCTGAGGATCTCACGGCTCTGCTGCTGCAGCTGCCTGGCTGTCACGCTCAGCCCATTCTCTGCAGCAACCTCTCTTTTTACACCTGTTTTCTTCCGTGTGCCACATGGGCCACTCTTCACAGAATGGGGCTGGGGGGATGCTCGCCCTCACCAGTGCAGCGAGTGTCTCTGATCCCACTCTGCACAGTGACCAGTAAACCGATGAAGCCCTATGACACAAAGAACATATATCAGGGGACTTCACCTGATGTCAGTTGTTCCACTCATTACAGCTGGCAGTGGTGCCATCACCTTGGCCAACAAGGGTAAGCATCCCATATCCTCAGAAATCTTACGCCGTGGTGTTACCTGTGTGCCTGGTCTCCTGAAACGGTCTCACAACCGCTGATCTCAGAAACACCAGCGCTCTCACCACAGAGTTTTCCCTGGCCGACGACTGAACCTCTCAGGCACAAGTTATCTCGTACTGCCTGGCACTGGGAGCCAGGCGCTGGTTCCCTTCCTGCTTTCAGGGGAAATGGAAAATTTTAAGGACGTGTTGGTTATGAAGCAACCCTTCTGCAGGGGCAGGCTGGGCATCTGAAAGCTTGAGAAGCGGAATCTCTTTTGGTGATGGACAGCTAGAGTGACCGGAATGTGTGCCAGTCCCTTGGGAGAGGCTTTGGCTGTCTCCGAGGATGTAGACCCCTGCACCTCTCTAACCCCTCCTTCCAATACTTGACCTCGCTTGTGATGAAAAACACCTTGTGTCAAGCTGAAATTTCCCGCGTTCCACCTTGAGCCTTGTCCTGTCGCTGGGGGTCTGGCTGCACCTTCCTTACGACCTCTTGTTGGGTTGGTGAAGGTAGCAGTAAGGTCCCTCCTTTGCCTTCTGTTCCCTAGGCTCACGTCCGACCCTCAGCCTCTCCATGCCCACCATGTGCCCACCCAGCCTGGTGGCCTCCCCTGGAGTCGCTCCAGTGTCTTCCTTGCACCGGAGAGCCCCAGACTGGACACGGTGCTCTATGCCAGAGCACTTGGGAGCTAGTTTTGGAGGGAGGCTGGTTCTCCTTGGGTTTTGCCCTTCGTAAGTGTGTAAGTGGAGGTGGACGGTGTGCAGCTCTCTCCTGGGTGCTGGGTGCCTTCCCTTCCCATGCAGCGCTGCCTGCCTGCAGTTTCTCCGCTGACTGCGGGCTGGGAAGGAAAGCACCCCCCCCAGTGCTTTAAAGCACCATAACTAACCATTTTTAATGGGCCCTTATGCCAGCTCCACTCAGCACCTAGCGCTGACAAAGAACAACGTTGTCATCTGGAAAGCAGCTTCTGGCACTTAACCAGCTGGCGTGTTTTAAACTTGTCTTAACTGGGTGCTAAGCAGCGTTAAAATGTAATGATGAAACATGCCTGCTCTGAGTTCTCCTGGCCACCTGGAAAAGCTGCTTGTGCCCTGGAAAGGCTCCCTTGGGAGCTGCACCTTGTGGGGGTCTGCAGAGCCTGCTGGAGATGGAGGGGAGAGCATGGGATGGGAGGGCACTGGTCCTCATGGAAGTCAAGGCAGAATCATTTGGGAGTAGGACCATCAACGCTTCTGCATGCTGGCTGTATGGGATGGGGCCTCTGGGCCAGGTGGGGATGTCCTTCAGAGACCCGATCTCAGACTCTGCACCCCTGGCCCTGAAACCTGCTCCTCCAACATCTGGGATGAGGTATTTGGGTCGAGACAGGCAATTCACAGATAAAAACATGGAGCAACCACAGATAAGCTTGGAGTCCCTGGAGGTGGAGTCCCCATCCCTGGGGGTATTTAAAAGCCAGGCAGACGAGGTGTTTAGGAACAGAGTTTAGTGGTGGGATTGCAGGACTAGGGGAATGGTTGGGCTTGGTGATCTTAAAGGGCTTTTCCAACCCAAATGATTCTGTGATTCTAAGTCCCCTTGGGGGCCTGATCCTGGCTCTGCTCACAGCTGGAGACGTGCAGACATCGGGTGGTCCCTGGCTGCTCTGGTCCCCTGGGTCTCTGTGTCTGGTGCTGGTGCAGATGCCTGCCCATCCCCAGCAACTGCCTGATGCTGGGGCTGTGACTCTGGATTTGCACCAGCACCAAGAGGGCTGGGGACACCATCCCCATGAAGGGCTCTTCTCTGGGAAAAGCTCCCCTTTTACTTTCATGTTTCCTTTAGGATTAAAGCCATTCTCCTCGGGCTCGAAACATGGAATGTTTGTCAAGTTTATGAGGGCTTTTAGAGAGGCTTTTAGAGAGCACATCCTATCCCTTCTTTTACGGGGCTGAGATAAGATTATCTTTGTTTTAACACCAATTAAAGCAGGAAGGGTTTATAGGATTAGGGGTTTTCCATCAGTACAACTTTGATATCACACTTGCTTGCTTGGTTTGCTTCTCTCCCCATGTTAAAAGGCTGGGAGTGGTTCCTGTAATAGTTCACATACCACCCTCTGGAGGCAGAGCTCTCCCAGGCAGAAGCTTTGGGGAAGATTTAAACAAGACCAAACAAAGTAGCAGAATGTGAAAATCCTAAATTCTTCTGGAGGCCACTTGGAGCAATCTGGCTTACGGATAAACAACTGCTCTGTCAGTATGGAGTGCTGCAGCATGCGCATCTGTTGAAAAAGGACACGCTGCTTTCCTCGACGGCATTTATTGAAACATCGAAATAAAATAAATTACTATATTGTAAGGAATCTAAAGCAAAAAAACCAAAAAACCTTGCAGGCAGAGGCTGGAAAACACATCAGTCCGTCCTCGGCACCAGCAGAAAGCGAGAGGCTGCGTAACGGAAGTGTGACATTCGGTGGCTCTGCCAGTGCGCTGCTCCACAGAAATAATGGCATGGCTCGGCACCTCATCCGGCGCAGGCTGGCATCACTCCATGCGAGTCGCCCCGGGCTCCTGGAGCGATGCTGCTTTCCAGCACCTGAAGCTCTAGGTCCTTACATGCATGCCAAGCTGCCGAGGCAAGGTTTTGGGCTTGAAACTGCACGGGTGCTGGCAGCATCCCACTCACCCCATGTGAGACTGGGATTGCTCCTAGACCGGCAGCACCAGTGTCCCCAGGATGGTGGATGTCATCAGGAGAGCAGCGCTGGCTGCCGAGCATGGTCTTGGACTACCACCTGGAGTGCTCTTTGGGTGGCCACATGACTGAGGAGGTCCAGAGCATCTGCTGGCACCAGAGCCGTGCTCCTGACCTGTAAACTCCCCATCTGATTTTGGCTTCACCCAGGGACACTGGCCCCTGCCTCTGGGGCTGTGGCAGCGCATTGCCTCCTTTGGAGAGGGAAGTCCTCTCCCTGCCGGTGTCTGCCCAACAGCTCTAGCAGGAGAAATGCTGGCCGTGGCCCTCACTGTCCGTAGTCTGAGGATGCTGGCAGCACCCAGCCCTCGATGCTCAGATAGGGACAGAAAGCTTTCCACTCCTCTTTAAGAGCCCTGGTGATGAGTTGGGGAGGCTGAGCTGGGCCGACCAGGCAGGTAAGAAATTCCAGGCGTTTCTTGCTGACAGCCGGATCCCGTCGCCACTGATGGATGTGATGTGTGGCCCAGAGCAGGCCAGCGGGGGTGCAGGTGTGCGTGCCCGGAGGTGCAGTGGTGGTGCCAGATGCTGGAGCTGAGTGGTGCTCGGGGGGAGGTGACCTGGCCAACCCCGCAGAGGCTGCAGGAGGCATTTGCTGGCCAGACCCCAGCACACAGCCTCTCCCAGGCAAGGGCTCGGCCCTGCTTCCGGCGTGTGGGCACTAGGAGAGCTGCGAGGGTTTGAGTCAGGGTGCTCCCCGCCTTGGGGTGTCCTGGCCTGTGATGCTCCTGCAAGAGGGCAGGGGACTGCAGCTGCCTGGCTTTGGTGCAGGCTATGTGGCAAGGTTGGTGTGTGATGACCACTGTTGGTTTGTCCTATGTTGTCCGAAAGGCTGAATCCCTGGCCCACACAGTTTTCCCGGTCTTTGGAGCTTGTTTGGGCTGGGCTGAGGACAGCCTGGCTGGAAGATCGGGGACTATTTGCTCCTCGCTGCACTCACCCTGCCTGGTTACCTCCAAACCTCAGTGACAGCCCAGTACCAAGGTCCCATCCCAGCTGACCGAGTGCTGCCCCTCAGTGCCTGCCATGGACCAGCTGAAAGGGTGGGTGATGGGGAGACTAAGACGTAAGCTCTTAAACCAAGCCACTGGTGGTGAGCTGCAGGCAGGGTGCAGCGTGGAAGTCCTTGCCAGGGGCACTTCCAAGGGGTTGTGTCTGAAGGAACCCTGGGCTGAAGCTGGGAGGCAGATGAGGTGGCTTGGGGGGCACCTCTGGGGAGCCCTGTTGTCAGGGATGCGGGTTTTGGAGTCCTGGCACACCTAGCCGTGCCTATGTGCTGGGGAGCAACGTGACCCAATTGATCTCCTCGGGTTGCTGGTGGGGTGCAGGATGCTGGTCCAGTCAGTGGCATGGGGACCTCTCTAAAAGCCATGGACAGCAGGAGGATGCTTTTGCCAGCCTGTGCCTTCTGCTTCTATTTCTGTCCTATGGAGAATGACGGGGTTAAACACAACATTTGCATTGTGAGTCCTTCCTTCACTGACAGCTCTCTAATCCACATCACAGAAGGGCTGAGCACCACATTCCCCTTCAGTTAATCTCATTTAACCCTGTTTTCCCTTCTGTATTTCTCTCCTCTGCTCTCCAAATGCTGTCAGAGCTGTTGGCAGTGACAGCACCTGGGAATGGGATTAATTGCTTATCTCAAGTATGAGGTAACAGCGTAGGCTGCTAATTAAATTTATCAGGAGGGAAACTGGAGGACCTGTGTGGCCCCAGGAAGGATGAGTGCAGGGAGCTGGCACCCAGGGGTCCCAGATTCTCTATCTCAGCCAGCTCCGCTGCCAAGCCCAAGGGGCTTGGGTGTCACCCCCCGCGCCTGCACTGCAGCCCTGCAAGTCAGGACTGAGGCCTCTTCTCTCCAGCGCTAAAACGCCCAGGCTGGAGAGGCCGCAGCAGAAGCGTAAGCAGATCCAATGGCAGCGGGCAGCGTTGCTCCTTGGGGTGTCCAGAGGCCAGCCTTTCTTTAAGGTGACAGACACCCTTGTGTGGGGCCTGGGGACAGGAACAAGCAACATGGTCAGCTTTGGCAGGTGAGACACAGTGAGACCCAGCTGCATGCAGAAGTAAAAACAAAGGCCAAGGTGCTAGGGGCAGAATGGGGAAGGATGTGGGAAAAGTGACGATGTCATTGCAACACCCACCTCATCTTGCAACGGTTGATGAAAGGACAAAGGGACAAATTCAGAGCTGGTTGGACATAATAGTCCTCTGCACAGGACAGCGTCATAAATCTCCACCACCACTACCATGAGCAGTAGAGACCTGGGTGCGGTGGTGCCTGGGGTCCAGCCTACTACCTGCAGCGGGGCTGCCACCAGCATTGGCTCAAGGCAGCCATGACATTTAGCTGGATGCCTCCCAAGGAAGGAGATCCACAGCCCCTCTGTGACCTGTCCCAGGGCTGCACCATCCTTTGCAGAAGGAGCTTTTCCCAGTGTCCAGTCGGAACTCCTGGTCCTTATCCCTGGTTAGAGTCTGGCGCCCTGAGAAGCGTTTGGGTCTGGCTTCTTTGCATCTGCCCCCAGCTGCAGTTAGGTCCCCCTCATACCCCAGTAAACCCATCCCAGCTCTGACCACCTCTCCTCATGTGCCCTGTGCCCCAGGGCTGGCTGTCTTTGTCACCCTCCACTGGACTCCCCTGTTCCTCCGTATTGCCCTGGAGCTGGGCAACCCCCACCCAGCCATGGCAGCATCCCCAGTGCGCCTCCCTCGAAGCGCTGGCCACGCTCCTCCTGCCATGGTCCAGGACATTGTTCTCTTTATTCTCCATAAGAGCAAGTCGCGGGCACCTGTTCGGTGTGGGGTTGGTGTGGGGGCAGCCCCGCGATTCATGGCCAAGGGAGCCAGAGGCTTCCATAGGGTTTGTGGGTGAATAGGGTGCCAGCAGGAGCAGGGAGGGGCATGGGACAGGGCTCCCAAAAGCATGGGAGAGCGTGGGAGGCTGAGGCCACCAGCTCTGGGGTCCTGCATCACCGGGGGTGCTGGCAGTGCCAGGCTGCGAGCCTCTGGCCCTGGAGGGAGAGGCAGCAGGGAGATAAGGCTGGGGATTGCAGGCTCTTGGCGGATCCTACGTGACAGAGCCAGGGCTCCCTGTTTTTCATCAGCCATTGAAAACGCCTTGCTCAAGCGGACGGAGCTGTGCTGCCAGGAGAAACAAAGCCAGGCAAAGGGAGCCATTAGCATGGGTGGAAGATGCCATTTTGAAAACTTTTATTGCAGGAGAGAGCTGTCTGCTCTGAGCTGTTGCAGAGGTGGCTGTGGGGGCTCTGAAGGCCAGGGCAGTTTTTTGATGCAGAGGAACCTGTTTGGAGCCTGCTCAGCTCACACTGGATTAATTAAAAAGTTGGTTAGAGAGCAGCAGTGGGACACAGGGAACCCCTCCTGCACGTTTGGCCAGAGGCTTTTCCTTCAGGCTGGGCCAGGCGATGCCTTTCCCTGTGGAGCTGCCCCTGGGCAGGCAGTGCTCTGGGGAAGGAGGGCTGGAGGCCTCCTGCCAGCGGCAGATGCTGCAGAAGTAGCCTTCCCTCCCAGATCCCTGGTGAGGTCCTGCAGGACCCTGCATGGGTCCTCCTCCATGGTGATCCCTTCCTGAAACATGTGCCTTCCCAGGCACCATCACCTTTCCGTGCCCTGGGAATGGGTGGATGGGAAAGGAAGACACCCGGCGCTGCTCAGGCATCCCCAGTCTTGTTTGAGAGCGCTACAGCCAGCCCTCTCAGCATCGCCGCTGCCGTCTCCAAGCTGTATCCTGGCTAGTCAGCCGTCCATGCCTGCGTGCAGTGGTGAGGCAATTAAAGGCCCATATGTTTCCCGTGAACCCCTATTAGCATCTTCTGATTGGTGCTGGAGATGCGGGAACCTACCACATGGGAAGCTGCGAACCGCCCCTGCTTCAGTGACGGTCATGGTTGTCACTCTCCTGGGCTAAATGATGCCCAGGTAAAGTAGGAATCCTTGTGCTTTCGCTGTTTCAACTCCCCCTTTCTAAGCAAGGGTTTCTGGGAATGCTCTGCCCCTGCCCTGTTGTGAGCCTGAGGGGAAGCAGCGTGTCCCAAAGCTGCTGTCACGACCCCCGGAGCAGAAAACTGGGGTGTCCTCGTGTCTTCCAGCAAGCGGTGAGAACATCCCCGCTGTTCGAACAGGGAGGGGTTTAGTCCCTGTGTGAAGGTTTCAGTTTTGATTTGCTGTTTACTGTGGGGACAAGAAATTGGGTGGATTCCAAATTAAAAGCTGTTTTCTCACCCAGAGGAAGACCTGGAGGGAGCAAACCAGCTTTGAACACAGCGTTTGTTTATTTTACCTCTGGAGGTTGTCGTTACTTGAGAAAAAAAATGAAGAAGGACTTTGCATCAAATTTCCATGATTTCCCTGTCTTTCAGCATGATTTCAGAATATTTTCTTTGGAGAGGTTCTGATTTTCTGAGGTCATTTTATACCATGCCCGTGTGCAGGACCTCCAGGGGAGGGAGGAAGCTGCCCAAACTACTGGCCATTTCGATGGCGCATGCGGGGCTTTAGTATCCTAGCTCAGTATTTTTGGTGACTACGCAGCCCCCAGGTTTTGCCCTGCTCTAACGCTCATAGAGTATTGCCGCTGTCAGCCCGGGCCAGGCCAAACCTGGGGAACGTTTGCTGTCTCTCGGGGCCAGTCGCTACATCTCAGCAGCGCAGGCATTTTTGGATGCATCTCTATCTCAATGCAGAAGAAGCCTTATAGGAAAGTTGTTATTTTTAAAACAAGCCTCGGGAAGGTGAGAGAGACCCCCGTCTCACAACATCTTTGATCAAGTGACCCCGTATTTCACCCTCAATGTCGGGCTGGAGCAATTTTACATGTTGGTCTTAGTGTGTTTCAAAAATGGGTATTAGTATGGGGACCCTGTTACCCTTTCAGCTGCAGAGCCACCACCACTGGGCTGTAACAGGGAAGCACACGGCCGTCACCTCTCCCAGCAGCTTAACACCCTCTGAGGTGGGTTTGTACTGAGGGACACACTGGGAATTGGCTCAGGAGTGGAGTCAAAGGCGGGGAGATGGGGGACAACGATGCTGGAAAGATCCAGGAACACGAGGAGATGCTGGTTTTTCAACAGATCCTTTGACTGTAGGAGGCAGGAGGGACTTTGCAAGCAGGGATGCTGATGGCATTTTTCTGTAGAGCTTTTCTCATTGGAAACTCAAGACAATTTTGAAGAAAGGGACATGAAAAGTGAAAAAACCCCCTCTTTTTTCTCAAAGAAAAAACCAGATACTCCTCTGTAATAGCTCTTACTTTCAGCAGCCCCGAGTTCATGCTTTTCCCAGGCTGTTTTCCTGACCTGCCTCATTCCTGAGAGCCTTGGCAGCGAGCTGGAGCCGAAGTTTGTTTAACTCGTTTCAGCGCAGAAACCACCTGCGACCCCCCAGGCTCTTCGTGCCGCACAAGGAATGAACAGCGGTGGAAAGTCACAGCCAGGAGTAACCACCAAGAGCCACGCCAATAAATGCTCATAGTCTGGTTTTTGCTTTGGCATTAGTGACCCCCTGACTTCAGAAGGGCTTTCTGGTGTTCAAAGCTTTGCATGGATATTTTTAGTCACCCATGCCCTATCTGTTCATACTGTATTTGCGCTGTGGTCCAGCCATAGCCACCCATTGGCTGTAGGCACCGTGCACCCCCCGCACCACTCTCGCCCATCCTGCTGGCTGAACAGGCGGTTTTTCGAGTGGCTGTTGCTAATGGAGCACCTTCTCCATCTGTGAGAGGCGTAGAGGTCGGCGCACAAGTGGAGGTAGACCCCAGTGTGCTGCTGCCGGTCGTGGCAGAATCCTAGAATTCCAGGTTGGAAGGGACCTCGAGGATCATCTGGTCCAACCTTTGGACTAGAAGTGGCAATTTGCTTATGGTACTGAGTAGTGCAGACAAGGACCAGCTGCGGAGAGTTGCAAAAGGACCTTATGAGACGATGCGACCACAGCATGAGAAGGCAATTGGAATTCAATAGACTTGATGTGAATGGGGGAAAACAATCCCAGCTCTACACACACATGCACAGAGACAGGCTGTGAGTTGGCCTGATGCCTCTCAGGAATAAAACCTTGGGGGTCTAATAAGTAGTCCAGTTGGTACATTGGGAGGTTAAAAAATAATTTGGACATTGCTAATGATGGGAAAAGAGTAGAGAATAGAGTAGTGAATGTTGTTACGCAACTTGCTTGGGGCATGACGGAGGTTTCAGCAACCTAGGGGTCATGGAGAAGGCGGAAGGCGATTGCACGTTCATTGCCAGTGCAAGTGTGAGATTGCATCAACGAAATGGCAGCCAGCAGCTTCAAAGCCCAGGGCAGCCGATTCTTTGTGCACCAGGCAATTACACTGCAGGGCCCTGTGCTGCAGGATAAAACGAGTGCAAAATGTTTGAATGGAATAAAAAAATTATGGGATAACCTAGTGGAAGAACCGTCCCACAAGGGATGTTAAATGCAAAGAGCCTGCTTCTCAGGAGGCCCTCGGGCTATGAATTGCTGGAGGGTGGGAGGGTTCTGTGGGCAATGGTTGTGCACAGCTCCTTGGGTGACTGCTGTTGGGGAGGGGACTCTGGTGACTGTGCGGACCTTCAGTCTGACTTGGTACAGCCATGCACATCTTATGTGACGGCAGCTGAAAATCCCCTTTGCATTTGTAAGACTCCCTGAGGGGGCCCTGTTCTGTGCTCGTGGCTGGGGACTAAGGGGGAGAGGCGGCTGCATGGGGATCTCATCTCTGCGGGCAGGACGAGCAGCAGCACCAGCCTCCTCAGAGCCTTCAAACCAGCTGCTTCTTCTCCACTTTGTTTACTCCAAGCTGACAGGTTTTGGCTTTGGACCCTGCAAAGCCCTGATGGGCGTTTTCTGGCAGCACTGCCAGGCTCTGGGCATCCCTGCCAGCCCCTGGCCTCGCCACTTACCGCTGCTCTTGGTTCTCTTCCAGGCTGCCCATCGGGGACGTTCAAGGCCAGCCAAGGGGATGAAGGATGTGTCCACTGCCCGATTAACAGCCGGACGACTTCAGAAGGGGCCACTAACTGCGTGTGCCGAAATGGATATTACCGGGCAGATGCCGATCCTGTCGACATGCCGTGCACCAGTATGTTGGCTCTGGGAAACTAGGGAGGGAATGTGCGCGGCTGAGAAAGGCGACACACATTAGTCAAAAGCACCGAGTGGTACTTAACAAAGGCGCCTGTCGCGGTGGGGTTTTGGAGGAAGATGGGGGCTCAGAGCACATCATCCTTGCAGGCGTGGGTCTTCTTCACCAGCCTGCACTTGCAAGCATTGCACATGCAAAGAGGATGGAAATTCGGGTTGCTCTGTGCTCTTCTAGGCAGTGGGATCATGCTGGGCCTGTAGCTGGATGAGAAGACCTGCGTGTTGGCACACAGGAGATCAGTGCCAGGAGTCAGAAACGCTACGAAAAATAATGGTGAATTTTGCCAGGGATGCCACATGATGAAACGAGCCTGGATTAAGAGGGTGGGTTTTGTTCCTGCTCCTGCCTTTGGCATTCCAGCCTGCTCCGCGCATCCCTGACACCAAGAGAAGCGCCCGGCTCTGCTTGTGCCTGCTGCAGAGTCCTGTCTGGGGATGGGGAGAAGGATGGGGTGCAGCTGGTCCTGTAGTGAGGAGCAGGGCTCTGGCTCTTACACCTTTCTGTCTCTTCCCTTTACAGCTATCCCGTCTGCCCCTCAGGCTGTCATCTCCAGCGTAAACGAGACCTCTCTGATGCTGGAGTGGACCCCGCCGCGGGACTCGGGGGGCCGGGAGGACCTGGTGTACAACATCATCTGCAAGAGCTGCGGCTCCGGCCGCGGGGCATGCACGCGCTGCGGGGACAACGTGCAGTTTGCCCCCCGCCAGCTGGGCCTGACGGAGCCCCGCATCTACATCAGCGACCTGCTGGCCCACACCCAGTACACCTTTGAGATCCAGGCGGTGAATGGTGTTACCGACCAGAGCCCCTTCTCCCCGCAGTTCGCATCAGTGAACATCACCACCAACCAGGCTGGTAAGATGTGGCCCCGTGTCTCCCAGAAGACCTCTCCAGGAGGGGGAGGTGGTGGGCAGAGATCCCCTGGTCAAGAGGTGCTGGGTGAAACCCTGTGGGGTGAGCAGGGCTTGATGGGGAGAAGAGGTGGGGTGAGGTGTGGCATGGTGTTGCTTGCTCCGTAACGCTGGTGGTGACCAAAGTGCATGCGCCTGGCAATTCCTGGATTAATCCCAAGCCTTGGGTGTGAAAAATATCCGTTATTTCAGTGAAAAACTGGAGTGTGCCCCGAGGAAGAGCTGCCCTCCCCATTGACGTGGCAGAACAGCTCATGTCACGGTCCCCTGGTGTCTCAGCATCCCTCTCCGACTGTTTCTGAGGCTGTTGCCTCGGAGCATCCGTTGCATGCACTGTTGGTGTGCCACAGACCTAGCAGCACTGCTCACCGCTGCTGGCAGCCTTGCTGCAGCCCCTGCTGCTGCTCCTGCCTCCCGAGGAGGGAAGGGAAGGTGGGCACCAGCACTTGGACACAAGCTGCGATCCCTGCTCCAGCTGCAGGCCATGAAAGCGCAGGAAAGCTGCACAGAAGTGGGGTTGGGAGGTGGATACAGGGGATGACGGTCTGGAAACATGCTCCAGTGCCACTGCAGAGTCACCGTGGTGAAGAGGACCAAGCAGCAGAGCCAGAAGGGTTTCATTCGGGGTCTCCAGCTCTGTGCTTACCTGGTAGTTTGCTACGTCCCCCTGTGCAGGGTGGTTTTGCCAGGGGAAGGGATGTGTCGGGGTGGCTGGCGGTGCTGCTCTGCGGAGTCACAGCAGCCCCCAGGCAGCAGCCGGGCTGGTGGCAGGGTGCCCCATAGTGCTGCCGGGCAGGGGCTGCTCTCCCCAGCCCACCTGGAAGCCATCTGGAGCTGGAGCACAGGCTGGGGCTGGGGCTTTGCCTAATCCGACTGTGGAATGGAAGTGTGCCAATAAGGTACAAGCATGAGTGGGAGCACACGAGTTTCTGTGGTCCCTCTGAGCGCTGCAGCAAATCTGTGGGATTCTGTGAACATGCCCCAGGCTGCCATGGACACTACGTGATCTTCAAGAGTGAATTTGGCAGTCGTGGATGATTGCATTTCCACTGAATTGCCTGGAGACCATGGTGTGTGCTGGCTGCAGGGGACGGGAGGCGTTTGGCCTGGGGTAAAGCAGCAGTGGAGCAGATGGGCACCACTTGGTTGGGTGTGCAGAGCACCGGGAAAGACGTAACACGCAAAAATGTCTTGGCCGCACATGAACCAGCAGAGTGACCTCTGATTGTAAGCCAGCTCAGGAGCTGCAGGGTCACAGTGTTTCCAATACCACAGCAGAAGCCCTGAAGGCAGATTGAGCACAGCACTGAATCATGGGTCGAGGGTGAGCAGGGACGTGCCCGCGGGTGATGAGGAGAGAGGAGCTGGGCTGGGCTGGTGACCTGCTGCAGCTTCCTTTACAGAGGTGGCTGGTGGAGATGGGTGGGTGCGATGCTGCCCAGGGCTGGGAAGGGGCTCTGCACGCCCCCAGCATGGTCCTGCACTATAAACGAGTTACTTAATGCTGAGATTTTGCACTTTGCAGCTATAACCGTATAACACTGGATACGGTGTGCTTGTTACCTTCACACACTGCCTGTGGCTGCTTCCACCTTAGCAAAACCAGGGCACTGAGTTGCAGGCGAATCCTCTTCAGCCTCCTGGATCCTCCTCCTCGTGTTTTCCTTGTTTGACACTCCTTTATTATCAGGGCTCACACTTCTCAGCCTCTGTGATGTCTCTCTTAATGTATCTATTCATTAGCACTAAACAGTAACTGTCTGCTTGCTAATTCCTCTGTAATTAGAGGCTCTGAATTCTTCTGCTTACACTTGGCACCACCTGGCAGCCTTGATGTAGATCATTAGCAGTTGGTAACAGAAGCTGCAGATACAAAGGCAGAGCTGGGACAGGAGAATGGAGGGTGTTGTAGGGAGAGGCACGGGTGCAGAGGGCAGGGATGAGCCTGGGGAAGTGGCCATTGCAGCCTTGGCTCTGGGCTGAGCAGCTGGCTGGGGCTCCAGCTTGGGCAGAGCAGAGGATGGAATACATGGTGGGTCGTGCTCCTGCTGCAGCTGGGCGATGGCCTCCCTGCAAAGCACCCGCTACACTCGTCTTTGGGGACCTCCCAGCCCCACAGAAAGCAAGGCAAGATCACCCTGGTTGAGCCAGGGATAAATGGACCACTCCTGGGGACCACCTGTGCTTGGTACCTTCAGGACTGAGGAGAGGATCCACGGCCCCAGCAGCATCTTCAGCCTTCATGTATCTCAAATTCTTCAGCATCCCAGGAAAAAGCTGCTATGAGGGCGTAAGAAAATGATCCCAGGCAGAGGGCAGGTACTGAGCGTGGCCGGAGGAGAGGCGCTGGGGGTGCGAGGGTATGGTGACTGTCATCCCCAAAGGGAAACTCGAGATCAAAGAAGGTGATGCACCGTTCACCTTGTTCTCCCAGAGGAAGGTGGTTGTGGTCATTGCAGCTGTACCCCTCTCCAGCGAGGTCTGGATTTCACCACCATTTGCCTTTACATCAACATAGTGTATGTTGCTGTTGTGCTGTGGTAGTGGGACGCTTCTCATGTTGACAGAGGCAGCAGTTGGCTTCTCTCAAAGAAAAATGAAAGGTAATTAGACCAAGCTGAATCACCCGTTCTGCTGTGAGGTGGCTTTCCAGATGTGGATCTTCCCATAGCTCTTTGTGGCCACTTCTGTATTCTTCATCATCATTTTTTGAAATAGACAGTGTACCCAGTAGCAGATAAACAACTTCCCTTGCTGCTCTCACTGTTCTCTTTACACATCCAAGTGGAAGGTGCCCTCACGCAGCCGCACAGGCACTCCTACCTTCCTGGTGGCTCCTGTCATGGTCCCTTCAGGTGCTGCCTCCCTTGATGCAGTCTCTCCCATTCTGCAAGCAAGGCCTGCATTTTGGCTTCCAGACCCAAGCACAACCTTACAGTCATCATGGGCTCAGCCATCAAGCCATGATCACTGCTCTGCACAGAAGCTGCCATTCCCAACACTGCAATTTTGGACACTTTATGAACAATTTGCCAGGACTGTTTTTATATCGTCTCCCAGATCTCTGATAACCTTAAGGAGAGGTGCTGCCTCCACTGTGCTGGACACAGCGTGAGTCCCCATTGAGGGCCAGCCTTGTTCAAAACTAATTCCATATGTTGCACATGACGCTGCTGATGAGCCCCGTGTCTCACACGCTTTAAGTCTGTGCACTCTGCTGAACTCCCACGTTCAGGAAAAAAATTGAGACAGTTTGACAAGAGCTGCTTCCACGGAGTCATGCTGCTGAGCCTGATCTGGGCCGTAGGATCCCACCAGCGATTGTGGTGTCTGATTCACCCTCCTGTTTGCAGCAGGACCATCACCAAGAGCAGATCTGCTGTGGATTTTTCTAGCTGAGTCTTGGAAAACTCCACCTCTCTGCTAACCTGTTGCAGGACTATGTCACCCTCCTGGGAAAGGTGCTTTTCAGGATTTCCAGCCTGATTTGTGGCTTGTGCCCCCTGTCGAATCGCTTACCCCTGCTGGGAAAAGTGAGTCTCCACCCTCCTTTAACGGAGCTTGGAGCAGTTGTAGCTGCAATTAAATTCACCCTTAACATCTTTGTTAGCAGGCTCAGCCAGCCCAGCTCTCTCCACACCACGTCTCATAAGCCTCGTGCCCCAGGCTGCCTTGGCCACCCTTGGCTGGACCCTCTGCAGTTCCTCCTGGACCCATGGCCTCATGTTCTGCATTGGCCAAATTGATGTTGGTTGATGCTGACCTTAGACTACCCGGGTTTACCCTTTGCATTTCACTGTAACATTGTCATCTTTTCAGTTACACCAACAGCAGTCCAGACACCACGGTGCAGAGAGGACCCCCGAGGGACAGGCCACCTCTCTTTGTAGGAGAAGGTTGGTCAGAAGAGAGCGGCCAGCGCCAGCCCATGCTCGGGGGCAGTTTCCTGGACCTTTCTTGTGCAGTGAGTGTCCTAAAAAGACCAAAGGTGTTTGACCTTCAGAAGGGCAGGTTTTGTTATGATGGGAGGTATGATGCTTCCGTTTCCAAAGTATAGAAAGACAGAAAGGACTAGGACCAGCAGAATAGAAATAAAAAAAGCTTGGAATAAACATCCCCTTCCCACCACCTCCTTGCTCCCCAGTCAGTCTTCAGCCAACTCAGATCTGGGGCTTGTGCCCCCTGTCACATCACCTACCGCTGCTGGGAAAAGTGAGTCTCCACCCTTTTTTAGCAGAGTTTTGAGCCATTGGAGCTGCAATTAAATTCACCCTTAACATCTTCATTAGCAGGCTCAGCCAGCCCAGCTCTCTCCACATCTCATTAGCCCCATGCTCCAGGCTGCCTTGGCCACCCTTGGCTGGACCCTCTGCAGTTCCTCCTGGACCCATGGCCTCCCAGCAAACTCTGCATGATCCCCACTGACTTCCTAGGAAATATCTTCTGTCACCTCCGAGGCCGGGTTGTGTGTTCTCTCTGCTCTTCTCAGCAGGCTGCTTCTTGACCTCCAGCTCCTTGCTGTACCTTTCCCAGCTCACCCTCCACTTGCCTGCACCCTGCAGCTGCGTGGCACCTCTCCCAAGCTCAGAAGCTCTCCAGGGAGGGAGATCGGACACAGCCAGTCCTGTCTTAAGGGACCGTGATGTGGCCAAAAAACCAAGCCCATCACGCAGAGACCAGGTGCCACCAAAAGCCTTTTCCCAGCCATGCCAGAACAGAAGATTGTGTGCCCAGAGGGTGGCTGAGAGCCATGCCAGGATCCCAAGAGGGAAGCCGCAGGAGGGAAGCCAGGGGTCAAGGAGCTGAGCGTGGCCCAGTGCTCGGGATAATGACACTTGACTAATTGAAAGCCATGCCAGGCGTCAGCCCTCTTGCTGGTGACAACACACAGCCCCTGCTTGCGAACGTTCTTTGAGGATTGGGGTGGGTGGCGAGTCTTGGTGCTGCCAGGATTTGCAGGCTTCATCCGCACCGTGGGCAGGCTGAGTGCACTGGGAAAGCCACCGAGGGAAAGGGCTCCTTGGACAGGGATGACTTTGGCACTTGGGAAGGGCACCTCTTGATAACTGTGGCTTCTGTGATCTGAGAAGGGAGAAAAAGCCCTGGGCTCTGGAGTGTCCAGAGACAAATGCAAGAACTCCCAGTGATGGGGGAAGAGAACGTCAAGATTTTTGGGCATGTGTCCCTTTTGTGAGTGACTCTTGTGTCACAAGGGATAAGAAGGGAGGGTTGACTCTGATGTCAGAGGCTCTTGGCTGCAAGCAGAGCCAAGAAGAGCCATAAACAGCTAATCCAGCGTGAATACCAGCTGGTGACAGAGGAGCCTGATACACTTTCCTGATAAACCCCTCAGGAGCAGCATCCGCTGCGGCCAAGTTTACCGGCAAAGTTGCTCCCTCTCTGTGGATCCAGATAACTTGTTATGATTATTCGCATTATTATTCTAGGCGGCATTTTACAGCAGCACATCGCGATGTGGGTCCTTGGCTGGGGAGATGTGCAGCTCACCCTGCACGCCAGGTTTACATTAGGGTTTGAATTTCTGCTTCGCAGCGGCTGTAACAGCCCAGGCACTTGTGCCCCAGCCAGGCAGGATCTTTTGGACAGAACTGTCCTGACAAGACTGAGAAGTGCCTGTGAGCTTCAGTGGTCCAAACATGGGCCATGGCTCTGCTCTGCTGTGTCCTGTGACTGGACTGAGTCCAGCCTGGTCCTTAAGCAAAAGCTGGGCAGTTCAGTCGTGGTGATGATGAAGCGCAGGTGAGACAGATCTGGAAGCACTTGAAGTGCCACCAGATGCAGCAGGACCGCTGCCAGCGCTACAGCAGGGCAGGCCTGGCTTTGGGTGGACAGTTACTGGTAATCCCCAAAGGCAGAATCTCCCCACGTTTCCAGTGACTTGTCCCAGAGCTGCACCACCCCCTGGTGAGGGAACTTTCCCTGAGGTCTAACCTGAACCTCCCAAGCTGTGATTTATGGCCATTGCTCTTTGTTACACTAAGTTTCAAACATTCAAGCCAAGAGTTGTTCTAGATCAGCCTGCACATCAGTTACCCTCACATTCAGCCCTGTCTTTGGCTAAAGCATCTTTCAGAAAGGCAACCAGTCTTGACTTGAGACATCAAGAGACAGAGGGCCCATCGAGTCCTTGTACACGAGTCTGTAGCTTGTTCTTGCTTTTTCTTCCAATGAGGTCACTGATTGTCCAAGGAAATGCAGTAAACTCTGCCTGTCTGGGCAGCAGTGAAACATTTGATTTGGAAAACTACTAATAACGCTGGAACTGCCTACATGGGAGACCACTGCCACCCAGATTGATAAGAAGCAGGAGGCTGGACTGAGGTGACTAACTGAAGGCCTTGGGAAGTAGCTTCGGACTTCTTGATATTTCAAAATCTTGTGCAGAAAACTGACGCAAACGTTCTTAGGACAGAGGAGGACTCTGATACTCTGATACCCCAGGGAGATGCTGAGAGGTGGAAGAACAGAATCAGGGTGAAATTCAGCAACGAAGGCAGCCGGGGAGGACCTGGTGGCAGACCATGGGAAGGGGACAACTCTCCAGTATAAAACCTTGTGGAAAAGCAACACATGCGAGACTGTGCTGTACCAAGCAAAGCACATTGGCCAGCTGTGGCGAAGTTTCATTGCCATTCCACAAAGCTTGGGTGGAGCTTTGTACGGTCATTGCGTGTGCGCCTGGTTGCCCACATTCAAGACAGCTGACCTGCGATGGCAGCAGGAAGGGAGAAAAGCTGATAAGGTGAGCAGAATGCAGGAGAGCCTGTGCCAGGCTGGAACTGCCTACATGGGAGACCACTGCCACCCAGATTGATAAGAAGCAGGAGGCTGGACTGAGGTGACTAACTGAAGTCCTTGGGAATTAGCTTCGTACTTCTTGATATTTCAAAATCTTGTGCAGAAAACTGACGCAAACGTTCTTAGGACAGAGGAGGACTCTGATACTCTGATACCCCAGGGAGATGCTGAGAGGTGGAAGAACAGAATCAGGGTGAAATTCAGCAACGAAGGCAGCCGGGGAGGACCTGGTGGCAGACCATGGGAAGGGGACAACTCTCCAGTATAAAACCTTGTGGAAAAGCAACACATGCGAGACTGTGCTGTACCAAGCAAAGCACATTGGCCAGCTGTGGCGAAGTTTCATTGCCATTCCACAAAGCTTGGGTGGAGCTTTGTACGGTCATTGCGTGTGCGCCTGGTTGCCCACATTCAAGACAGCTGACCTGCGATGGCAGCAGGAAGGGAGAAAAGCTGATAAGGTGAGCAGAATGCAGGAGAGCCTGTGCCAGAGAGGAGACCGAAGGGGCAGGGTGTGCTCAGCCTTGGGGACGGGGATTTGTTTGCTGCCTGTAACAACTTGCTGGGCTGGAGGGGCACCAGGGAGGGAGGAGAGCAGATGGCACAGAGCAGCTGGAGATAGCGTTTAGGTGGAAAAGCAGAAATTGTCTGAGCTGTGGAGCCATCTCCCACATGGAGGAGCTGGGGCAAAGCCCGTTTGCCTGGTGACGGAGCGAGCAGGAGCGTGTCTGCTGAGCTGCCGTCAGACTATTCCTGAGGTCCCTTAAATCCCAGGTTTCTTCTCTTGAGGACTTGACTGGATGTGTTTCTGTGACAAATGGCCCTGCTCCCAGACTCCAAAACCTCCTGAAACCTTGACATCCCCATGGCTGCTTCTCCTATCCAGCATTAACAGCCACACCTTGCCCTCCACATGGACCCACATAGCCACCCTGGCTCTGCAGCCCTTATCCTCTCCCTTCTCTTTCCTTCATCCCCAGCTCCCAGCTTCACCCTGGCTGCCTCTACATGGAGCTGTTGCCACCAAAACTCAACATTTGCCACCCTCCTCCTCCTCTTGGTGGCCCAGGCTATTGCCTTCTCTGCATCCCCCCTGCTTGCAGCAGCTGCTGAGTGCCCGGAGGGACCCTGCCATGCCCAAGTACCTTCTCTGCCCGCTGGAGTCCATCTGCAGCCAGGGCTCCCAGATGGTAGGAGCTTTGCCAGCTGCTGGCTCTTCAGGACGCCTCTCCCCACTCCTGTGGCGGGCATCTGGGGGGATGTTTGCAGAGCAGGGCATGGGCTGTGCTGGTAGAGCTGTCCTAGGAGATGCTCTTCTCCACCCACCACCAGCTCTGCAGGCTCCTCCACCTGCTGACTCCCAGGTTTCCCCGTTGCATAAATTACTCCCGTGAGTTTGAGGATCATTTTTCCCACACCTGCCTGGGGCTTCAGAAACCTGTTCCAAAGCACCTGGAGCTGGGTTTGGGCAGAAAACAAGCCTGTCCGTGATGGATGGGGTGAAAAGTCCCTTCTGGTGAACCCACGTCTCCCCACAACATGCTGCCATCCCCACTGCCTGCAAGTGCTGGGAGCTGACGGAGCAGCTCAGGAGCTCACCTTTTGCTGATGTGTGAGGGGTGATTTATCTTTACTGCTGAACTTGGCAAACACAGCCTGCAGCACTGATTGCCTTGCTTGCGCGCACAGCGCTGAGTGCCAGCACTTGGGCAGGGGGGATGCTGGAGGCAGGGGGAGATGCTGGAGACGGGTGG
>NW_009260614.1:599212-601244 GCF_000687185.1 Egretta garzetta
GAGGCAGGTGCGGGGGGAAGCTGCAGACACATGGGAGGGCAGTTTCAGGGTCACAGTGCTCGAACAGCCCAGCATACATGGGGGGTGATGCTGCTCACTGGTGTGTTTATCTGGACCATAATGGTTGTAGCAAACTGGGTTAATGCAGCTGGCTGGCCAGTTGTCCCCTGGTCCATCTCGGCGTCCCTGTGGCTTGGTCGTCCCCTCTATGCATGTAGGATCCTGTGTCTCTGTGGGACTGGGGTCAGGCAGGAAGATCCTCGCTGTCTGTCTCACCGCAGCCCAGTCCGTGTCCATCACTGCTGCTGGCCAGTGTGCAGGAGGCTGCTGCGTTGGTAGGGCTGGGCAGGAAATGCTCTTCCCAGCAGAAAACACTGATATTTCCAAAACTGCCCCACACGTAGAGGCAGGCCAGCCTGATGGCATCTACCAGGAAAGAGAGCAAGGGAATAAGGTTGGTTGCAAATTACCGAGACCCAGTGGGTCCAAGGGGATGTCCTGCAGCAGGCATCATTCCTTCGCAAAATATTTCTCTGGTCTAAGTTTCCTGTGTCTGAAAGTACCGTTTTACTGAAAATCTGGGGGCAAGTTGGAGGGCTGGAGGGCTGGCTCCTGCCAGTGTTCCTGCTTTCTGCCAGCCTTTTGCTGATGGCATTGCCTTGATCCAGAGCAGATGAGGTTTCCACGTGGAGACGGGGCCAGGAAGTAGGGACGACCTTGGTGCAGAGCCACCCCAGACCTGCTCCAGCGGGCTGCACGGTGGGCTGCAGGGATGCTCTCGGTGCAGAGAACAAAGTCCTGCCCTGCTCTGTGGGCAGGATGGCAGCGTGCGAATGAAGGCTGCAAACTCAATTAAACAAAGAGCATAAAGACAGCCGAAAGCCTTCGCCTGCCCAGGCCAAGTCACCAGACTTGTGGCATTAGGAACAGCTTTAAAGGCTGTAATCTACACCAAAGCCTTCGTTGATTCAAATGGGGCTGAAGCCAGGGCCAGCTTTGGACTGCATTAAGATTTTCCAGCATTTGTAGTTACAAACTCAAGGGGCTGGAGGCTCGGCCTGCTGGGAAATTTTCCAGACACTCGACAGACACAAGCAGCATGGATACCAGCCCGATGGGGCCACCTTGCCAGGAACCTCCGAAACAAAAAACCTCACAGGCTATGAAGCACCAGCCCTCGGGAGCTCTAGCAGTCCGGTGAGCAGCCCGGCCCTGAGACTTTCGCTGCTTTGCGGCAAGTGCTGTTTATCAAAGAGCCCTCGTGCTGTCATCCCTGTGATGTTGTGTTGCTTCCCGCAGCTTCTGCTGGAGGTGATTGATTCCAAAAGCACATGGCTCCTGAACATGCCACCACAGGGGAGGACTCTGGGAAAGAAATTGGGTGGATAAACTTCTTAATGGTCCAAGCAATAGCGAACCCTTTTAGCAGGAGAGAGTCAGACACCCAGAAGTGCTGGTGGAGGGGCTCCTGGAGGTCTCCAGCCCAACCTCCCATGGGGAGCAGGGTCACCAGGTCAGGAGAAGCTTCCCTTCCTCACCCAGGTATTCCTGACTGTGGTGCGTTCAGTGCTCACGTTGGAGGAAGGCACCACAAATCCAAATCTGTTCCACAGGAGGGCCTGTGGTGTGAAAGCCTGCAATGCTTAATGGCAGGAGGGAGCTTGACCTGGGGAAATGAAAAATGGAGAAGGTTTTAACCAAAGAAGTCAGGTTTTGGTTAGATGCCTGCGTGCATTTGGACTCGTGAGCTGAGTCAGAGCATGAAGAGCGTTGAAGCCAGTGGTGGGACCTGGACTGGGGACAGCTGGACCATTGAACGGTGGCAGTCACCTACTGGGGACTGGGATGCCTTGGGGTGGGGAGGGAGGGCTGATGGGGATTAGGCGTCCCTTGGGTGAGATACTGGTGCAAGACATCCAGGTCTGCGGAGAAGGGCAGTGTGAGTTATCCTGGCCTTCCTCTGCCCATGCCTGAGGTCACCTGAGCCCTGCCTGCCCATTTCGCCTGCCTGCAGCCTTGCACAGAGACCCTG
>NW_009260614.1:601530-603931 GCF_000687185.1 Egretta garzetta
CTTGTGGCATTAGGAACAGCTTTAAAGGCTGTAATCTACACCAAAGCCTTCGTTGATTCAAATGGGGCTGAAGCCAGGGCCAGCTTTGGACTGCATTAAGATTTTCCAGCATTTGTAGTTACAAACTCAAGGGGCTGGAGGCTCGGCCTGCTGGGAAATTTTCCAGACACTCGACAGACACAAGCAGCATGGATACCAGCCCAATGGGGCCACCTTGCCAGGAACCTCCGAAACAAAAAACCTCACAGGCTATGAAGCACCAGCCCTCGGGAGCTCTAGCAGTCCGGTGAGCAGCCCGGCCCTGAGACTTTCGCTGCTTTGCGGCAAGTGCTGTTTATCAAAGAGCCCTCGTGCTGTCATCCCTGTGATGTTGTGTTGCTTCCCGCAGCTTCTGCTGGAGGTGATTGATTCCAAAAGCACATGGCTCCTGAACATGCCACCACAGGGGAGGACTCTGGGAAAGAAATTGGGTGGATAAACTTCTTAATGGTCCAAGCAATAGCGAACCCTTTTAGCAGGAGAGAGTCAGACACCCAGAAGTGCTGGTGGAGGGGCTCCTGGAGGTCTCCAGCCCAACCTCCCATGGGGAGCAGGGTCACCAGGTCAGGAGAAGCTTCCCTTCCTCACCCAGGTATTCCTGACTGTGGTGCGTTCAGTGCTCACGTTGGAGGAAGGCACCACAAATCCAAATCTGTTCCACAGGAGGGCCTGTGGTGTGAAAGCCTGCAATGCTTAATGGCAGGAGGGAGCTTGACCTGGGGAAATGAAAAATGGAGAAGGTTTTAACCAAAGAAGTCAGGTTTTGGTTAGATGCCTGCGTGCATTTGGACTCGTGAGCTGAGTCAGAGCATGAAGAGCGTTGAAGCCAGTGGTGGGACCTGGACTGGGGACAGCTGGACCATTGAACGGTGGCAGTCACCTACTGGGGACTGGGATGCCTTGGGGTGGGGAGGGAGGGCTGATGGGGATTAGGCGTCCCTTGGGTGAGATACTGGTGCAAGACATCCAGGTCTGCGGAGAAGGGCAGTGTGAGTTATCCTGGCCTTCCTCTGCCCATGCCTGAGGTCACCTGAGCCCTGCCTGCCCATTTCGCCTGCCTGCAGCCTTGCACAGAGACCCTGTGTGCTCCTGCTATTTCAGACACTGTTTTTTGGGCACTGCTGGAGCCTGGATCCCAGCCTAGATGTCTCCAGGCCCTGTGGCTTCAAGGTCAGGGAAGCCCTTGCTCCATGACTGATCACAGCACCGTCCCGCTGCTGCCCGTCATCACCCTTCAGCCAGAGCGCGCTGCCGGTCGTGTGCAGGTCTTGAAGTGCAGAAGGAGCTCTGGGACCGCCTGGGAGCCCTGTGCTGAGGAGAGCCCTGCTCTGATCCCACAGGGGGGCCTGTTGCCCACGTAGTTCCCCCGTGTTGGAGCTGCCTGGGTCAGCCAGTGGGACTGAGTCCCTGGATAAAGGCAGCAGGAGGGAAGCTTGCCCGCTTATCCGGGGGTTTTCCAAGTCTCTCCCTTTGCCATGCTTGCAGGGCAGTTGCAGGCATCCACTGCCAGATGCTGTGTTGGCAATTTTCTCCCCCACATCTCTCCATTTTCTGCCCTGTCCCGTGGCCTCCGGACTGGCTGGTGCCTTGCAGCATCATGGTGCATTTCCCTGCCACTCTGTCTTTAGCCGGGGGTCACACAGTTAATCCTGACCCTGGATTGCAGCCGCTTCTGCATGCGGGTAATTGAAAATGCCAGAATTCCCTGCTGACCCTCCTATAATAAAAGCAGTCCAGCCCCCCCAGTAACCTGACACGCCAGGGACCAGGATCTGTCAGGAGGGCTCCAAGGAGATGCTGGAAAACTCCCAGCTGTTCACCTCTTTTTTTCTTCCCCTGGGTAATTTCAAAGTGTTGCTGGGGAGAGGCCACGGGCTGGGCTGGCTTTGCGCTCTCTGTCGTGAGTGTTCCCAGAGCAAATGTTGACTCTGTCTGACATGACATGGGTTAGTGGCATTAAAGTGATCAGAGATACGGGTTTGCTGCCTGTAACCTGACTCTTCCAGCTAAGCCAGCGGAGGAACGGAGACGCTTTGATTATGCTGGGATCTCAGTAGCGCTGGCCCACAGGCAGGCAGGAGTGAAGGGCTGAGCCATGCAGGAGTGGCCGGTGAGGGAGGCGGGGGGCTAGCTGCAAAGTGGGGGGCAGATTGCAGTTGGTGGCGTTTCAGATGGGTATAAAGATGAAGGAGAAGCTGCGGAAGGATCCTGGTGTCCCCCGGAAGGCGGTCCAGAGGCTGGAGCCACACAGTCCGGCCAAACGCTCCACTGGCCAGGGATCCACGCAGAAGGTGCTGCCTGGGGCGTCCAAGACCCCGGGCTGCTCCCTGTCACATTGCTCTGGCTGGTGGGGGGAGCCTTG
>NW_009260614.1:604242-623499 GCF_000687185.1 Egretta garzetta
GGCAGTTGTGGTGGCCCCAGAGTCAGGACCTGCCACAGAAGATTGACCTCTACTGTCAAAGCCTATTAGAAATAAGGTATTTTTAGCCGTGATGGGTCCTGTGGGATGGAACGAACCAGCAGGGATGAGGGACCAGTCAGTGTCACAGGGTGTCAGGTTGTGTGGCTCAGTGTCTGTGAGGAAGATGCCTACTTGTTCTTGTGTTAAGTGAGTCCGGATAACACGTTCATGTCTTTATCCTTGGTCTCTGTGCACTGAAAAGGTAGAGGTGGGATAGGAGGGAGGTCACCTTAGGATATCGAAAAAGCAGGGCTGGGAGAAAGGTAACCGCTCCAGATGAGACCTCTTGCTGTCTGAGTAAAAGGGGACAGCGCCCCAGCAGATGTCCTGAGGGCTCCTGGTCTTGTTCAGCCTGGTGTCGTGGAGATAGGCTGGGGAAGAAAACACGTGAGCTTCACAGGCTGGAACTACGGGCCCAGGCCAGTTGGGTGAGGGTCGACAAGGCCAAGGGCTGGGTCCTGCCCTGGGGTCACAACAACCCCACACAACGCTACAGGCATGGGGCAGAGTGGCTGGAGAGCTGCCCAGTAGAAAAGGACCTGGGGGCGTTGGTCAACAGGTGGCTGAATATGAGCCAGCAGTGTGCCCAGGTGGCCAAGAGGGCCAATGGCATCCTGGCTTGTATCAGGAATGGTGTGGCCAGCAGGAGCAGGGCAGTGACCATGCCCCTGTCCTGGGCACTGGTGAGGCCTGGGCGTTGGTCTCTTCTCTCAGGTAACAGGTGATAGGACAAGAGGAAATGGCCTCAAGTTGTACCAGGGGAGGTTTAGGTTGGACATCGGGAAAAATTTCTTCCCCGAAAGGGCTGTCAAGCACTGGAAGGGGCTGCCCAGGGAAGGGGTCGAATCCCCATCCCTGGGGGGATTTAAAAGCTGGGCAGATGAGGTGCTTAGGGCCAGAGTTTAGTGGTGGGATGGTAGGGTTAGGGGAATGGTTGGGCTTGGTGATCTTAAAGGGCTTTTCCAGCCTAAGCGATTCTGTGAGTCTGTGGTTCTAAGGAGGCCTCTGAACAGTATAGCTCAGCGACATAAAACCAAGGAGGAAAATGGGCCTATTTATTTCCCATTGACCCAATACAATTCTTCATTGTGTGATGCCCCCCTGCTGCTTTTTGTCAGTTTTATCCTAATTAATTGCCCCAAGCTTTACAGAGCAGTTTCACCAATTACACTAATTTCAGATGCACCCAGGATCTCCCACCCTGCTCCCAGCTGCAGGGAATGCAGGAGCAGCCTGAGCCCGGAGGCACTCGCTCCAACCCTGCCTCGGCAGGTAGGTGCAAGGAGGGAAGGAGGCAACGGTTACCTCCTCCCTTCCTGAGCTGGGGAGCAAACTTTAAAAAAGCAGCAAAGGGGCACGACAGGGGGAACAGCAGCTCTGTGCGAGCCGCCTGAGCGCTGAGTCCAAGAAGGGTCACATTGGACACGCTCAGAGGAATATCGGCCCCGAGCAAGGAGGTGGATGCTGTCTCTGTAGTTAAGAGGGACAGTTACCAGCTACTGAGATCAGTTTTGAGGTTTATATTTGAAAAGGAGGTTAAGGAAAAATGGAGAAAGGTTCAGAAGGGAGTCATCAGATTGATCTGTGGGCTGATAAACCTCTGAAGTGCTCAAGAAGCTCAGTCCACTTAGATAAAGGGAAGATGAAGTTCTTCCACAAGGACAAAATTCTGTTTCTAGACTCCTCCTTAATTTAGCGAGCAAAACCAGAAGAGTTCCAGCAGTTGGAAGCTGGAATCTGTAAATTTTAACCTGAAAATGGTACGTGCATTTTAGAACAGACCAAGCACCCATGAAGAAAACCTCCCAAGAGGCATGGTGGGCTTGTCAGAATTTGCAGTCTTCAAAGAAAACTGGATGTCTGTCTGTAACATAGGCCGCAAACCTTTGGCTATGTTTAACTCACTGCCAGGCTCCCCTTGCCTGTCTCATGCAGATGTTCAGGCCTGGTGGTTACAGGAGCTTGTCCCAATTTTCTGCAAAGTTGACGTGTTCTGGCACTGTCTCATCGAGCTGCCCTGGGTTGTGCGGTCGCTGTGGCCTCCTTTCAGGTATTGCTGTGATTGGAAAGTGCCCATTTCTCCTGGAAAACTCACGTTTCTTTCCTTCTTGTCTTCTTCCCTTTCCTTCTTTCCCTTCATCTTGTTTATCATTTTCAGCAGGCAAGCCAAAAAGAACTACTTGGTGTGGAAGTACAACACTGGCTATCGCAGGCCTGCTGCGTGGCAATGCTACCAACATGCCCCGTGTCCGTACCTGAGATCACGCAAATCTTTAGTTGAAGAATCCAGAGCCTCTTGTAGAAGGGTCAGCAACGCTTAAGCTGCCTCTGCGGTGGTGGATCTCAGCTACCAGGGGTTTCAGTGTCTCGTAGCAGAGGTTGCTTAAGTGGCCCTTGAGGTTTGGTGGGTACGGAGCGCTCTGGCTCCTTGCTCGCAGAGGTGTCAGCCTGCACATCACAGCATCCTCACGGGGCAGCTCCTGCAGAGGGAAATCTGTGGACTTGCTTTCGGGCAAGGATGTAAGTGTAACAAGGGAGTCACAGTCAAACGTAGGCTAAAATTCCTGAGCAAATCATCATTTCATAATGATCTGGAGGCATGTGCTGAGCAGTGGGAAGCCGCCTCTTGTCCTCTGGAGCAGCTGCCCGGCTGCAGGCTCAGTGCGGAGCGGCAAGGGAGGCTCTGACCCGGTCACCGCCTGCAGGGGCTGGTGCAGGGGTTGATTCCCGGTGCCCGTGCCCATCAGCAGTGCCTGCAGGTCTGTAAGCAGAGCCAAAGCACCCTCATGCATGTGACAGGGAGTCTCTGCTGGGTGCCCGTAGGGATCGTTAGCAAAGGCTGGGGTGACTTCAGTTTCATAATCAGGGCCCAGACCAAAAGTTTTGGTCTCTTCTTGGGTTTTGGGGGTTTTTTTTTGTGTTTTATTGTTGGTTTTTTTCTCTTTAGTAGACATGCTTTTTAAAATGCTGAATGTACCTCAGCTGGAGTGACTGGGAGGCAGGACATGGTGGGGCTCATTTAGAGCAATATGGCAGAGAAAGATTGTGCTTTATGACCAAAAATTGTCATTTTATTTCTGGAACTAATCAGAACAAGAGTAAAGGGTACTAATGCAGAGAGACCGATAAGTAGGGGAGCCCCATCCTTGGAAGTTTAAAGACTCAGCTAACAAAGCTCCACCTTCCCTGATGTGGTGTCGGGGATCATCGTGTGGCAGATGGGTTGGAGCAGAGACTCCAGGGGTCCCATCCCAGCAGCACGTCTGGGATTTGGTGCTGTTGGGAACTGAAGGGTACAGTACTCAGTCGGCAGGTGAATGTCTCCCCGTCAGCCTTCATGGCTCCGCTCTGTGCTCTGTGTGGAGGCACCTGAGCCTCTTGGTTCCCCCTTTCCACGGAACAGTCCCTTGAGCTTCAGCTGGACATGAATAAGGCATCTGAGCTGATTACCTGCACCAGGACACTGACCTGGGAGAGGCCAGAGCACCATGGTGCCTAGGTTGTGTCTGTCTGTCTTAGTCACCTAGGTTGTGTCTGTCTGTCTTGGTAACCTAGGTTGTGTCTGTCTGTCTTGGTAACCTAGGTTATATCTGTCTTAGTCACCTAGGTTATGTCTGTCTACTGACAGTGCACAGCATGTCTCTGGTACGCAGCACAGACAGAAGAGGACAGGATGCCTTTCCTTGCCTGTTACCTTTGTTCAGGATGGCTGTCAGACCCACTTTGACACTGGAAAGACCAGCCTCGGGGTATGCATGAAGTCCTCTGTGCTGTTGAAGCTGCTGCACCCCTTTGGGGAAAGTTAAACACTAAAGGGGCTGAAACCCCTTGTGGCTCTGGTGCTTCTCTTGCCAAACCCCGTTGTGACTTTATGTTTCTGCCCCAGTAGATGTTTAAGTTTTCCTGGGAGGGAGTCAGTCAAGCTGGACATGAGATCCCAGTCTTTCCATGAGGCTGCCTGAATACGCTGTGCGGTGGGATTTGAGACCTCCTTGCCAGGACATGTCCACCTCGTGACCCTGAGCCGGCATGGTGTGCAAGGACACTGATGGTTTAGCTGCCATTGCAGCCTTGGCCAAACTCAGGGGTTGTACCTGCGTGTTCTTGGGGGAGGTTATGGACATGCGGCTCTGCCGGCACGACCTGAGGGTGGGTGCTTCTTGAGCTCCATCCTTCCCACATGTCTTCAGTAGCTGAGGTCAGGCAGCTTCTTCCACCTGTGTGGGCTGCAGAAAAGCTGGATAAAAAGAGCTGTCGACACCCCTGGAGATTTGTCCTGCAGAGCCGCCCCTGAGCCAGGGAAGCCTGCTCAGGTCCCAATGGATCAAGGCAAAGTGCCGAAGCCCCAGGCGCAGCCTAGGCAGGGGTCTGGCTGTGGTGGGTGCTGTGTGGCCATGTGGAGGCTGGGGGTGCCGACCGTGGAAGCATCCCCACATCGCCCTGGTGCTTCTGCGTCACATGAGAGCTGTCTGCTGCCTCTTCTCCCTGTGCGTTGCAGATTTTGTTGTGGCAGGGGACAGGTCATCTGCCTTTTTACATCAGTGGGTTTTCATTAAGCTTGTTTTACACTCCAGTGGTGGTTTTGGCTTGGTTTATTTCTCCAGCGATTTGGAGAAGCCACAGGGCTCCAATAAGAGGAATCCAAAGAATCTGAGGCCATCCCAGATAAAGAGGATGTAGAAAAGTGCCTTTCAACGACTCCAATGAGTCCTTTTGCCTCCAAGTGGTGGAGGGCTCAGGGGTTTAGGTCATTAAAAGTTTCTGTCTGCTGTAGAAACAAAGCTTTGTTTGTTTTTTGCATCGTTGCTGCACATGTGCACCTGGAGACACCATCAGGATGAACCTGCCTCTGTGTACACATTCATGGGGGTGACATCTCACAGTGACAGTGGCTCTGAGAGCTGGGATGCCCCAAATCTGGGCTCCTGTATGTGCCACAGGGCAGGTCCCCTTTTCCAGCATCCATTTTTCCCGTTGACAGTAACTCAAACGCTTTCCATGGCTAAGGGACAACCAGGCGAGCCAGCAGCTGAGGGAGGCACTGGGCAATTTGTGCCATTGGGCAGTTGACACCAATTTAGTGACCATTTCCAATGTGGAAACAAAAAATGACCATTTTTCCTACCTGGAAATGGTCCCTAAAGCTCAGTTTCTTTTGTCACAAGGGAACAAAGGGGAGTCAGGGTTGGGGGAACAAGGTGATCGATCCCACAGGGCCAGGTTAAATGCTGCCAGCAAATCTTTGGCGTTAGCAGCCCCAGCTGCACTCTGGCCGGTCCTGGAAAGGTCCTGGCACAAAGCAGGCTGGAAGAACAAAGGCTGCCTTTTTAATTTTATTTTGGTCCTTTTTGCAGTTTGCTAAATCTTTGCTTTGAAATACTCGGAAACTCAGTGGAGGGAACCTGTGCATAGCATGTTCAGAAACAACAGTGCAGGGAAGTCAGCTCTGCTGTTCTGAGACTTTCACCATCTTTGCTCAGCTGAGTTCACCACGTCTCAGAAAGTCGGTGTTACTCATGCTCTTTTCTGTTGTGTTTGTCACTTCACCACATCCCACAGCAGAAGGGCGCTGTCACGATCCACTACTGGGTTGAACAATTTGGCAGAGGTTAAACCCCCTTGCTTTCCAACCGACCTCAGATAATTCTGGGAGGTTGGGGGCGGGTGGGCTTAACTTCTGATTAACTCCAATATTTTATCGTGACTAGGTTCCTTTTACATTCTCGGAAACAGAATTAAGACTCAAAACGGAGCCAAGTGCCAAGTCACTTTATTTGGCCAACAACAAATGCGCGAGAGAAAAGCAGAGAAAGAGAGGAAAAGTGAGAAAGGGAAAGAAAGGGGGAGAAACAAACAGCAGGGGAGTTGCTTTTGCATGATCAATGACTGTTTTGCATACCCACGCCTCCCACTCGGCAGTGGGGCGCATGCCCAGTACCGTCACTAGAGTATGCTCGAAAGTTCTAGGGGGTCCGAGCCCCCTCCCCATTGTCAGTTGACTCTGGGCCCGGGCACATGCGCAGAGGACAGAGGACGTGTACTCCAAGATAACAGGACACACATTCCTGTGGGGTGGGACTCAATGGGCTGAAACTGGTGATTAAACTGCTCCACTCAGTTGCCGTGGTGATTAAACTTTGGTAGTTAAGCTTGCCTGCCACGAATGTTGAGACAAGTTTCTAGTCCCTTACAGGTGCTTTCTGCATCGGAGTTCAGGCTGGTCACAAAGCACTTGATGCTTCTGTCAGAGCTGGAGCACGCCAGGTAGCACTACCCCAGACTGGATGCTCTTTGTGTTCCCTGTAACTGTTTTCATCTCCTTCCTTTTTAGCTATTACATTACATGTATTAAATACTGCTGGGGGACCAAGCTCCTAAGCACCGTCTCTGCCTCTGAAATTGCTCAGTAAAATTAGATGAGACAGGTAGGGAGTGAAAAGGAGAGAGGATGGCTAGCCTCGTGTTCCGGGTAGAGAAACGGCGGTTCAGAGGGGTAATGCAGATTTGTACAAGGTGGACATGGGGGCAGAGCAGAGAACTGCAACCAGGACCTTCCTGACTTGGAAGTGGTAACGAGTCAGAAACTCAGGGGCTTCGCTGGCTTTGCAGTTGGCTGTGAAGGAACCGTGCGCGCCAGGGACAAGAGCTGCCAGGCACCTGCTGCCTGAGCTCTTGTGTCGCTCCCCAGCTAGAAGCTTCTCCCTCTGCTGAGCCTTCAAAAAGCCACTCTGAGCTGTGGCTGACTCCACTAAACTGCTTTCAAACGCAGACGTCCAGCCCCAGCCCATCCCTTACTCACAGCATTGGGAGCGTCCCCCTGCACAAGCTCTTGCCCTCACCCGGGGGTGATGAGGACCACAGTTTGTAGCATTGCAGTACGCAAGACCACAGGCAAAACATCGAGGAGAGCAATTGTTCCCGTTCACTTGGCACTCATGAGGCCACCTCTGGGGGACTCTGTCCTCCCTGGGACTCCCCAGTACTGCAGAGACATCAACAGACTGGAGCAGGTCCAGCAGAGGGATCACTCAGACGGGCCAGAGGCTGGAGCACAAGACACAGGAGGGGAGCTGGGAGAGCTGGGTTTGGCCAGCCTGGAGAGGAGGGGGCTGAGGGGCATCTAGCTATGGTTGTCCCCTTCAAAAGGGAGCTTAAAGAGAGGACAGAGACAGGCCCTTCCCAGAGGTGCACAGTGAGAGGATGGTGGTAATGGCCACAGGGTGTAATGAGGAAAGTTCCAATGGGATGCATGGAAAACCTTCTTCCCCACAAGAGTGAGGCAGCTGGTATTGGTGCTCTGCGAGCCTGTGGGATGTCCGTCCCTGCATATGGATGGAATATGAAATATCTATGGAATATCTATGGAATATATTCAGATCTTAACTGGACACAGTCCTGAGCAAAGTGATCTGACTTTGACGTTACTCTGCAAGCCAGTTGGACTGGAAACCTCCAGAGGTCACTTTTGATTGAAGGCTTTCTGTGATTTTATTAATGTGCCTTTCCCTGATGTCTGTGATACCAAGAGCAGTTGCTGGGAAGACACAATGGTGGAGGTTCCTGCCTATCCCAGCTCATTCCTTTGACCCAGGTGCAGGAAAAGAGCTGAAGTTGCTGTAGTCATTCGTCTCACCTGCCTCCTCCCCAGCATGCAGCGTATTTGCCTCATTAAGTCTCATTAGATGAGCCCCACCTCATCCATTTGGTTTGTTTTCCTGGGCCAGATGAGGGCAGGTTCACCAAGCACGCAGCTGCCTGTGCCATGGCTGGTCGCAGATGATTCACACAGGCATCGAATTGGGAGAAGAGCATCCCAGGGACTTTACCCTACCCGGAGGGACCTGGAGCTGAGGAGCTTCTCCAGCTGCAAGGTCAGCCACTCAATCTGTGTCTAAGCCATGGGGCATTGCCACAGCCCAGTTTTGTGGTAGAACTGATCCGGGTGTATGCAGCCCCTGCCGTGGAACAGCCCACATGAGTGTGGGATGTGCAGCTCAGATGTGCCGGAGAGGCCAGGGGCTGGGTACTCATCTTGGTCCAGTCCCAATCCAGGCTGCAGGGTCGCCTTTACCCTGTCACATCTTTCTGCCAAGGCCTTTCTCCCCAGAGAGAAATGTTTTTCTTGGAGATTGCAGATGTCCTACAAAATCTGTGCTGCCGAAGAAGCAGCAGGCTCTGGCAAGAGCTGGCAGGCTCCAGAAATGTTACCTGTGAGAGAAACTAAACCCAGGAGTTTGTAAATATGGGCTCTGAGGTGGTGGGATTGGGACGTGAAGGCAGGAAGGAAGCAGTGCTGTGTGTCCCAGGGCACAGGAAGGTCTGAGACGATATGGAGAGTTCCAGACTGGTGGGTAACAGGGCTTGGCTTAACCAGAAATGGATGGAGGCATTTGGGATTTGATGGCATTTGGGAGGAGGTGAGGCTGTTAGAATCACAGAATGCTTTGGGTCAGAAAGGACCTTTAAAGATCATCCAGTCCAATCCCCTGCTGTGGACAGGGACATCTTCACTGGGTCAGGTTGCTCAAAGCCCCATCCAACCTGACCTTGAACACTTCAGTGATGGAAGCCCCCGTTCAATTTTAGTAAGTGCTGGGTAGAACCAGAGCTCACCAACGCTTTGCTAAGGCTAACCCATATTGCACCTTCCTTCAAGGGTGGGGAAACCCAGGGGGATGAAAGGGAACAGTGCAGCAGAACGGTGGCAGATTTTGCTTTACCCATACCTGGCCCTCACTCCCCTTGGCATACAGGCATTGAACATCAGGGAGCTACAGTGCTCTGAATCCAGAAAAACGGTAGCAAAGAGAAGAGGTGGAGATGGTGGATGAGAAAAATGGCTGTTGTTGGTCCGTGTGCTTTGAGAGGAGGTGCTCAGCTGTAATTTGTTGCAGTGATGTGCAAGAACATGCTGCAACCACACCGGTCCAAGTGGCGCAGTCCTACCACTGCTGTGCTTGCGATCCTGGGCCGGCACGGCTTCTGTCGCTGCTCGGCATGCCAAGGGAAACCAGGCGGGAGACGGGCGAGAGGTGCTTTGCTTTGTGTGCCACTCCTCCAAGCTGTTTCTCAGAACTGTCAAATGAGGTGTTCTTCCATGAAATATTGAAAGGGTTGGACCTGGTAAAAGCCCTTCTGAGTGTTAGGCTCTCTGCATCCATTTGTAACCAGGCCTGGCATGCGAGTGGTGGGGAAGCTTTCTCGCTACCACTTTGCAGTCCTCTCCCACCCCTGAGGCTTCCCCTCTGCCCCAAAGCTGCTGAAGCAGCAAGGCTGTGCTGGCAGGTGTGCCAGGGCTAATGCTGCACTCGCATTCGCACTCCCCAGGGCTGGGCTGGTGCTGGGTGAGGCCTGGGATGGCCTCCACGTCCGTGGGGCTGCGCTGGCAGTGCCGTCAGCGGCTGGGTGCAGGGTGGGCGAGGACGCGTGCTTGGCTCGCTGGTCTCACGCAGTGAAGAGGAGGCAGCAGGGGCACCTCTGTGTGTCAGTCCCTCCAGCAAGGGGGGGCTGCAGGCTGATCCCTGCGATGCTGGGGCATCTCTGCTGTCCATGCCTGATGGAAAGCAGTCCAGGCCGCTGGCTCACCAGCCCCAGTCTGCAGCACTGCTCAGTGCTGCTCAGAGTTTCCCAGGGAGGTGGCAGCTCTGTGCTGTGGTCCCTGCCCCATGGACCTGCTAGCACAGATCCCTGGAGGACAGTTTTCCCATGGCATGGCACCAGCCGAGACTGCACTGTTCCTACCTGGCCGCCTGTCAAGCCACAGAGGCAACACAGGGCAGAGCAGGGGGTGGGCAGCCAGGGCTGTCTGGGGAGCTGCTGGAAGGTCCCATTGTGCTCAGCAGGACAAGCGGCATCTGTGGGTGTGCTATTTCCAGGGCACGCCGTCGAGGCGGGCGGCTCACCATTGTCAGCATGTCAGGTCAGGTTTATGTTGCCTGCTCAGGCTGCTGTGCGCACCTCCCGTGATCCGCATGTGCAACTTGCAGACCCAGCACACTGCGGTGGAGAGGAGCTGCTCGCTTCCTGTGCCCGCCTGCGCCTTACAAAGCTGCTCTGTGCAAATGGCAAAACACAGACCCCCCCTGTTTCCCCATGGCAAGCTGCTGGCATGTTGCTGGGCTGGTAGTGCTTTTTTCAGGGGAACAAGGCTGTGTTTGCTCCAACCCCTGGGCTCGTTTTGCCTGGGAATGATCTGTTTTCCTGCCTGAAACACTACCCTACAAGTTTTCTGATTCCAAACCCTTAGTGAGCAGTGGAAACATTTTGACTCCTCTCTACAAACAGCACAAGCCAGGGTCTCCTGCCCCCTGGAGAGCCCTGCTGCTGTTGGAAGCTAATTCAGCAGCTCCAAAGAGCCGTAGTACAGCCGCCTGCATCCAGCCAGGGGATGGGGGTCCTGTCTGTGCAGGCATCTGACCCAGGCCTCTCTCTCGCTCTCTCTTCCAGCTCCTTCTGCTGTGTCCATCATGCACCAGGTCAGCCGCACTGTGGACAGCATTACCCTCTCATGGTCTCAGCCTGACCAACCCAACGGAGTCATTCTGGATTATGAGCTGCAATATTATGAGAAGGTACTGCGGGACCTTGGCAGGGTTCAGCCACAGGTTTGGGGAAGAGGAGGTGGTGCAAAGCCTCGCATAAGGGTGTAAGACCGGCTACAGCAGTTGGTTGATCAATAGGTTACTTCTCTTGCCATGACTGGCCGTGTGGGTGGCAGTGGCTGTCAGCCCTTTGGAGCCCAGTGGTGTTTCCAGTGACCCTGCGTAGACAATGCAAGTGTGGAAAACCGGTAGCCAGGGTCTGGGGTCTAATTTTTTCCTTCCCCCCTAATTGGGCCGTTAGTAGGGAATGGGGGTGGTAGGGGTGTCGCGGAGCATCTAGTCCCAGGCTGGACCACACTAGCTGAGCGTCCAGTCTTTGAGATGTTGTGTGATGCTGTCCATCAGTGCATTTACATCAAAGGTGAGTTTGTGCCAGGGAGAAGCTGTCCCATACCCCCTGGAGGGTACTGACTGGGCTGTAAGCCGGGGGAGGCTGGTGTCAGGGGTCCTGTGGCTGCTTCGGCTCCAAGGAACGTGCCTCTTCCACCTCCCCACTGCCCTGCAAGCAGAGGGATTGCGGGCTGGGACTGTGCCAGGATGTCGATGCCATGGGACTGGAGTCCTGTGGCTGCCGAGAGCCCTGAAGAACACATTGATGTTGGTCCCAGGACCCACCAAGCTCTGCCTGGCTGGTGAACCTCATCTGTGCTACCCAGGGGAGGTGGGGAGCAGGAGATTCCTCCTTCCAGGAAGCTGCCTCCTTACACAAGAGCTTATAAACTATACATTAAAAATTGCAAACTAACTAATTAAAAAGCTTTACGATTAAATGGAACTGAAAATATTTTTCCCAGCAGTTGCTGGAAGAAATGATTAATCCCCCCCACTGCCTGCCTGTGACCTATTTTCTCATCACCAAGAGCCAGAGGGAGAATGGGGAGGGGGGGGGGAGCTGCTTTGTAAGCTGTTAAATAGATCCTGACCTATATTGCATAAATCACAGCCATTTATTTGACCCTTGGAAATGATCCCAGAATGCGTGGCAAGATGGATGAGTAGGTAACAAGACAGATCTGGAAAGCAAGAGGGGTCCTCTCCCCAGGGACCCTTGAAGTAGAGACAGAAGATCTCAGGGAGTTCATTCTCCTCCTCTTACTTTCTCTTAATCTCTCCCCCTCTTTCTTTCTTTCTTCCCCCTCCCCTCTGTTTTCTGGGGGAGGCTGTAAACAAAGGGATTTTTTGTCTAAAGGGGAAGCTGCTGTTCGTGGCCGGACTTCACAGCCAACCACAAGGTTGCCCCACCATCAGAGCTTAGGGCACAGCGCATCCCTGGTCATGGGGAGAAGCGGCCCAAGCCACGCTCTGGCAGTGCTTTCCATGGCAGCAGGCCCTCCAGGAGAGCAGTAGCCCTGCCAGAGAGGACAATGCAAGCAAGTGCTGGTGCTGAGGTGCTTTCTGGTATTTGAAACTCTTGACATATTTTTTGCTGGTGCTTTGGTTGGAGAAGGAAGGCAAGTCTTTATCTCCATCCCAAACAAGATGTGTCATTCTCAAAAGGGATCGTTAGATCAAACTAGTCCCACAGCAAGCAAACCTCAGAATATGTGGAAAAAGGTTAAAAAAGAGGTGGAATAACCAAGAGCTAGAGGCAGGACCCAGCCAGGCAGTGGATTTGTCTCTCCCCAATCTTCTCTACTCCGAAGTCCCAGTTGCACACTCAGGGTCTGATCCGTCAGTAGTCAACCCAAGGTCTTCAGTCGGGAGCCCTTTGCGTTTTCCCCATGGCACTATATTCTCCTCTGCCCATGTGGCAGAGCTGAACCTCACGTTAGCCTCGCCATCACCATGCTGCACTTTGCGATTGAAAGCCCCAAGTAAATACCCGGTCCCTGGGAACAGACCCAAACGGCAGAGCTTTGGATGTGCTATGCTTCCCCTGCCTCCCATCGATATTGCCATTTGGATGGGGTGCATGACACGTACCGGGTGTGGTGTCTGTGCAGAGGTATTTGCTTCCGAAATGGTTCATTGCAAACTGTCCCAGGTGCTTCTGAATGCTCAGAAAATATCTCCGGAGCTGGTTAAGTTGTTTCTAGGGGAATTTTTTTTCCTCCAGTAGAAAATCTATATTTTATTAGCATGAAAATTTTAAATGTAAGAAGAACAGCATATGCATTGTGTTTAAAAAGTGTTTTGGCTCTTCATTTTGAATTGATGCTCTTCTATATAAAGAATTAAATAAAAAAAATATTGGAATAAGTGTTTTAGCGTTAACAGAAAAGAGCTGCTCACAATACCTGAAACAAAGGTATATTTTTGTTTCCACTTCACAGATTATTTATAACACTGCTATTATTAGCTGCTATTAAAAATGCCTGTACAGAGGCAGCGTGATGATCTTCTTTCACGTTGTTAGGGCGAATCAGTGCAGGTGGTTCTGCAAGTGCCGAATGACGCATCTGTTCTATGGTCCTCTCCTTGATGTTTTTTTATTTTACCTCCAAGAGGCACCTGACAATGTTTGTCTTACTAAAAAAGTGAGCGTTGTCTTCATTTAGAAAGCACGTAATAGTTTTTGCCCAAAGTTGCCAAATCCACCCCAGCGTGTGGGAATGGGAGACCCGCTGCGAAAAACAATTCGCTCCCCTTGTTATGCAGAATGATTGGGCTCAGGGTATGCCCCGAGTTACCCATTCTGTACTTGTCTGAAGACACCCAGCCCACCCCTTGTGCCCAGTTGGGTCACCAAAGCAGAGGCTTCCGGGCACACAGGAGCCCTTTGATGTCTCCAGCCATGCTGGGGAAAGGGCTCGGGTTGGCTGGGGGGCTGAAGGCAGGGCAGAGGCAACCTCTGGCAGCTGGAGCTGCAGGTGGGAGTAGAGTTGGCTGTAGCCTCCGTGGTGCCCAGGAGCTTCTGGCAGGAGCCCAGCATCCCCAGAACTGGATGTTGCCAGGGCTCGTACCAAGGATGGCTGAAAGCTCTGCTCCTGGGCTGGCTCAGTGTTGGAGCCAGCCTGCAGTGTTGGACACCAGGATCCCCAAGCCTGGGACCAAAGTGGCTGTCTGGTGTGTCCCAGGCTGGAGTGAGAACTGGGGTGCCCTTCTCCCTGTGCTGCCCAAGCACCTTGAGGGGGCTCCATCTGGGGAAGGCTGAGGTCAAGAAGGAAACCTTGCGAGGGAGCCCTGCGGTAGCTTTCCTGCAGTCTCCATCCCTGCCCAGGGTCCACGCTGCTTCTGTCCAGGTCTCAGTTTTCTTGCGAGAGGCATCCAGATGCTCTTGCGCTTGATCAGGTACCTGGCTGGGAGGGCAAATACTCTCGAGATCTCCCCACAAGCAGTGCTCCCCATGAGAATCCAGGAGCTGTGGACCCCACGGATGCACCTGCAGAGCAGCCGGCCAGACCCTGTTCCTGCACCTGAGCATCCCTCCTAACATGCTCCATCCCACGGGGGGCCAAAATTCAGTTGTGTGTGATGGTTCGGCACACGGCCTTGGGCTGGCTTTGTGCGCGTGGCCCTGTTTGCTTCGGGAGCCACGGCAGATTGCCCTGTGCAGCTGCACAGAGGAGCTGTCAGCCAGATCAGGTCGGCTGACATTTTTCTCGGGCTTTTTTTTCCTTTTTTTTTTTCTGGCTGATAAAACATGACTTTTTAGAAACAATTGCTGCAGATCCTCCAAGCATTTCACAGACTGTGTTTCAAGAAACTCTTTCTTTGTTGATCAGACTTTGGTTTCAGCTTAAGTTTGGCTCAGGGGAAGGGGAACCAGAGGAGGACTTAAAATCAAACCTATGAGGAAAATAGAAGTGTGTTATCTTGAACCAGGATTTCCAAACTCAAACCAAAATCATCAGGGGAAAAAAAAACAAAAACCCAAGCACCAAAGCTCTGTAAAAAACAAGCTGAGAGAAACAGCAAAGGAATTTGGACCTCAAACCATCTGAGATGCCCTGGACCTGCTGGAGAAGCCCAGAGGCGTGAGGGGGGAGAAGTGTTTGAAGTGAATTGCTGGAGAGGTGATGGCTGAGCAAAGCCAAGAGGAAAGAGCAGGTCTGATAAGGGAGGGTGGAGAGGCGTAAATGCTCCATCCTTGCGGTCTGGGATTAAAGGGGAGCACCCGTGTGAGCACCTTTCTGATGCAGACAGCCACCCATTTCCCAGGCTGCAGGCGGTCCTGGAAGCATGCCCACTGCATTCCATCTGGGGTCCTCCAGGAGCAGGGACGAGGTTCCCTCCAGCAGTTGGACAAATGATTTTAAAACAGCTGTGGCGTTGGTGCCATCCAAGGGCCTGGGAGGTTACATCCAAGCCCCTGAGCACTAAAACCGTAAACATTTCCTGACCTATTTATCTCCTAGCCTGCCTGGGAAGGGTCCAAGGGAACACCGAGGCCTGGCCAGACAAGCAAGGCTATCAGTTTTCTGTGTGCTCAGCCTTTCTTCATCTTTCCTGCCTGTGTATCTGTACCAGAGCTTTTTGTTGTCATCAGCCTAATTCTCAAACACCCCTGTGGTACCCAGGCACCTTCAGCACCAGGACCAGATGGATAAATCTGATGTTGTAGTTTTTAGAGGAGAAAGTGGTGCCTGAACACCATAAATTGTGGACGTCTCCCAGGCATTTGCAGAGCTGCTCTGCATTACCCTGCAGAATGATGTGGGATGAGCATTTCCAAGCCTCCCAAGTTCAACGGCATGCTTGGAGAAACACATTCCTGACAGACCGTTCTCTTACCAGCCGTCCACACCAGAGCCCTGCTCAATCAGAAGCTTGACACAAGAAGGCATTAATTCGGTGAATGTTGTCTTTCAGATACTTTGCAGCTGTGAGGCAAACAGCCTGTGCAAACCCAGGTCATAAGGATAATCCATCTTGCAAATGCCAGTGCACTTGCAGTTCTGCTCCAGCATGATGGCTAATTGAGAAAGCACCAGGCTCTCCCAGGAACATGAGGAGAACATTGGTTCAGCATGGTCCGCTGCATGGAGCCCATAGGGAATGACTGTTCCTTGTGGGCCTCTAAAGTTGCTGGTGCCACGGCTTCTGGCTGTGCAGAAGATCCTCTGTGTGAAGGCACCAGTGCTGTTCTCAGAAGTGAACAAACATGAAAGCAAAGTCACCAGATGGGCAGCAATGTGGAGAGTGGAAAAGAAAGGAGACCAGAAGCCCCCAAAGGCAAACTTCATCATTTATTAGTGGGCAAGACAACCCCTGACTCATCCCGTGGTCCAGCAGCTGAGGAGGCTGAGGACACAACCCCTTCTAGGAAGAGGCTGTACAAAGTTGGGTGCAAGACTCCCCATTGACTTCTGCTCCACTGTTGTCTGCAGGCAGCCCAAGCAGGAGAGCAGCCGTCTGCGCAGGCTGCACCGTTGTCTGAGGAAACCCTGGTTCATCATCAGGTGGGACCTTCTGTCCGGTTGCCTCTTTGATACCCTCTGTCCTTCAGGAATCCACTGCAGATGAAGTTGATGAGAAGGGGTGGATGCTTTGCTCCTCGCTGGGGGTTTCACTCCGATCTCACAGTAGCACAGCACGAGAAACAATCCCTCCATGCTCCTCCGGTGGAGTTTCCCAGCTGAGACAAAAGCCCAGTCCCTTGATTGCACCCTTAGTCCCACTTGATGGGGCTGCACAAGCTGGCCGTCTGACTTCTTTCTGCCAGCCCCCACCTACTTCTTGTGAGGTTCTCTCACCTCCCTGGTGAGTCTGTGTGGGCTGGGAGCTCTTGGGCTTGCTGAGCCCTTTGCAGTGACTGGAGTTTGCAGATCTCAGGGACTCGCTTGCAAACTTGCCAGCCCCGAGTCTGCACTGTCAGCTGCTGTTCTGTTCCAAGCAGTGAACCAGCCAAGGTGGCCTGACCTGCCAGATCGGAGGTGTTACCAGAAGGGATGACCACTTCCAACGTAGCTACGGAAATTTGATTCAGAAATTGGTGCCTGTATGCCCCTTTAAGGGGATTATACTCATGGCTTGGCTTTCCTAAGGTTTTTCTGTTTTCCAGAAGCATTGTGCTGTTTTGAACGTATTGCTGCTTTGCACTGGCTTTCAGGACTTCGTGGCTGCCAGGCACCTGCCCACCTTGCCCTGACCATAGGAAGCACCACATTCAGTACTGTCTTTCATCCTCCTATCTTGACCTGTTTCTCTGTGCCCCTGGCGCGGAACAGGGACTGTCCACTCTCTTGTACAGTGACTGGCACAAGGAGATCCTGGCCCATCCACCGGTGCTTCTGCATGCTCAGCTAAGGGCGTAATTAGCGAGGGCAGTGATAGATCCATCACCTACACAAGTGCAATGCTATCTATACTGTTATGGTATGGCCACTCAAGTCCTCAGCTAGAAAATCTGCACACAAGGGGTGGGACAGAAATTTGGAAGTAGTCTCCTTGTCACTTTTAAATAAGCTCCTCAGTTGCCCAGCTTGGAAAACCTGACCAGTGTCACTGGTGGAGCAGGCCCTGGCCAGGGGGATGATAGCAGTGCTTCTCCTGAGGTCCAAACCCCTTTGTTCAGGTGGACTTTACCTCCAGCACAGGCAAAGGAAGATGGGGAAGAGCACGTGGAGAGGGTGCTGAGGCTGGATCAGGCTCAGGAGGAGGGGCTGAGGGAGGATAATGCTAAAAGAAGGCAGGCACAGGAGAGGGAAGCAGGTGCCCTCCCCATTGAGCTTGGGGTTGGCAAAGTGACCTGAGGTTTCTAGCTGGCACCTTCATCAGAACCTTTCTGGAAAGGTGGTGGGTAGCCCACGGGTATCCATACTCCCATTCCTGCCTCTGTGTCTCCCTTCTGGGGAGCAAGCTCAGAGGAATGACCCCTCAGGGTCTCTCTGTGGTGGTCTGTCCACCCATGCTGTCCCAGTCTCTTGCGCTTCCTCGTCCTAGAAATGCAGCGCCTGATCCAGGACTCACTCTTCTGATGACAGATTTGTATTTTCTTGGCAGGATCTGAGCGAGTTAAATTCGACAACAGTGAAGAGCCCCACCAACACTGTGGCAGTGCAAAACCTCAAAGCTGGCACCATCTACGTCTTCCAGGTGCGGGCACGTACTGTGGCCGGGTATGGCCGGTATAGTGGCAAGATGTATTTCCAGACCATGACTGAAGGTGAGTCTTCAGCTGCCTCTGCAGAAAGGTGACACAGGGTCCAGAGAGACTGGAACAAGATGGAGATGGGCTGGCAGCAGTGCTGATCCCCTTGCTGTTAGTTTATTATTGCCTGGAGACAGGCACAGGCACGTGGTGGCCCATGCAGGGAATCACATAATGTAAGCCAATTTCTACCAAGCTTTTCTGGTGTGAGGATGTGTTCACTCAGTTGGATTCAGAGGAGACGAAATTCATTATTTTCATGTGTGCAGCTGTTGATGACAAATGCAGACCTAGGCCTCTGTTTTCTAAATTTCTGCTGCTAAATAAAACAAGCCAAGCCAGTTTTCCGTCCCCGAGGCCATGGAGCAAGGCACAGCATGCATACATCCGTGGGACTAAACTTTCCTACCCCATCAAACCTTCCTACTGGGGCACATCCCCTGTCATAGCCAACCTGAGCCATGCCTGGGGCACCACTAGCTGTCCCAGACCAAAGCCATGCTGTGAGACCAAAGCCATGCTGGGAAGCCCATTAGCAATAGCCATGCAGCCATGGGCCGTGCTCAAGGCCATGCTCTGACCTCAATGAACTTGTCAGTGTAGACCCGTCCTGTGCTGCAGTAACCTGTTCCCTCTTCCTTGTGTGCCAGCCGAGTACCAAACCAGTGTCCAGGAGAAGCTGCCGCTCATCATCGGCTCCTCTGCGGCAGGGCTGGTGTTCCTTATCGCTGTAGTCGTCATCGTTATTGTGTGCAACAGGTAGGTCAGCCTGAGCGCATGACCCCGGGCTGGGGCTGTGCAAGGCAGTGGCGACCGGAGACGGAGGGTGGCAAGGGTAGGGGAGGATGGAGAGGGGAAGGTGATGGGGGGCGGAGATGCCTCTGCAGTGCGTCTCAGCCTCCAGGGACCCATGCTGGTGCTCAGGACTCCCTTTCTTTCCAGAAGACGGGGCTTTGAGCGTGCTGACTCCGAGTACACTGACAAGCTGCAGCACTATACCAGTGGCCACAGTACGTACCGCGGCCCCCCGCCAGGCCTGGGGGTCCGCTCGCTCTTCGGTTTGTGTTCCTGTTCACTCATTCCTTGCGGTGTGTGGGGAGGGCTCAGGCCACCTAGCCGGGCAGGCGTGTGCATGTGTAGACAACAGGACCTCTGTGCTGTCTCGATTCCCTTCCAGTCCCCTCTGATCTCAATCCCGGCCTTCCAGAGTCCGTGCTCTCTAGACCTGCGTGCTCTGGGGGGGCAACTGTGCAGTGAACACCTGTGCATGCCCTAAAACCCTGCAACATCCAACACACAGCTCTCCATGGGCCCCTTGGAGCCTCACCCTCTTCTGTTGTGCAGCCCCTGCCACTGCACCTTGTCTTGCTACTGAGCTTGCGGGCAGCCGCGAGCCCCCTTTCCCAACCTTCCTATGTCCTGCAGAGTGCTGTCCTCCTGCAGGAACCCACGCACCTTGTGGTGCCCCTGCTAGAGCCCATCCAGTGCATCCTAGTCACTATCGGATGTCTCTCTCTGTAGGTATATGATGCAATACATGACGCACCCTCTCCTGCAGCCTCT
>NW_009260614.1:623544-637842 GCF_000687185.1 Egretta garzetta
CCTTCCTGCTTGAGACCCCACCATGCACCCTGCATCACCCTGTGCCTCCTCCTTCCCCTCATTAACCCCTGCCCTCCGAACACCTTTCTCCTCCCTCGCTAGAGGCCTGTTGCTATGATCCCACTTGCTTCAAATTTCAGTTGTTATTTGCCTCGTGTTGTACTTGCAGCTTCAGGATTTCCGTCCTTTTTACACCTTGTACAGACCTGGGCCTTGTTCAGGAAATGGAAAACATCAGTAGTGTTTCAGCACAGGACTCGCTATCGCTTCTGCATTTACCTGGGGGACATTTCCCAAAGGGCAGGGCACTGAACCGCAGCCCTGTGCCAGAGCAGCAGCGTGCTGGCTGCGTTGCCATAGCTTCCCAGGAAAAATGACGCCCTTCCAGAAGGATTATGTAAATGCGGCTCTCAGTTGTTTGTCAGTCCATGCCACATGTGTAAACATGCATTCACACTTCCTCCCGGGGTCTGGTGCGGAACGTGACAGCTTCGGGCTGGGCTGGCATTAATAGCTGTGCCTGCGCGACTGTTGGAATGGGCTTGATGCCACTGGATGCAGATGAACTGATAACGGGCCTGGGGTGCCTTTTAGCCACATCATCACCCAAGACACCGGTCCAAGGCACAGCCCCTGCTCAGCACCCCGGCAGCGACTGCTGTGGAGAGGCTGCAGCTTATGGTTAGCAAAGCGCCAAGGTGTGGGGATGCTGGGAGCCTTGCACCTCTGAATCCTACCAGCATCCCTCACATGGAGCTGGGGGTCGTGCCTCTGGTTCTGTGTTGGGCTCCTCATTTAGTGAGCTGTCAGCTCTGCTCTCGAAATACCCCCACTTTTGGAGCAAGCCAGAGGCCAAAAAAATGAGTGTAGAGAGGGGAGGACTGCAGGTAAGAGCTGTCCCACGGTGTAGGTAGGATGTGATGTGGCATCAGCACTCCAGCCTCACCAGGTCCCACTGCCTTTCACATAAGCATGTTGCTGTGCCTTCTGGCCTGCCCAGCAGTGTTGAGGCTATCAAGAGGGAACCCAGGCTCAGGCAGGGTTACCTGTCAGGAGAACAGGGGGTGGACTGGACTGTCTGTCCTACTTGCACTGCCCCTGGAAGGGTCACAGACACCCCAAGGAGGAGTCAGGCTGGCTTGGTGGCTGTGTACCAAGCACCTAGAGCTGCCTCCCCTACCAATCTCCATGAAGAGAATCAAGAGCAGCCTGTGCCTCACTTTACATCCCAGGGCAGACCTTCACCATCTCCTGTCTTGAGTGCTGAGCCCAGGTGTCCACCTCCACTCCCCCATGATGCTGATGGGATGCAGTGCGGAGGTGGAAGCAGCATGCCGAGGAGGCCAGCGGGGCAGAGCTGCAGCCCCTACAACTGCTCCTCTTCCAGCGCTGCAGCACGATGAGCACAGCATGACATTGGTGTGCCTATGCACCATCTCCCAAGAGCCAATGGTTCTCTTGCTTTCCTCTGTATCTGCTAAAGCTGGATCCTGCTCCAGAGGATGTCTGCTTCTCTATGGTCACAGTTTGCATTCCTAGCTGATAGCGCAGCCCTCCAGGGCCCCAGCAATGACTTATAGGCCAATGTTCATTAGAATCCAGCTTTAACAATCCTGTGCGAACATGGCTCTGCATGTTCTTCCGCAAACTGCCCTGCTGTGTCTGCTTTGTGCCCTTGATTATGCGACTTGCTGAGGTAAAAACCCCACACAACCAGGTTTCTCTTTTCCTTGATGCCAGCTGTCAGTCGTTCCATTTGCATCTGTCTGTCTGACTCTCTCCCTCACCTTTATGCAGTGACTCCAGGGATGAAGATTTATATTGATCCATTCACCTATGAAGACCCCAACGAGGCTGTCAGGGAATTTGCAAAAGAAATCGATATCTCTTGTGTCAAAATCGAGCAGGTGATTGGGGCAGGTAGGTGAACTGTGCATGTCTGGCTGGCCCTCAGCAGCACAGTCTCCTTTGTAGTCTCAGACTGGTGTCAGTAAGGTCTTGCACTTAGCCCCAGTCTGGACTAGCATGAGCAAGGTGGTCCAGCGCTGGAGGAGCAAGTCCATCCAGTGCTGCAGACAAGGAGTTCCCATGTACATGGACATGCACTCCTCATCTCCAGTGCTCTTCACCAAGGATGGGTCCACCTGAAGGAGGTCTTGGGCATGGAGTGAGGGAGGAAGCACAGAGCAGATGGTGGGTGGTCAACTCGGGGATGTGTGGGGTGGGCACAGCTGGAGCCAGTGGGAGCAGGGTCCCCTGGGGAGAAAGTCTGGGAGGCTACAAGACCTACCTGTTTCCCTCTGTTCACAGGGGAGTTTGGTGAGGTGTGCAGTGGGCATCTCAAGCTTCCTGGCAAAAGAGAGATCTTTGTGGCCATCAAGACCCTGAAGTCTGGTTACACAGAGAAGCAGAGACGGGACTTCTTGAGCGAAGCCAGCATCATGGGGCAGTTCGACCACCCCAACGTCATCCACCTAGAGGGGGTGGTGACCAAGAGTTCACCAGTCATGATCATTACTGAGTTCATGGAGAATGGCTCACTGGACTCCTTCTTGCGGGTATGAGGTCCCAGGAGGATGAAGTCCCAGGGACTGTGTTGGGCCTGAGGAGGACTGGAGGGGAAGGCTTCCTCCCCTGTGCCAGTATGGCAGTGCCTCTCACTGCCCAGCATCCCCGGGCACTGGGGCAGCTGCTGTGTGGTCCAGGGGTCTGTGTCTCAGGAGCAGAGGTGGAGGTGGCGTCAAGGCTGTCATCTGTTAGGTGTGCATGTCCACTCATATGGGCAAAAGGCTGTGCCTGCCTGTACACGTGCCCACAGGCGCATTTACAGACTGCCTCCGTGGACATGGAGGGACGGTCTGACTAGCTTTAACACGTCAGGACTTCACCTCCAGCTGCTCTGTCTAAATATTTATAGGTCTGAGTTTGAAATGAGTAATTCACTGCATTGAAGGGAGATAACCTGCTTAATAGGAATAGATTGCCCCTTCTGATCCTCCTGTGCCAGGTGTGGCAGATCTGCCACCTTTGGATGACACTGGTAGTGATGCCCATAGTGCGAGGGTGACGTCCAGTCCCTGTGAGCAGTTCACTCCCCACCCTTTGGTTCTGAGAGGGAACTTAATGTACTCCTGGCATAGCTGTGTCTTGACATGCAGTGTAGACAGAGGCTGCTGGCTGTTTGCCAGACCATGGCAGACTGGTAATTTGCTCCTCTCATGTGGACTCTTCCCCTCTCTTCCCCTAAGCAAAACGACGGGCAGTTCACAGTAATCCAGCTGGTGGGCATGTTGCGGGGCATTGCGGCTGGCATGAAGTATCTGGCCGATATGAACTATGTGCACCGGGACCTGGCTGCCCGCAACATCCTGGTGAACAGCAACCTGGTCTGCAAAGTGTCCGACTTCGGCCTCTCCCGTTTTCTGGAGGATGACACCTCTGATCCCACCTACACCAGTGCACTGGTAAAGCTGCTTTTCCAGAGGGGGAGGGATGGGTGGTGAAGGAAGGAGTCAGGGAGAGAGAGGGAAAGGGGGTGATCTCCCCTTGATGTGGGGAGGGCTTTTTCAGGGTCCCAGCAATGGAAATAAGGTGCCAGATGGGAAAGGCCAATGAAATGAACCAAGGAAGATTTTCTCTTGCAAGGTCCTGTCCAGTTGTCCAGGGGCTGTTGATGGGCCATATAGTCCTTTCTGTGGATAACTGAGCCTCTTCCGAACATGTCTGCAAACATGCACATGTCCCTGGTAAAGCCCATAGTTGAGATGATGCATGATACCCATCCAGCATGGAGCAGCTGGGGGTCCTCTGAGATGCTGCCCTAACAGATTTGTTGCCAGAGCAGCAAGCCTGGGGCAGGGGGGTTACCATCACTGTCCAGTTGTGCTGCCCTGCTGTCCAGGAGGCTGCGATCCTTTCTCATGTCATGTCACAGGCTCAGCCCCGTGAATGACAGACTGAAGTGTGGATGCCTTGTGGATGAAGTCCTGCAGTACTAGATACTGATCTTCTGAATTAGACAGAGAACCATTCCCAGAAATGGCTTCATGGTCACAGCTTCCCAGGAAGGCCACGGTGCCAGTGACACAAGCACCACTGAGGACCCGTGGCCTGTCTCAGGCTACAGAATGCGCACAGGGACCGAAGGATGATTTGGAGACTTTGTTCTTGGTCAGGAAGATTGCAGCTGGGAGTTCTCACAAATGCCATTGTGTGCAAAGGCGTACATCTTCGTTCTACAATAATGCTGCGGGATCAGCGCCTACGTACAGTGCCTGTGGCAGGACTTCTTGGAAATGAGTGTTGATAGAGCTGGTGCGTGATCTACAGGAAATCATCTCTTCCAGATCTTTTGAAGCTGCCAGTGATGAGATGTCTGGCACAGCTCTTAGTGAATTGTAACAGTGATTGAATACCTAACAAACACCTAAAAACATGTGCTTTTATTCTCATCTGAACTTGTGCAGCTTCAAACACCAACTATTCGATCCTCACAGTCATCCTATGGCTTTGAGAAACACTAGCCACATTTGTTTTTCACAGCATGATCCTTACATCCAATTACCTTTCCCTTTGTTAAGCTAAATACACGGGAGCTTCTGGTGTTTGCTGCTCTTTGCTATTCCTGTTACCGTGCCTGTAGCTTTCCTCTCTGTCATCTCTAATTTGTTCTTCTTGAACTGTGGGCGCCATAGCAGGACATGAATTATCTATAATGACAGAATATGTGCACCCTCTATAACAGAGTACCAAAGTAAAAGTATCTTCCTCTTCAAAATGCACCATCCTCAAACATCCCAAGATGCATGGGTGGTTTTTATTATAATTATCCCTGAGACCTCGTGTCCATGGATGGGCAACAGCCACAAGCTATGTCTTGGGAGATTCATGCTGGACCTTAGGAAAATCTCCTTCTCCAAGAGGGTGGGGAAGCTCTGGGTCAGATAACCAGGGAGGTGGGAGGTCTCACTGAATTAAGTTCCCATGAGGATCCTCCAAATATACCCAGTCTCTGATTTCTACTTTAGGACTTCTTTTTTAGCGAACTTCTAAATCCACTGCTTGTCAAGAGCTCTGTTAAGAGGATGCCTGATGGAGAGGACATCATGTTTGGTATGGAATTCTTGGTCTCTCCCACTGTGGAAAACGAAGTATTTTGTCTGAGGCTTGTGGCTGTGAGAAGATTAAGGAACATTATGGGTTTTTTCATTATTCTAGCATGCATAGGGTTTGAGTCCTATTAAGTCCTAGGAGACCTTTCATAATCCTTAATCTTCTCACAGCCACAAAACGCAGGCAATTTTGGTTATTTTCCAGCACAGGGGAAGATTTTCTCTTCAGAAGGTCCCTTGAGTTGTGAATGGTTCAAGTTCAAAGACCCTCATGGAAAATCAAGAGGCTGCAAGGGCTTGAGCAGAGCATTGCAATCCCTGTGGCCCCATGCCATGCCACTCTCGTACACTTCTGTGCATAACTCTGTGGGAGTGGAGAGTCCTTCTGATTTCTCCAGAGCTGCTGTTGCCCAGCAGGATCACAGAAGACCCCAGTGCCCACCCAGTCCATCCCATTTCCCAGCAGTGACCAAGCATGCTATTCTAAAGAAGATGTTCACTCCGCCTCTGTCTCCAGAAACGGGCAGGATCAAAGACTGCTCGATCATGTATATATCAACAAACCAACTGACACACGAGGACTTCAGCTCAAGAGGATGATATATCACTGACTTCAAAGAGTCTACAGATGTAGAAAGCTGAAGAGGAAGGTGTTCTACTTTCTTTTGTTCTGCTCTGGAAATAGCTAGGTGACAGCCAGAGGATGGAGGGACATTCAGAGGGGATTGGTTTGGATTAGAAAAATAGGGTTTTCATAGCCATTCATTCATAGCCATTCAGTTTTCTACAGAAGACCCTACTAGCGCAATGGGCATTTTGTCATGCCTAAGATTGCTGTAGCAGTAGGCATGTGGAAGGATGTGCGCTTGTTTAATGACAAAGAGGAGGCTGAGGGGACACCTACAAGTGACCTACAGGACTTGAAGGGCAGTTATGAAGAAGACAGAGCCAAACTCTTTGCAGTGGTACCAGATGGGGCAATAGATAAAACCATGTCTTGGGAGGTTCAGGGTGAACAGGAAAAGCTTCTTTCCCAAGAGGGTGGTACAGCCCTGGCACAGGTCACCAGACAAATGGGGGAAATCACCATCCTTGAAGGTTTCCTGGACCTGGCTAGACAAGCCACAGCCACCTTGATCTAGAGTTAGAGATAGTCCTGTGGTCCCTTCCTTCTAGGATTTTACCAGCATATTGGAGGCAAATATTTTGGACACTCATCTTTTTCAACTACTCTTGCTCTTTCTGTTACCATCCCCTCTGTTTTTTCCTGCAGGGTGGGAAAATCCCAATACGGTGGACAGCACCTGAGGCAATTCAGTACCGAAAATTCACATCGGCCAGTGATGTATGGAGCTATGGAATAGTCATGTGGGAGGTGATGTCCTATGGCGAGCGGCCTTACTGGGATATGACCAATCAAGATGTAAGTTGTTAAGAAACAAGGAGCAGAAACACTGGAACTGGGGGCATTGCATGGCCAAAGCATGGCTACAGCTAGACCCAGTGTGTGGCATGTCTGGAGCCTTCTGTCCTGGGAGGTGTGTCCAAGGTCAACACCTTTGGAAGAAGTAATGGGGATAACTTTTTCTTTTGTCCTAGTCCTGTTGTGCTGCTGTGGCAGAGGGTAGAGACCGTACAACACCCACTACAGTAGGACAGGGTTAGTGTGAGCACCCTCAGTGCTGTTAGAGAGATGCCCAGGAGGAAAGGGAGCAGGTGGGTGGAAAAGGAAATGCCACCACTGACCTGAGAGCTCCTGGAGCTGCAGGCAGGTCTTCATCTGCAAGAGACCATGGGCATTTGGTGAAAGTCTGTTATAGAGTCATAGAATGGTTTGGGTTGGAAGGGTCCTTTAAAGATCATCAACCCCCCTGCCATGGTCAAGGACATCTTCCACTAGATGGTCATTAAATCTCCCATGGCAAGCTCGGACTGTGATGTGTAAGAAGCCAAGCAACTTGCACACAGCTAGGACCTAAAACCACAAGGTATTTCAGAACATACTTAACTTTAAATACTTTATGACTCTTCTCTAATTCAGGTGGAACTGTTATGTGCACTCCTTGCTCCCTGGGACCCAGGCAGCTTCTCTGAGTCCTTGCCTCCATGCAAGGATGACCCATGGCTGCAGTCCACACCTTCACCATAGCAATGCCATTCTCCCTGTTTCTCTTAACCTGGGTGGGCAAAGCCCATCTGCCCAGTGGCAATGCAGAGTGCTACACCTGCATGAGTGTGTCCAGAAGACCCCTTTGGTGTGGGGCTCCCAGGTCTCTTGGAACATTGTCCCTCAAGAGCTGCCCTTCCTCCTGAGGTCTTCACGTTGTGAACCCTCAGGATTTAATACCAAGGTCCTGGGTAGACCCTTGGAGTGCAGAAGGCTTGTCCTTGCCCTCTGCTGCAAGCTTGGGTCTTGCAAATCTGCATGTTACAGCATCTGCCTGGCTTCCAGCTTGTTTCAGAGGTGCCCTTCTCCCTGCCTCAGCATCCCTCTGTATGTGTAGCCCTCCCTTGTCCTCCTCCCATAGACCTTAGTGGTTTCTCCTGCTGCAGCCTCTCTGCTGCAGCAGAGCCAATCCAGACGGCAGGGATGGCAGAGCCCGTACCCATCTCCTCAGCACAGCCTGCTGCGTGGCGCCTTTCCCCAGCCTTTTCTTCCCGTTCTTCTGCCACAGGACATTGCACCACAGAAGCTGTCACCACTTAATTGCAGCTGGTCCTGCCTGCGAATGAGCTCGTGGTGGATGTTGGCTGCAGATTAGCCTCCTGACCCTGGGGTGTGAGTGCCTGAAGAGGCTGGGGGGGAGGGAGCGGGGACAGAGAGCGCAGCCTGTGCCCCCTCGTGGGATGTGTCTGCTGGCAGCAAGGTGGGCGGCTTGTCAGGAGAACATTTGGTCCATGCCAGAGAGGAGCCCCTGATGCTTGCGTGATGACCCTCCCCAGCCCCACTCCCCCTGTACTTCCCCTCCCTCTGTCTCGGGTAGATCTGCCATCCAGAGAGCTGGGAGAGGGGACAGCTTGCGCCTCTTGGGAGAATCCCTGAATGGGAGCCAGGAGCTGCACAAAGCACACTGGGGATGCCTCCAGTGGGACCTTCGCAGGCCTGGTGGGGCACTGTCACGTCCAGCCAGGGCAGGGAGAGGGGAAGGAGGTCCCCCCCACTGTGTGCATGTGCCCAGGACTGGGGGAGGTCCAGCCCCTACTGCTGGTCAAGCACACCCAGCCCCGTCCTGCGGCACGACACTTGCCTGGAAGGGCTGGGTTGTTGGCAGGAATAGAAAGCAGTGCTGGGGGAAGGAAGCACAGGGGCAGCTTCCCCGGTCTGAGCAGACCCTTCACTGGATGGGGATGCTCTCCTCCCAGTGAGCTATTAGGTTGTGCTGCGTACCTGTCTGAAAACATGAACCCTTCTCATGCCTGGAGCTGCAGGCTCACACATCCTTGCTGATGTACCAGGGATGCTGTCTTTCCCCAGATGAGGAGACTGATGGCAATGGCTCGCCACAAGTAGTGAGCAAGGCTGCATGTCAGCTGAGCAAGGCTGTTGTCATCTCTCAGGACAACATGATGTGCAAAGGGCTGAGAGTTGGAAGAGTGCGTTGCTACAAGAATCAGTGGCTAAGATGATAGGCAGCAATACGTGTAGGCAGGGCCATCCCGCTGCCTTATGGTTGGCCATGCCAGTCGCCCTCAGGATCCATGAAAAGGAACATTGTGAATTAAATAGCTTTTATTGCCACTGTATTGATCTCTTTTTCTCCTCTCACAGGTGATAAATGCTATCGAGCAGGACTATCGGCTGCCACCACCTATGGATTGCCCAAATGCCCTGCACCAGCTAATGCTTGACTGTTGGCAGAAGGATCGAAACCACAGACCCAAATTTGGGCAAATTGTCAACACCTTAGATAAAATGATCCGAAATCCCAACAGCCTGAAAGCCATGGCACCTCTTTCCTCTGGGTAGGTACCCCTGTCTTCCTCTTGTCCTTTGGCTTCTGGTGGCAGATCTGCTGTCCTTCGGGTCCTGGTGGGCACCATCCTTGCACCTCTCTAGGCTGGCTGGTTTTGGTCTGTGTCATTTGGCCCTTTATAGGAAGGGCATTAGAAGATGTCAAGGTCACTCTGGTCCTTCTCCTTGGACAGGTTAGATCTGGTGAACACAGACAGCTCGTTGAAAGGACAATGTACGCTGCAGGGCACCTTGGTTTCATGTGCACACGATGGATGTGTGTGGTTGCTTTGGCAGTCCCATCACGCATGCAGTGGAGGCAAATAAAGCCTTGTCAGGCAGCACAATGTTTCCCTGGACTGGGTGGGGATACACCAGCTTGTGGGAAGCACTGGCCCCGTTATGAGAATCTGCTTTCTTCCCTTGTGCAGCCAGGATTTGAGAGCTGCATCCCATCATCTTTGATGGCTCCTACCTCTCCCATACAAACTGATCCAGAAGGACTTCCCCGATGCTCTATACAATCCTTCCCCTAGTTGAACAGAGTGCCTTCTGGGTGGTGCTTCTTAATATGCTGCGGTGCAGGCACTACGAACGATGCTGGTCCAGGTCCCTCCAGCTGATGGAGGGTGCGGGAATGCACGTGCCTGCCGCTGTTTGTTCTGCTCATTCCCCATTTCTGTATTTCAGGATGAACCTCCCCCTACTTGACCGCACAATCCCGGATTATACCAGCTTCAACACTGTGGATGAATGGCTGGATGCCATCAAGATGAGCCAGTACAAGGAGAGCTTTGCCAGTGCTGGCTTCACCACCTTCGACGTAGTATCTCAGATGACTGTAGAGTAAGTGCCCAGGCTTCTAGTCCTGCAGCACAAGGAGAAGCCTCAGTAGTTTAACAGCAATTGGTCATTATTGAATTGGTTTTTATTTTCATATGATGTGGTTTTACCTTTATAGAATTTGTTGCTTTGTGGACCCACTTTTAGTCTATTCAGTTTCTGCAGAACTACTCTGCTTTGTCTCCAGACTGTGTGTCTGTCACTCCAGATCTGCAGAATTCATTTCCACGCTATCACACTGCATGGCCCCACTGTGAAAACGAAAACCCCACAAAGGTCTCCAAAACTCCAGCATGGAACAAATGGAGATTTCAGGCCAGCATCAGGCAGTTCTCCAGCCATTGGAGAGCACTTTTAGACTCTGCAGTCCTCTTGGATATACGGCTTATTGGTGATGGAGACAAGCACACTGCAAACAAATCTCTGCCTAAGAAAGGCCTCTGAAAGTCCAGATGGTTTCAAGTTTGTTCTGAATTGTCCTGCATTCACTAAAAGCATCCCTCAGTGGCAAAATCTTAGCAAGTTCTTCAGAGGAAGCAGGCAGCTGAAATCCGTTCATGGTGGTTTTTGAAATCCCTTGAGGCTTGCTGGGGCTTTGATGCCTCTGATGAAAGATTTGTGGTTGGTTGCAGTTAGCTTTAGAAACCCTGCCTAAGAAAGCCCAAGCATTAAAGCCATCTGTAAGTGCTACGATGTCTCTGTGCCTGGTAACCAGGAATGGTTTTGGATTTGGTGCCTAATTCCACACTTTAAATCTACCAGTGAATCAGAATCCATTCACGCAAACAGCCCAACTGACCTTTTCTGGCTTTTTGTTCTTATTTGCTGCCAGGAAATTCACACGGCAATTCTGACTGCCTCGGTACATCTGTGGTAGAGTCCCAAGGCCCTGGGAATGGTTGTGGCGCACTATGTGCTGTGTGCATGCAACAGAAGGAGGGTCCATAAAACCTGAAGGATAGGGAAGAAGAACTCTGACCAAACTGGGACATCACACCCACACCACAGCCCAACCCTGCCTAGGTTGTGCTATTCGAAATATACGCGACAGCCAAGCAGTTCTGCAGGCAGTTCACCTAATGAAGTCTCTTTTTTTACGGACATGCTCAGTGTCCCTTAAATGTCACTTCATCCAGTTCCTTACCATGTCCCTCACAATATCTTCCACGTCCTCTCTGAGGGACTTCATCACAATCACAAGGGTATCCTCAGCTTATGTTCCCACCAGTTGTGGCAAACCTCCCTTCCACATTTCTTACCTGCTTTGCTGGGCATGATAATAGAGAGAAGGATGCTCCAAGTCCTTTTTGCCTTGGGAAATGATGCTGCAACATGACTTGAAACCAGCTTCTAGTGTTCTCTGGTCTTTGCAGAAGTAGATAATCACGTAAGTGGAGCTGAATTGCCATGAGACACTGCTTGCTTCAAAAGTGGATAGCCAGCAAAGCGTAAATGTTTGCTGAAGACTGCTTCAGTTCACCAAATCCACACGGTTTCAACACTGACCTACTTGAAAGGTTTCTTACCGGTTTGTCTGCAGGCTGGGCCACCTGGGCCACCAAAGGATCTATGCCCAGGGCAGAAAGCTTAGGAAGCACAGGACTGGCTGTGCAGGGCCGCAATCTTATTCTGGTTTACAGACATGAGTGAAGGCTTTGGGCTTTGTTCCCAATCAGAACAAAAGCAAATGTCAAAGTGCCAAACTCATCCAAGGAGGAAAATTCCCTAGCTCAGCACATGTGGCTGGGGCAGAGGAGGGAAGGGAAAGCCCTTGCAGTAAGAATAGTCACCGTAAAGGACACCATCCTGGGTGCCAGAGTTGTGTAGCACACTAGCAGGTTTCCATTTGCTTTGCTGAGCAGGAGCCTGGGCGGCAGCAAAGCTGCGGCTTGGGTGTTCCCTCTCACACCAATCTCAGAGGGCATGGGCTGAACATGCTCCAGTGGTGGCCTCCAGTCAGTTACCACCAGTCAGAATGTGTAGATTTGTGGCATAGCCCCATGCCCAGCTTTCCTTCTTTGTGCTCCTATTGTTTGACCAAAGAGACAAGGTCTAAAGCAAGCTCTAAAGCAAACATACAGGCTCATGGGCCACCTGTGCTAGAGGATTTTTTCCACCTTTCCTTGGAGCTCGTGTTTACCCTTCCTTGCCCATTGACTTCGACTCTAAAACAAGCAAGGTTTTTGCCATACTTCCTCTTAGAAGTCTGTTCCTAACACTCAAGGAAGGAGAAAAGGCAACTGGAAATCCTTAGAGTCAGGTATGGGTCATGCCTCATGAACGCCATCAGTTCCCTGGTCTGAAAAATTCATGACTGAGGTTTATCCACCAAGAGGGAGATGAGTAGCAAACTCAGCTGGGGTGATTACAGAGCGGACCAACACAGAATCACACTCATGCTCTTGGCATGACCTCTCTTTTTCTCAGAGAAGTAGAAGGAATGCAAAACTTAAACTGACATGATTTAGCAAAGAAGGTAACTAGCAAAAGTTTATGGCTTCATGGCCTCATCAGCTCAAAGCAAAAGTAGCAAGAACAGCCATCATCTGCACGGGGGGATTGAGTCGTACTGATGAGGGGGTAGCACATCCTGTGCATATGTCCCCAGGGATGGAAAAAATGGGTTACTGTGTCACAAAACGAGAGAGAGAACCCAAACATGCAAAGGAAGGAACAGAACAATGCAGGCATAGAAAACCTAAGGCAACGAGCAGAGCCTGTGGTATTTGGTTTCACACACTCTACTGAGGCTTCCAGTACTCTAAAGGGTGCTGCAGGTAGGTAGCGAATGCAAAAATTGGGAGGATAAGCCAGGAAGAGTCAAAGAGAAGGAGCAGAGGTTTCACCAGGTTCACATACATTTGTGCATTTATGGAGTAAATTTGTGGAGCCTTCAGCTCCATGGAGGCACACCATGGGCTTGTTCTGCTGTACGGAAATGTCTTCTGGTATTCATGTGGTGTTTGTTTCTTTTCCTCCCAAAGGGACATTCTGCGAGTTGGGGTCACTTTAGCAGGACACCAGAAGAAAATTCTGAACAGTATCCAGGTGATGAGAGCACAGATGAACCAAATTCAGTCTGTGGAGGTTTGATAGCTACGTGTCCTCCTACTCCTCTTCCTTGAGGCCCTGCTCCCCTTTGCCCCTGTATGTCCAAGCTCCAGTTCTTGAGTGTTCTGCGTGGACCAGAGACGGGCAGCTGCTCTGAGGATCACGGCAACAGGAAGAAACACCCTGTCACCAATAATGAGAAGTCGCCAAAAGCTTCTAGAATTCAAGCAATGGAAAAAGGGAACAAAAAAAAGACAACTATTTTGAAAAACAAAAACAAACCTATGAAATATTTTTAAATAATAATAAAGCAATTGCATTCTTGAAAAGGGCTCCAAGGCCAGTGGGAGTCTCCAAAGGAAGAGAAAAGAGCAGCTTCATCTGTTTCCTCTTGCACAAGGCTGCTGCAGCTGGGTCCAGGCACCTCTGGAGCAACGAGACTTTTTCAAGATGAATGCAAAGAAAGTTCACGAGAAGCACTTCTATTTGTCGCCTGGGATAGTGGCTCTGGGAACGTCCTGCAGCCAGCAGTCCTTCCCCAAAGCCCCTGTTAGCAAATCAAAGGGGAGAGAGAGCTGAAGCTCTGGTGCTGTGGAACCATGTGCATCTCAGAAATTGATGGACTTCTTCAAAAGCTGAAGACTTTTTTTTTAAAAAAAACAAATAAACTGAGACTAGAAGAGGCTGTTTCCGACAAATGAGAAGGAATCTGTAACGCTTTGGGGGGTGGGGATGGGGAAAACCAATCCTTTTTACATCTCTTATTTTCTTTTGTCATGGAAGTTTTGTGAGTGACAGTTTCCTAAGGGTCCGTCCATCCGCCCTCCGATGGCATCATTGTCTCATACATATCATATGCACAAGACTTTTAGTGATGTCCTCACTAGATGCCAATGATCTTTTCCCAGAAGACTTCCCAAGTACAGTATGTAGTAGTTTTTGATTACAAATGCTGACGTGTACCTTTATTTTTTGGTTGTCATTGTTGGGAGATTTGTCCCTTTACCTTGTTTTGTTAATACCAGTTTGTGAGATTGGGGTTGGAAATTTTGGTTCATTGGGGTTTTTTTTAATGAAAAAGAAATGACATCTCCAAGCACCATATCATTCAAGAACTTAAATCCCTTCCCTGTGGAAGGAAAAATTGCAGCTTATTGACAATATGCCAGGAGAAAATTTTTTTTGTATGCACATTTCCTCCCGTTCGCTTGTTTGTTATTTTGCAATTTGTCATGGCCCCACAGGTGTTTCTAACTGTTCGGTTTCCCGTTGTTTGCCAGGATGAAATGACCACCTGCTCAATTCAGGGTTGCTGGTGCAGGGGGGAGCAGCATCACAGGA
>NW_009260614.1:637915-658364 GCF_000687185.1 Egretta garzetta
AGGGTAAGCCTGGTCCTCCGAGAGGACCTTGCTGCACGTGGTTTCTCGGCGTCTGAATTGTTAGCTGTCAGGCTGTGGATGGTTCACCATAGTAACCAAACTCTGCAGATGTGCTCCGTGCCCTTCGGGGACCCAGTCCCTTCATTAGGTGCTGGTCTGGGGGCTCGGAGGCAGCTTTAGGCTCAGCCAGTCACCTCCAGGAGAGCCTGGGACAGCAAAGGCAAAAACTCTGATCTGGTAGCCTGGATCTCCAGAAGCAAAATGCTGTGGTTGAAGCTGAAGAGTCAATCAGTGGGTTTATAAATAACTGAAATAAATACTTTAGTTACTGACCAGGTCTTTGGTATGTGTAAATACTACCAACCAAGCGCAGGGGGGATACAAATGAGAATCGGGCTTGTTCTCTCTGTGCCTCGTATCCTTATAAACATGCCTGCTGCCACCACTGCTGGCCACGTGGGTGTATTCCCACACATCTGCTGGACATGGCTAGCACAACTTGAGTTTACAAGCCCTTGTCTGCCATTGCCATGTCATTCGTAGGGTCCTCCACTTGTTTTCAGCAGCATGGGGTGTTGAAGGCATGTTCATTGGGAGCTGGTTTTCTGTATTTTCCAGGAGCTGAATCCAAAAGGAAGTGTGTCTGCTGTGGCTGAGACTCCCAAGCTGTCTAGACCTCTGTCACCAGAAGTCTTCTCTCTAGGCTGCTTGTAAAATATGAGGCCGTTTATAAATACTTGGCATTTTCCACATGCAGACCAAATCCGACAACAAAGCACTCAGGAGCGGCAGCAGGCCGTTCTCTGCTTAGCTTTGCACCATCCCAGCGCTTGGTGTGCAGCTTCAGCAGCAGCGGCCTTCACTGGAGGACTTTTCCCTCCAGCCCCTATTAGTCTGAAATCTCTAGCGCAGGACTGTATTCTTGTTTGTATGAGGACTTCCCTGTTCTTGCATCCCGAAGCGCGTCTGTAGTCATGTGAACATCAGTAGCAGTGTGTGGTGAGTGTGCAGGGTTCTCCTCCCAGTGTCCCCAGCACATGCCCTGTGACAGCAATGCCATTGCCCTACATCTCTTTCAGATGGCAGGATATGATGTAGAGGGGTGGGTGGACTATCGGCATGTGGCATGTGGGTGGTGCCTGGACATCATCATCCATCTGCCCTGTATCCAACCTGTCTTAACGTGAGCATCTCACAAAGCAATGCTTTTAATGGCCTTGAATTTAAAAAGCACCTGGAATTTAAAAAGTTCCTGGAAACGGACTCCACTTTTAAGGAGCAGCACGCAAAACTGGATGGTGTCAGCTAAGCCACACCAGGCGCTTGCAGAGGGCGCATGGAGAAAGGGGAAGCCTCCCTGTGCACCCTGTCCTGAGGCAGAGCGGAGCAGCAGCAAGGACTGCTCTCACTGCGCATCTCCATCTCCATTGTAGCTGCTGTATTTTAAGGAGGAACAGTTACCGGTCTTTCCAAAGGCATGTCTGAAACTGTTTGGTGGCAGTGCAGGGTGAGGGGAAGCACGTGCTCTGCCAAGTTGTCTAGCCACAGCCAGCCGGCTGCTTTGTGTACAAGGGAGCTTTGCAAGGAGAGCTGTCTGTCTAGAAAACTCACCAGCAAATTCCTGTGGGGCAGCCATGTGGAAGGAGCACATGATGTCCTTCAGTTGTCCTTCCCAGACAATTCTTGACTGTTCTCTGCCATCTCTTACATTCCTGCAGACTCTAGGGAGGAGCAGTGGCCAGGCAGCAGCCCTTCAGAGCCAGTCACTGCTAGACAGGGCTTAGAAGGGCACTTCAGGTCTTCTTCATTTGGAGACATTTTGTCTTAATGCACTGAATCTCCTCGCTGGCTGGCATTATACACATCTACCTACCAGACCCAGCCCACTGTGAAGGATGGGACCGCACCGAGCTCAGTGCCACAGCTCACCAAAGCTGTGGCAGCTACCTGCAGGATAGAGAAAGCACATAACTTGTCTCTTCTTCTGACCAAAAATCACATGGCGTTGGCACTAAAAGTAACACATTCCCATCTGTTTATACCAGGTATTGCTGTGACATCTGTCTGTGTTTAGCTGTGTGCGAGTAACGGAGAACTGGACCTAAAATAGGCATGATCTATAAAAATCCCTCCAGCTCTCCTGGGAGCACGAGGAACCAAGTTCCTGCTAAGTACTTGGGTTGTAAATGCCTCTGGAGCACGCTCCAGTGGAGGGCAGCATCGTCAAAGTGACTTTAACGCATTTGGTTGATTGGTATCAAATGTACTGCTATGAAATGTGAGTCGAATGGCAAAATTCAACTTCATGGGGAGAACATGTAATGAGGGGGAGACGCTTGCTAACACCGACACTGTGAAATACTGCTGTGCATGTGCATGTTGCATGTGTGAATACTTAACAAAAATTACCACAATGAGATTTTCAGGCAGCTTGTTGCAATTCCTACATTTCCCCTCCACCCTCCAGGCTACCTCCCAGACCTACCCTTCTCCTCCTCTCCTTCCCACTGCCATCTGCTGTTGAGGGTTACCCGTACCTGGTGACAGCAGCCAGTACGAGAGCTGAGCAGGATGCTAGGTTGAAAATACAAAGTTTGTCGGCCAGTGAGAAGTTCAAATCATGCGGAGCATCATGGGGCAGAGCGGAGAAAGCAAAGCATATGTGGATAGTAAAAGGTTGGAAGAGTCTCCATGGTGATGCATTTAGAGGGTCATTTTCAAAGGCTGCCACCAGCCTTTAACCTAGAATTAACAGCAGAGGGGGTGCCAGGCAAAAGGAAAAGCAAACTTGTAAGATATAGCACTGCCATGAGGAATCACTTGCCCTTGCCGCCTGTGGGGACACAGGAACTATGAGCTGCACATCCCTTCCCCAAATTATCTTGCCCCCTCCCCAGTAACAGCTCAGAACTGCCTTCCATAAAATTGATGGAGATTTGTGGTGTTCAGTGCCTGAAGAGCTGCTTGCCACAGGCTGATTTCTCCTCTCCGTAGTATCCTCACTGCCGAGCAGTAGCTTTCAATGGCAGTAATCCACACGCAGGGCTTCCATGTGATCCTGGTGAATGTGGCTGGCAAAGGGCTTACCGGTTATGCAGTATTAATTGAGTATTATAATTCAGAGGTAGAGTTTTATCCCACAACTCTATGTGGGTCGTTATGTAGCAGAGTCATCCTGTCAGCACCGCTGGATCAGCATGCACCAGTGTCGTCAAGAAGAGAACCACGCGCAGGGACGTGTCGCATCATGCCCCGTGCACGGCCAGGGGGAAGGCAGTGCCACATCTTCACATGGCTCTGGAGTGGAAGATCGGCCGTCATGGGGCTGTTGGCCAGCCGCTGCAACAGGATCCTGCTCTCTGCACTGGCTGCTTGAGCAGGACCCAGTGCAGAGTTGCCTCCTGGTCTGGCATTTCATGAGCTAAGGAGAGAGGATGTTTTACCAGTACGAGGTGCTGGCCATACTAATGCTTGTCCTCCACCCCTTGAAGTTGTTCTTTGAACTGATGTTAAAGGAAAGGTTCTTTCCCACTCATCATCACGCAGGCTGCGGAGGCGCAGTGGCCTGTAGTGGCCCACCCTCTTGGTGGGTTTGAGCAGTTGAGGAAACTTCTTGTTATGTTTTCCAGGCTGATTTATATGAAACCTGGAGTCAGGGCTTGAACTCTGCTGCATCATTAATAGTTGTATCCTCTGATAATACAATAAATCTGTGGCTGCCTTGGATGTATGAATCCCAAGTGTCTGGAAGTATCACTGTTGTCTGGTTTGTTTTAGTGGAGTCTATTTTTTTAATGTATTTCATCTTCCATTCTGTGTATCTAACTTGAGGCTGATTTAATGTAAGTTTTTTTCCATCTTCAAGAATTTTACATACTTGCAAGTTCTTCACCTACAGGATTCAGCATTTCCTTCTTCAAACTGATATGAACAGCTAATGCAGTACCAGCTTCACTTTTATATTCTGGCAGTTATCCCATGCCATTAAAGGCATCCTAAAAATTTCCTTCTTTGCTGTGTTCCCCTGCTTTTACACTGCAATCTCTCAGTGAGCTGGTGTTTGACGTGCTTTCAGCTCTAGGACCAATAGTCCTTTGTGTCAGCCAGTTAAACCAAATGATGTGGCCTCAGAGCTGCACGAGCTGTACCTGCTTAGAAGCAACACAGCCACATTCTGTCCAGGAGCTCTGCTTTGTGACTTGAGCACTGGTCCCGTCTGCTCGTGATGTCGATTCCACCGTGTTCACGGTTCAGTGCAATTCCGCCACAGGCTGCTTCACGAGCAATTCCCACCAAAAAATCCTCCTCTGTATTAGCGATTTCATCTTGTTGCTGCTGAGAGCTGCTGGAGTCCTCCTACTATGCAGAATACACGTGGGGTTTTCATCTTCAGTGACATTTTGGCCTTGTCTTTGGACTTCCCCAGGATGACTTTTCTTCTTGTGTCTGTTGAGCCCTTCCCAAAGACAGGATGCAGCTTTGGTCTGTCTGTGCTTCCATGTGAGTTGCAATCTTCCACAGTTTTCCTAGAAAACTCCCTACACTGTGCAAATACTTCCTGGAATTTACCTTACTGCTCTCCCTCTGTTGTTCCCACCAACTCCACTGACGAGTGTTATCTGCAGAAATTAGGGACTGGAAGCAAGAAGTCCTCTCTCCCCACAAGTCTTTGATCGTCTCACCTGCACTGCCAGCTGTCTTGCAACTGATTCAGACGTTTCGCTCCTTTTTTTTCTTTTTTTTTTCAATTCTGCAAGAAAATTCTTTGCAGTCCTGTGCTTCAGGGGCGTGCAGCAGCAGCTTCACCTCCGTAGCACTGCCTGATCACTGACTTGCTCACTCCAACCACAGGCTATTAGATGCTCATAGCACCCTGATTGCCATTCCTGCAGACAAGCCACAAGACTTGACCTTGCGTGCCTCGTTTTTTTCAGGAACTCCATTTTGCCTTCATGTAAAAAGAATAACAAACGTTTGGTTGATCCTCTTCCAGTTCTTCCATTACAGTAATTTTCAGGAATTTTTCAGTTGTCTCAACTGTACCTTTTGCTTCTACCTCTAAGGTCAGTCTTCAGTCCTGGCACAGATGTCAGGCTGTATCCTTTGATGATTCCTCCTGAGTCTAGGAGGAAAGGATTAAACTTTGTTGAGTGTTTAATTGCCAAACAGCTATGTTAGCAAAAACTAATGGAGCTCAAGGAGGACTAGGGGAAGCACGTTATTCTAACCTGAGTTTTAAGCTGACAGTCACATCACCCTTTTCCCCCAAATTGCCTTTATTCCACACTTCCAGCTCACTGGCTTCAGTTAGTGGTGAGCGAGCTGGTTCCTGAGTCTGGGAGATGGAGCTTGGCAAAAGTGCCAGGCCCCAGCTGAACAGGGGGGTTTGCAGGCATTGCAGGCACCAGCCTGAGGTGGAATGCCCTTCGCTAGTGAAGAATAAACATGAAGTCTCTGGTTGCTAACAAATATCAGCACTTGGTAGCCTTCACATGGGAATGTTGCTATGAGCCAGTAAATCTCTGAGGTACTGGCTTCTCAAATGCTGGTGATACTTTCGTTTTCCTCAACTCAGAAGGGATGACAGAAACTAAGGAATATATAGATATGGGCCTCAGGAACAGCCAGAAACCTTTGGGAGGTATAAAAGATAAATAGATTCTGATTCTTGGTCTGGCAGAGATAAACTATGATGATAAAAAACTTCATGTCATTAAATCAGGGAAGATGGGAGTAAGGTGAATAAGCACAATAAAAGCACTGAAGCAGGCGAAGCAGAATATTCTTTGGCAGAAAGCACAATGACTGAAGGGTGGAACTCATGGCTGGAGGATGTTGAGACAAAGCACCAGATGGACTCAAAAGGTGACTGGACAAATTCGTGAAAGAATGATCTCCTCAAGACAAGAATACCTCTTCCAGTTTTTCTGGGTCATGGATGCCTGGGGGTATGGGGTGTACAACAGCATTCCTACAGCACTTCCTTTATACGGTTGTGTTCTTGGGACTGACATATTTTAAATCTTTTAAAAGCCGAAACACTTTATCCAACATCATTGACTTTCTATTCTTCACTCTCTGGTGAAGGATTTCTGTGTGGAGCCAGAAGGCTTCCCCTGTCGGAGGAAACCACTTGCTTATTCCTCCCAATTCCTCATGTAACACAGGGCACCCCTGGGGCTCAGAGCTTCGGCAAGTCGTCAGTGCCTCAACTGGCAGTAATGGCGCAGAAAGGGAGACTGTCTTGGTATTCCATCATACTCTGGATATGGAAGCTGTCTATGGAAGCATCCTTGCCTCAAACCTTCTTTAATGATTCAGAGAACCTTATGCGCACAGGGGCTGCTGGGGTAATGAGAGGCCCCTTTCCTCTTTCTGGTTGGGTTTCTGACAGTGAGACTGTTGCCCCTCTGCGCTGGAGCTTGGCTCAGCCTGCGTGAGCAATCGCTGCTGGTGGCTTGGGTATCTAACCCAATCCAAATGGACCCATGAGAGCTGCTTCAAGGATGAGAATGCAAGAAAGGAGCCTGGGACAAGCTTCTAAAGTGGGCAAAGGGGTCTGGGTGCAATGGAGTGATTCAGGGCTGGGCTGGGTGCATGTAGTGAAATCCCAGAGGCACCCCAGAGCAGTCACTGAGTGTTGGGGGCTCCAGGACAAGATACAGACAGGTATGAAGTGCAAGGTTCAGCTCTGAGTGCTGGCCCAGCTGTGAAGCTGAATTTGTTCTTTATGTCCTGGGGACAGCTTAGATCCAGACAAAAACCCCTTCTGTTGCTTAGGCTACCTTGATGGCATAAATGAAAAGCTATCTGACATAGGCAGTGACACGTTTCTCTCTGCGGAGCATCCCAGGAATGTGGAAGAAGGGCCTTTCGGGAGCAGAAGGGGTCCCTGGCTGTGTAGTCCTGGCCCCCTGTAGACTCTTGTAAGCTGTGGGAGAGCAGGGAAGGGATGCAACACTTCGTAATTGTGCTTCTTGCTTGGCCCCCTCTGGGCTCTGATTTCCAGTAGGGGCTGGAAGGGAGAGGACCAGTGCACTTCTTAGCTGATGATTTTATAAGCTCTCTAATGGTTCTTTTTTTTCTCTGAAAATCCCAGCTTTTGTGTTTCTGATCCCAGGAGCACCGGGGTCATATGAAAATCACAGCTTTTATTGTAGGACAGCCCAACCATGATGTGAGGAAACCAAGTTGCGGGGCTATGGGTTTCATGTTGGCTAGCCCAGCTTCTAGTGACCACTGTATTTGCTCTCCCTGTGCCTGAGCACTGTGCAGCCTGTAAAGCACATGTCCTAGAGGTCAGCCAAAGCTCTCCACCGGACTTGAGGTACAGAGAAATAAAGAGTGACAGCCACCAAGAAGTCAGGGCACAATTCCTGTTTAAACAGCTCTGAGTTCAAATTGCAGGAGTTGTCAAAATACTGTGGTGTTTCTGGAGTAAGAACTTGCTCAGGGCACACAGTCAGGTTGTGGCTGGGTCCCTCAGGCCAGGAGAAGCACTGACCATCTTCCCTTCAAGCTCCAGAGTTTTCTTCCAGGCTGTTCAACACTGGAAGGAAGGGAGACACCCCAGCTCACCCTACCCAGGATCAGTCCTGTGCAGAGTGGACAGACAAGTCAGGTCACACCTGTCCCGTCAATGGTGAGGTCTGGGCAGCGAAAAACTTGGCTTGAGCAGGGGGGGAGGAAAGACTCCCTGGAGGATGAGGGAGTCGGAGAGACTAAACATGAGCTTGGGGTATCAGACAATTGCAGTTGTTGGGTGCCCTGACATGTGCCCCTTCTGCAAGGAGAGCAATCCCTGGTGCACACATCTTCAGTGTGTCAGGCTGTGGTCCTAGATCATCTGGGTTCTCCTGCTGAGGTCTTGGCTTCACTTTTGCCCTCTTCATAACGGCCCTCCTGAACCAAGGCCACACATCACAGCACATCTCTTGCCATCCTGCTGGAACTGGAGGGGGAGAAATCAGGGACTGGGAGTTTGCATCTGTTCCTTCACTCGTGGATCCAAGCATAGGCCCCTGCATCGGGGAGCATTCTGTTGGATGCCCTCCTCCAGTGACTTCTCCATCCACTTTTCAGCCTGTGATGCTTGTACCCTTACACCCTTTTCTTTTTTATTGCTTGCCCTCCATCATCAGCTATCTCTTCTCTGCATTGTTTCTTTGCCCTCCTCCTCTGTCCCTTCGTCAGTATAGGGGGGCTGGATGGTTTAGGTTTGGGCCGTCGCCAAGGATTCCCTTCCTTGGAGCTGGCTCAGCACAGCTCTGCAAGGAACAGTTCTTCCCACAGAAAAATCCCCCCTCTGCCTACCTGTCTTCCTGCCTGGAAACATCAGTCACCTTGCATCCCAGATCTTCCTGGATAAAGAAGCAGAAAGTTGCATGAAATCAGGGCAGGTGTGTTAGGATGCTTGGTCAATGTTCCCATGGAATAGTTCAGGGAAAAGGGTCCAACCTTGCCTTTTACCCACAGGTAAATGAGCCCGGCCGTCAGTCTGGGGACACAATTTTTATTCCTAGGTCTGATTTGGAAAGGCTTTGCCAGCCTTGTGTCACTCCCGACCATGCAGTCTGTTTTGGATGAGCTGTGAAGTCTATCCAGGGCATGCTTTGGGTCCCCGTTTTAAGTTTTGTGGGAGTGTTCAAGCAGCTGAAGCCAGAGCCAAGCAGTAGCAGTTCCTGCTGGAGAAATGAGCCCGGTGTTTCAAAGCACTGTCCCAAATAAAGCTGTGATCCCCACTCACTCAGCCAGGCTATGGTCTGAGATGTGGTGGGGTGCAGGACACAGGTGAGTTGTGACCAGGAGCTCGAAGACTTCCATTTGGGATGAGCTGGGCAGAGACAGCCCAACTGCCCTCTGCACCCCCAGATGCCGTGTATCAGTGGGCTTCTGAGGAACTGAAGAGCCAACATAGCTGTCCATGTTTCCATTTGAAAAGAGTCCTTGCAGGGAGGCTCTGTCGTAGCTCAGAGACTAAAGCCCAGTTCCGTCATGCAAAGGAGGAAGCAAGAAGGTCCTGGAGGGATGGAAGCCTTATGCTGGGGCTGAAAAGCGAGACTGGGGGGTGGCAGTGATGTAGCAGGGAAGAGGGGGGTTGAGCACGGTGGCAACAAATCCACTTGCCTGTCAGGGCATTGGATTACTGTGGTTTGCTCATATGGCTCCTCCAACGTGACAAGGTGTGAAGCCATCAGCCTTCACTGGAAGATTTGTGGAGGGGCTGCCCATGTCATAGGGAAGGTTTGTAGGGAGAGATTTGCTGGGCTCTGACCTCCTTGTCATGGCTTTGGAAGGAGTTGGCAGTGTAGGATGGGGAAATTATCCTTCAGCTGCCCAAAGACAAGTGTGTCTAGTTGATCTGGTCATCCCCCTAATGCTAGTCCAAGTATACATCAGCTGGGCTCCAGGAGCGTCCTCAACCCTGGTTTCCTACTCTTCATTATCCCATATGTTGGCCGTGGCCCTGTGGACAATGCAACACTTTTCATGACAGTATTTGTATTTTTTTAATTGTGAATGGGGAGATAGTGTGCAGGTCCTTGTTACACAGGGATGTGTCTTCCATTCAGACCAGGGCTTCCCCTGGCTTCATCAGATGTCTTTCAATGTTACTGAGAAAAATAAAGAAAGAAAGAAATCAGATGTATTTATAAAGGAAACAGAAACCCGCTGCTCCAATGCCTTTGTAGGAGTATTTTTAACAAAACATTTTTTCAGAATAAATGTGAATTGTAAAGTTTGAAGCATTTGCTTGTGGCTTTCTTTTCTAGGTGCTTTGTCCAACTTTTGCCCTTCCCAATAATCCTGCTCGGGTGTAAATATTATTAAAATATTATTAAAATATCTTAGAGAGAGGAAAACATGCCCAGAACTTGTTTAGTGCCTGGAAATGACTTCAAGATAAACAGATAACACTGTTACCCTGCTTAAACCATTTCATGTGAATAATTAATTGACAAATGTAGCCATTTGTGCCACTTGTAAATTATCCAGAAGAACATTTTGTATGCCATTAACTTATTCTTTAGTTAAGAAGATGCTACAAATTTATATGTGCATGTTTGAATATTTAAACTTGCAACCTCAGTGATGATTTTGTTTGGTCTTCAACAAAAGAACATTTTCTTCATGGAAAAAGAGGGGATATCTTAGTCCTATGACATTTCAGCTGTCCAATGCATTGACAAACAACTGCATACAGGAGGAGGAAACTCAAGGCAATTTGGTGTCTAAGCAGCTATGTCCAACCCCCTGTTGGAAGTAAATCACAGCTGTTTTCATGAGGATCTTGCTCCCTTGACAACTCTACATGTAAAAAAAAGAAAAATCAGATATGTAAATGATCATTGTAAATCAGTGAAAGGATCAAGTTCTATGGAAACGAACTCTATGCTTTTATTTTAATTACTATCCACAAATTCTTCCCTGCAGTAATCTTTCAACCCTTGAAGCCATGCACACTGAGAGAACTAGATGTAGTTTTGATGATTGATATAAATAATATAGCAAATAGACTGTATAGACCATTAGCTGTCATGATCTAACATTCAGCTGCAATAAAAAGTTTGACTCATAATAAGAACATCAATAATTTAGTTCATAATCACAGCTCTATGATGCTGGATTCTGCTGCCCTCCTACTTCCTTTCCAAAGGAAAAAGAAAATTCTGCATGCATTTATCAGGAGAAGCTTAGGTTTGCATATTTGTTAACTGAGTATTTCTGTAGTTGTAAGATGCTTCTGTGCAGCCCATTTAGGAATCAGGAGCTGGATGTGTATCTGAATCTTTGGGCTGAGACCTGAACCTGCCAACTCCAATCTCTGCACATGGTCAATGCACAACCCTTCTGTAATGTCTTGTCAACAAGAAATACTGATGGTAAGCATCAGACTGAAAACAATGAACCCAGCAAGTCTTTTATACGGCTGTTAATCAGCATCATTCCTTCTGGCACTACAAATCTGGAAGTAGACAAACAGGGCATACATTTGCCCCTTTTTCTGGAAAGCCCCTGAAGGCACTTCGGTAGGGAGCCTTATTTCCTGCAGTGACAACGCTTCCCAAGAGCCCGAGACCGATAGGCAGCAAGGGGCAGAAGCCACAGGAGAAGGAGAACTGTAAAAAAATGGGATCCCTGAGAGGGGCCAAGTAGTTCTGAGCCATATGGAAGTAGGTGCAGCTGATGCTTGCCCACCCAGACACTGACCCTTGCAGAACAAGCAGAGTCTTGGCAAGGCAGAAAAGGCCAAAGGCATTAACTGTCTTTCCTGGCTGGAAATCTCACCTCCCACCTCCCACTGGCCACTTCACTTTACTAGGGAAGTGTGTTGTCTCCGTCTGGGGCAAGACCCGATCTCTGTTGGAAACCTACTGAACAAATGATGGGGCCAGCATCAGCTCCCAAGAACATCTTTGAGCACAGCTGAAATTCTTCCCAAGAAGAAAGAAAGAAGAAGAAAGAAAGCCACGTTTTCATCAATATTGGTGCCAGGTCGTTGCATTAGGCTGTGCCAGACAGCCTCCTCTTGGCTCTCCCATGACCAATTGTTGTACCATGAGCCCTCTCAGCACTGCATTTCTCCTCCCAACCCTGCTTTCTGCTTCAGGTCACCCACTCCCCCAAAGTATCTTTGTAATGTGCAATGCTGCAAGACCCTGGTCACCTGGGCTCTTCCATCTGCACTGTGTGTATGAAGCACCTGCAAACAATTAAGGGAAGCCCCTGAGCCCATAACCACTTGAAGACCATGATAGAGGTCCCATTTTGCAGAATATGCTGGGAGGTGGAACGTTTGTACTTGAAGCTGGTAATAGATAAGAACAATGTGTCTGATACAGCATTAGACAAAATATCTGGCACTGTAGGAGAACACAGGGGAGGTGAATGATGCTGCTGTCCAAATATGAAACTGGTCTTACCTGGGCTGCTTCCAGCCTGCTTCCTTGCTTTCAGAGCAAACCATTAAGAAGGAATCTCAGCTGGACTCAGGTCTCATGTAAAAACGATCTTCCCAGGCTCTGAGCTTTTCCTTTGCTGACCCAGGAAGGGAAGTCTACAGCATAATGCTGTTTCTGTCCTCTGTCATCCATTCCCCAAGTAACTGGTCTGCTTGCTGCTTTGAAAGCCAGCTGGTAAGCAAGCAGCAGCCCCAGATCTCCCGGAAAGCTTCTCTGCCACACGCCATGGAGACACACTAGCATCTCCCATCACACTGATGCAAGTCAGGCATAACTCAGTGGGCATCAGTGAAAAAACACTGATGCAAAACTGCTGTGTAATCAGGATCTGTCATGGGTGCGTAGGGTGCAATTTCCAACAGTTGCAGAGATCTAAAGAGTGACATTAGAGGGACATCTGTCTCTACACCTCAGCTCTCCCTGCAGATGCCATCTGGTTGAGACCCACACGTGAGATCAGGCCCCAGATGGCTAAATCATGATCTCTAAAACTGTGCACAACCATTTAAGCACCCACATTGCTGCCCTAGGAGATGCAGAGATCTCAGTGACTTGCTGGACTGCACAGGAGCTGCAGCTGAGGGAGTTGGGCTTGTTCAGCCTGAAGAAGAGAAGACTGAGAGGGGACCTCATCAATACATACAAATATCTTCAGGGTGGAAGTCACGAGGATGGAGCCAGACTCTTCCCAGTGGTGTCCAGCAACAGGACAAGGGGCAATGGGTACAAACTGAAACATAAGAGGTTTCAGTTGAATATGAGGAAGAACTTCTTTACTCTGAGGGTGACAGAGCACTGGAACAGGCTGCCCATGGAGGTTGTGGAGTCTCCTTCTCTGGAGATATTCAAAGCCCGCCTGGATGAAGTCCTGTGTAACATACTCTAGGAGAACCTGCTTTAGCAGGGGGGTTGGACTGGATGATTTCCCGAGGTCCCTTCCAACCCTTGCGATTCTGTGATTCTGTGCAAAACAGCTCAAGACCCCTCTACTTGCCTTAATCCCTTTGCCTGCACAATTTGGAGGGCCATATGGCAGCACCACGTATTCATATGCTAAATGCCCTCATACTGGATAGAGCAGAGTCACGGGATGCACAGCTTTAAATTCCCTCCTGTCCTAGTTGGAAGGAAGGCTCGGCTTCAGCTTCTCCTGTAGAAGCAGGAAGGCCGTGGACCCATTTGTGGAGTCAGTTTTACCTTTCATAATCAAGTCCACTTTGAAGGACAGCCTTCAACTTCAGAATGGTTTCCTTGTACTTCCAACTGAGTTTCTCTTCCCAGACATCAGGATCTGGTGATCTCTTTGCTCTCATCTGCAATGCTAGTAACAAACCCTCAGCATGTCTTAGTATTTGCAATAGTCTGAGGCATGGTTCCCTGAAAAGATGGCAGACATGGTACTTTGTGGGCTTCACAGGACCTGCTTACACCTGTGCCACAACTTCTGTGGTTGATGCTTCCTGCTGTACCAATTTCTAATCAGGCCAAGGTCTTCAGGGTCGTGTCTTCTCTGCAAAAGAAAGTGCGTAGGAGGTCACTTGTGTCTGAAGCTCATCACATGCTGACACTGCTGGCTCGAACAATATCTGCAGTACTGGGTTATCAGAAAGGATAGCAGATCTTACTAGCAGATGCATCATACTCTCTGCTCTGAATATTTTGTGTTTGCTTACCCGTTTCACTCCTGTAGTTCTGTATGGATTATTTCTGTCTGATTTCATGTCAGGGTTCCTTTAATTAACTGCTGAAAGCAATGACTCCTGCGTTGTGTAGCCAGTGAATATTCTTTCTGGTATGTTTGTGTCTTACACTGCATTAGAGCCTGCATGAAATTTTAATTTCTCTTTGCTTAGCTCTGGGTTTGCTTTCTCCCTTGGCACAATGCAGTGGAAGCTGTTGTAGCTTTGCTCATTTGCAGAAGCAGCGATGTCTGCTTCCCATTCAATTTCCTGTTTGTTTGTACTCTCCGCCAGGCTTCTCCCTTATCTGGTGCTGGTCAGAGATTTAAAAAAATATATTCCTGCCATTTTGGAATCTGCTAGTGTCATAAATGTATACAAGCCTATATTTTGAGCCACTGCTCGTGTCCCAGGTATTGTGCTTGCTTCCTTGGCTTTTTTTGGCCTGCAGACCCTTGCATAATGGCTCATCTTCCCATGATTATTAGATACAAGCCCATTGGGAGGCATTTTTCTTAAGGCATTTTATACATTGTCTGCACTGTTCCTATTTTGCGTATTTATTTATCTCCCCTCTTCTATATTTCTTTATTTGCTTTTCACAGTTTTGACATATTTTTGCCTCATATTTTAATGTTTTCTCCACTTACCTCTGGTTCTGCTTTGCTTTGTTTACCTTGTGCTTACTGGTTTTGTTCATACCTCTGCCAGTATGAGAAATAAGTGAGGCCCTTAGTTGTTCTCATCAAGGTTTTTTTATCCTTTATATAACTGTGGTCAGGACATTTAGTAGCCAAACCAAACACAGTACACATCCCAGCTTGTTGTTGGGCCAGTTCCGCTGAACGCTCACCCTTTTCTACTGCTGCATTTTTGCATTCATCTGCTCAGAGACAGGATCTACTGCACACTTGCATTTTCTATTTTACGCCCTACAATAGCTTTAGCACCTGTAACTCCTTTCCAATGCACTTTTAGCAGCAGAACGTGATGAAAGCTTTGACTCCTCAGGTCTTCCCAGGCACATGTGCAGTGCAGATTCTCCTGTGTCTTCAGGCATCACAGCATTGTGAGAAACGTTGGAATAGTAACGGGGACCAAGGACTGAGCTGATGCTGGACTCAAAGGAGTGGTCGCCCATTAAGGATGTTATCAAGCAGCCCAAGGTGGCCTGAGTGTGTTTCTGGGGGAATACTAAAAGGACCCTGGAAGTGGCGCTTTCTGTGCATACAGCAATGATGGGACTATGCCAGAAAATGTGTCTTGCCATTCACAAGTTCTTGGGCTGCCTGGGCTGGTAGAGAAGCAGAAGAAACCTTCAGTGGAAAGCCATCCAGAAAGTGAGATGGATCTTTGCTCTGCTGTCCCCTCATTTTCCAAGTCATCCTGTCTGTTACTCAGACATCTCAGCGGGGGTGGTGGAAGGAACCTCTGGTGTCTCCGGTCCAACCGCCCACTCACAGGAGAACTGTCCCCGCATTAGAGCAGGGCAACCATGGCTTTGTCCAGATGAGTCTTGGAAGCCCAAATGGCAGACATCCCCTACCTCCCTGGTGGCCTGCGCCACCTTCCTGGGAAAGGAACTTTTCCTAATCTCCAACCAGAGCCTCAGGCTTCAACTTCCTTTGGCACAGGCCTTCAGAAGAAGACACGTATCTTTCTTCAGAGAGATTTAAATGCAGAATTATAGTGTAATATTAACTCTCTTCTTTCCAATCTTTCTCTGATATTTAGCACTGAATTTGGAGGGGTTTTAAAATTCATATCCAAGCTGTTTCCCAGTTCTGAGTACTGGATTATTAAATTTTTTTTTTGTGGTGTATCAACCTTCTTGTCATTGTTGACATATTTCTATTTTAGTAAGTCTTTGGGCAATTGTGGTTTTGCATTTTGCTCTCATATGCCTTTATGCCATATTTTGTTTAACATTTTAATATATACATGAGGTTCTGTGTTGTGATCTGGATGGAGAAATTTGTCAAAGTATGAAACGCAGTGTAACTGAAGTGAAGATCCAGGCTGGCTACAAGCACAGTAAAAAAATCAAACGGCAGCTCTTTGGATTTGTTGGTAAAAATCAATTAAAAGTGTATTTCAGGTCAATCTAATTTATCTAAACCGCCAGGATGAGACAACATAGATCATAGGATGGTTTGGGTCTCAGTTAATCAGATCAGGGCACATGTATAAAGTGTCACATCTATGCTCGTTAGTACATTGTTCATGAGAAGTTATGGAGCTCTGAATGCTTTGAACAGGAAGATTTGTGGAAAGGTAAATAAATGCAATGTCAGTAGCCTGACAGCAGAAGCTGAGTAATCAATTGTTAATTTACCAAACCAAGGAAAGAAAGCGGTATGCTCAAATCAAAATGAAATTTTTTTGGGTGCGTGTTTTGTTGTTTTCATTAAATAAAACAGTGGACACTCGCACACACAAAATCCCAGAGGAATTTAATGAGATTGAAAATGACACTTTTTGCTTCCTCTTTGGCCCCACAAACTCTCCAAGTGTCATTTCTTCTTTTTGTTTTACAAAGGTAAATGTTTACAGATGTTGTTCTGTACCAAAGGTAGGATAGTTTCGTTTTGAAAATGTCACAGGTAAACAGTCCGGCTGTTCAGGCAGGCGATGCTCTGTGCAAGGGTCTAAGAGGAAATGTCTGGACTTCAAAAAAAAGCCCCATTCTCCCTGGTTGAAAAGATTTGCCAAACACAACACGATTTTTTACTTATTTCCATCCTTCCTGAACTCTTCCCTCTTTGCACATCTGTTATTAGCAACAATTATACACATACAGGTATATGTGTGTGCTTGTGTAGGGGTACGTGTGTGTACAGTTGTCCAGTTCCCCTGGCAGTTAGCACTCAGTAAACGTGCACCCCACAGCCAGCGCTTGTGAGCGACTATTGGAGCAATGCAAAGGATAAAGTTGCGATTAGAAAAAAAGCAATGTGAATTTATAGAGGATAAATAACATTGTAAATCCAGGTACATTTTAGGAAGTCGCAGTGGGTGATTACAGGGAAAACATGCTCAGAACCCTGGTAACAACCAGCAAGCCCCAGTGAGCTGTGCCATGGCAATAAGTACATGTGGACAGCACAGCTTAGTGGCATGAAAATGGGAGGGTGAACCAAGATTAAAAACCCCTCTTGTACAGGTTGAAATATCTTTTTTCAGTATTTATCGGGGTGGGGGGGGAGGGGAGGAGAAGGAAGACTAATCAATAATTAATTCCTCTCACTGGAAAGATGTATTCTGCATTCATTTGTTTCACTGGTACAGGGAAAGAAAGCTTGCATTTGCACTTGGCTTTCAATAAACAAAAGAGATCTAAAATACCTACAGACAGAAAAAAATTATTTGTGTCCATTTTCTCCTGTTCTTTCCTGATTATTTCCCACCTGACTAACTCTGCAGCTTTTCAAAACACCAAAAAGGTGCCACTGTTCCATATCACTCAGAAGGGAAACGGTTTCCCTCTCTAGGAAATCTCCTGCTCAGTTGTTCTGCCAGTTGTTCTGACACTGCCCATCAGGCAAAATTCTTTAAGGTGTCTTTGCCACCCTTGCTCTATTTACCATACACCAATATTGAGTTCATTCAACGATGTCTGTCCCTGCCTTCTCCTGTGTCGTGTGCCACATATCCCTATCTCAGGCTCTTTAAGTACAGCATCTCCATTAGGTTACCTTGCTTGTTGAATATCTGTCAAATAGTTCTCAAATAATTCACAGTTTTTCACACTGAGCCTCAGTTTTCTTTCTCCTGTATTTGCATCCTCTTACAATTCCCTCTTTTTCATTATTTATCGCTATTATGATTCTCCAAATGCCAGCTGGGTGTTGCAGGCTGATTTCATGAACAGGCTATTTCCCCTGCTCCAGCAGCAGGTTCTGGTGACAGCTGCCTGGTCCAACATGACTGACACAGTGCTCAGGCTACAGAGAATCTCTCAGTGAACCAACGTTATTTCTGATCACATCCTCAAATCAACACATTGACACTCCTGCAGGCAACAGTGCCAGTAGCTATTCCCTTTACAGATACTGTCCCATCGAAAGCCATAGAAATGCTTGCTGGCTGGCCGAGAGTAGAATATTCAACCGTGTGAGTAAGATTTCCGCAGCCACGTTGTCTTTTCTATTCCCCTACCATCTGGTTAGATTTTGACAACACTTAGATTTGGGTCTGATGACAAGGCATATGTTAGCACCAATGGGTGCTTTCACCAGCTGTGACAGCCTCTTTCCTCTCCACCTGTATTTCCACACAGGTTAATGTGAGGAAAGTTGATGTACAAAGAGGAAATGTGCATCCTCACCAGCAAGAGTAGAAGCTACTGGTTGGCAACATTATGCAGTGAGTAAATAGAAGTAGTGAAGGGATTCACCAAACAATCAAAGTAGTGGTACAAAAAGGAGAGGATGCAGTAACTTTAGTTTTCTTTGAATCATAGAATCATTAATGTTGGAAAAGACCTTCAAGATCATCCAGTCCAACCATCTGAGTTTTTTGGGACAGTGCCTTACTCTCATTAATTAATGGACATACATTAGAAAGGAATATAAAAATCTCTGTAGGGATTACAGACTTGGAAACCTTTGTTTTTCTTCAAATTAACATCTCCCACAGTCTGTTTTGACTTGAGGGTGTCAAGATCATCTCTTCCTTAGTGCAAGACCAGTCCATGGTCCACAACCCCCTGTGCTTTCTTCAACCTCACTGGTGTTGCCTCTGGTAACTGGGATGTCCACCAGGCTGGGATGTCTATGTCCTTGTGGCCATATCACTGCAGCATTTTCGTTTGAGAGTCTTTGGAGAGTCTTCCACCAGAAGGCAACTTTCTGACTGTGTAGCCTGACCTTCTTCATAGCACACGCTGTGGATCATCCCTGACTGAATTTCTGCTTACAGAAACAAAGGTGCTCCAGAGGATTTTATTTGCATAGGCAGTGGTAATGGCCACTGCTCGGCAGCCCTGTGTTCCCATGAGATGGAGTAACTGTGCAAGCTGGATGCCTGCTTTCTTCTGCTAGTCCTATCAGAAGGCTTTTTTCATCGGCATTTGCCTTACAGAATGTGTACGCACCCACTGCTCTGTTTAAAGGCTAGCAAAAGCCAATGCTTGGTGATTCCAGTAGAGAGATTTCTTCATCCAACTTGTGTTGGGAAAAACATTTCAGGAAAATAAAACCACAAAAAAATCAAGGTCACAGGAGAGCTCACCAATTCAAACTGCTCAGTGGCCTGGATTTATGATTTTTTTCTCTTCCAATTAACTTCACCTTCCCTAAGTGGGGATTTCACACCCCTCGTGTTAAGTAAATTTGTGTCTGGATTTTTATGAGCTTTGGCAGGAAAAAGTAGCCAGTGAACCAAGAAAAATCCAGAATTTTTGGATGGAAGCACCCAGGATTTCAGGCTCACATCTGAACCAAAGGAGTGATTGTCAGAAGTCCTTTGATGAGTAAAGACAATCATTTTGATGCAATTTATAATTAAATATTGTTGTGTATCTCCGTTCTTCCAGAACCTCCTCCTGCTACTGGAGTTTCATTTGGGTTATTTATGCATCGGTGATGTATTCTGAATGCCTCACTAACATTGATGGATATTACACTTGATGTTTTTCCTTATGTCCCTTTGGTGGTGCAAATGTGAGAAAGGGCAATGAACTTTCGATGACTTGCTTGTATAACTAAAAATAAGATTTTTTCATCGGGTTCAAAAGTTCAGCGCGTCAAGAGAAATCATCTTCTTGGCGCCATTGTGCAAGGAGTGGGAGAATTTTGGGGAGCTTTTTATCTTATAGCAAAAGATAATTACGCCGGGATGCAAATTTGGTAATTCTCACCAACGTTGGTTTTCAAACCACTCTGTTGATAAATTATTTGTTGTGTTTTTATTAACCTCTGTGACCCAATGGAGTGGGTTTGCCATGCTGCGAGCTGCTTACATTGAAGGACAAAAAGCTCTTGGCGCGCTATTCATTGCGGTAATAGTGCCTCGGGGTCCCTTCAGTCTCTGCTTCACTGAGGTTGGTAGAGTCAAAACCCAAGGTCTTTCACTTGACAGCAGGGGGAATGATGAGAAGGAAACATGGAGAAAGACCAAAGCAAAAAATCTCAACAAATTCATCCCTCTTCACAAGCTGTTGTTGAACTTGGACTTTTCCAAATGCAGTGTTTCTTCAAAGCACGTTCATTTGGAGGAATCTGAAAGGCAATTAAGTCTAAAAATAAATGTGTTGGCAAGAAAAGTCCATTCTGGAAAAGGGCCACCTTTTTGGCTGGCCAAGAAAAACTAACCAGCTTCTGTGCATGGGGAAAAAAAAAAACCAACCAAAAAACCCCCAAACACCAAATTCCTTGTAGTTAATAAGAACAGCTATTCATAGAAAATGGCTTCTCTGGATGGTGAGGCATGGAATGAAATGGAGCACCAATGGGCAGAGAACCACTGATGGTCACCTTGATCATCACATAGCCTTTCCTTTGCATAGTTATGGGACCTCAGGAGCAGAAGAGTCAAACAAACCTCAGCAGGCTCCTCAACAGAGAAAGGCATTTTCTCCATGAATCAGTGCGTGTTCAGGGCATGGCACTGTGGTTTTGACCTATGGTATCGGTCAGGGGAACATTGTCCTACTGTGGAACACCTGTTGGACAAGGGAATGTAGAAGTCTGTGGTGGAGCAGAAGTGTTCTTCTCACTCCATCCTGTTCTCATGGCTGGTCTTGGCTTTGAGGCCCCTGCCACTGCCTTTTTTTGAGTCCTGCCTGAAATGGCTGGGCGGCAGTTT
>NW_009260614.1:658459-662672 GCF_000687185.1 Egretta garzetta
CCACTGCCTTTTTATGAGTCCTGACTGAAATGGCTGGCAGCAGTATTGTTTCCATCCTGGAAAGCTCTTGGCAGCAATCTCACTGTGTTGTGGCTCCAAAGCCACTCAACTTCCCATGCAAATAAAACATGTGGCTAATGCATCCTTCTGAAGTCTTGAACTAACCTACAGAGACAACCATCTGCCCTTGCAGCAAGCAGCTGGCAGTGAGACTTATCCCCATATCATCGCAGGCACGTGCACACATGTTCATGTGTATGTACACAGACGTGCATGCGTTCATACACACATACATATATTTGAAAGAGAAGGGTTTCATGAGATGCACTTGACTAGCCCTCTCCACTTATTCAGGTCTATCCATGCACCGTAACATCCCAGAATCAGTCCAGATCCCTTGTCTGACAGCACTGGATGCTTTCAGTCTTGTTGAGAAGTCACAGGCCCTGCTGGAGGAAATCGTGGATACGAGGTTGAATGTCTTCCAAGAGCTTCCTCTCCTTGCAGATAAGGCAAACCATGTCCTGGGCAACATTAAGAGGATTGTGGCAAGCAGAGTAAGGAGAAGTAGTTTCCTCTTTGGTCAGTGCTGGTGAGGACAAACATGACATACTGTGGCCAGCTTCAGGGACCCTCTCTCCTGCTTCATGAGAGAAATGGAGAAAGAGGAGAGAGGCCAGCAGATGGTGATGAAGATGGTCAGACCCAGGTTCCAGGCCCCGGCAAACAGGCATGAAAAGAATTGGGTTGGTTTATCCAGGTGAAAAGGGACTTGAAGGAGGATCTAATTGCCTGCAGCTACTTGAAGGCAATCACAAAGAGGATGGAGCCCAAATTCTCAGTGGTGCTACGCAATATAACAAGGGGCAATAGACAAAAATTGCTGATTAGGTGATTCAGTTTGGACATCAGCAGAAGTGCAGCTCTGCGACAGCTCATTTAAATGCACTGCAGGTGGGGAGTCACACTACCCCTGTGACAGCCAAAGACTTTTATTTGATCATAAAAAGCTTCCCTTGATTGCTCATAGATAGGGATGGATCTGGTGTGACAAAGCCTCTCCTTCTCCTACCACTCACTTCAAACAGTTTGACTCCCATTCTGTTGACCACCTCTTTGTCCCCGAAGGCTCAGTAGTGTCACAGTTGTGCCATTGCATCACATTTTCTCTTTTGCACTCCTCTTTCTAACTACCCAGGTGCAGCCCTACTCAGATACCCAGACCTGGTGGCTTCTCTAATCTTCCTGTCTCTGCAGCCTGTGACCCATTTTTCCAATCAGATCTTTAATGCACTGGCAGTACGCTCCAGACCGAGGGTCAATATGCCTTACCCGCTGCACTGCAAATAACAATTTCCATTCATCTGTCTGCAATGCCACCCACACCTCCCTGCCACAGGTGCTCTGGCTGGGAAGTCAACAGCTTCCTTGAGGTAGTCTAACTCATTCTCCCTGCTGTGAGTCTTCTTGTCTGCATATGAATAGACAGTGTGATCGCTTAGAGATAACACGTTTCTAAATTTCGACAAGAGCTTCCAGGTCATAACATGTGCAAACAAACCCTCGTTTGGTGGCAGTAATGTTCATTCAGGAATGCTAACAACACTAACAGCAATGTTGTGCGGGCTACGTTTCATTCCTGTCAGCTCACAGTCCTGCCTGGAAAGATAAAGAACATCTCTGCAGCCAGGTAGACCTGTGCAGAGAGGGGGTCCCCACACCCTTCTCTATAGATGTGCTCTTTGTGATGTGCCTTAGACCACCCTGATGATCCTTTCTGTGCTCTAGGCTTGCACTTGGTCCTGGAGCATGTTGTAGGCTGAAGCACAGACATGTGTGAGTGGTCAGAGACCCTGTGCTCCTCACAGGGGTCTTCGTGGCTCCCCATAATATGAATCTTTTTGCAAGAATGTCCAGCGGATGGTCTGTAGCTGCTGGTGTCTAGGTATTTCAGGATAAAAAAGCTGGTATGTAGGATGTTGCTTCTATGTTTTCTCGTGCTGCATCTCTTGGAGAAGAGCTGGAACATCTGACTTCTACAGTGACTCTCCCTACCTAAGTTGGTGTTATTCCCTCCTTGACTCCATTAAGAGATGAGGCATGCTAACGCAGAACTCGGGAAAGCTCAAACACATGATGCTAGCAGGATTGTCCTTACCACAATCAGTCACCAAAACTCAGATGGAATGAATGCTTTTCAGTGGCTCTGGGACACAGGCACCCCATCGGACTGCTCCACCTGGTTTGACTTGGGCAGAAGAATGATTTCTAGCTGGGCACAAAGCCATGGCACTTCTGCACGGAGATCCATCCCACCTGCACCCTTCCAAGGGAGACAGCTCCTGTCCACAAATCCTCACACATGCTTCTGGGAGAGCTGCATGTCCCCATTCTTTGCCATGTACGAAAAACCTAATCTTCCCCGTCATACCACCAGCCAAACCCACTTGCTTCTTCACCTAGGATCACATGAACTCCATAGAAAAGTTAGATAGGGAAGGAAGAAAACTTTAGGTTTCAGGAGAAAATATTGTTCTGGGATGCTTTCTGTTATTGTTCTGGGATGCTGAGAGAGAGACATATTCTGCGCATGTATCAACAAGTGGCATGTGGAGACAGTTGCCTGCTTGGATCCCTGGCACATTTGGAAAAGCTTTTCCTGGAAAATAGGTTGAGCTGCTGACGGCAATGTGCTGGTTCAGCACAGCAGCAGATTGCCTCTGTTTGGAAAGTGGGAAAGTTGCTCCCCACAGTTGCCGAGACACTTGCAAAACAATCATTCTCATCTTTACAAACTGAGCTTTGAAGTGTTTTTGGCTTGAATATGAATCAGTTGCATGGGATCTGAGTGCCAGTGAAGGAGATGAAGTTTAAATTTTCAAGAGAGTGACAGTGGCAACTGACTGACTGGGCCAAAAAACAATATAAAATATTTTGTGAACTGTACTTGCTATCTCCGGCACAGAAGTTCAGTAGTTTCAGAGCAACCTTTGTTGCTTGTTGTTCGGGGGCCAGCTGTCTCTGGTAATTTTTTTTTTCTTCTTGGTTAGTGCTCCGTGACTGATGAGGATCTCAGTAAAACACAAATTGATTTGCTTGGCTTTCATGGTCACCTCTGGACTGTAATTACTCAGGCAGGAAAAATTAATTAGTCCAGTGTGGGCCGACTGCTGCTTTCCAAGCACTGCTGAGTCTTAATTGGAGAGCTCCAGAGAAAGGTGCTGATTCACACCATGGTGCGATGGGGTGGGGATTTTTCCAGGGACAGAGGGTGGAGGGGGTTGAAGGTCAAGATGAGATATGTTGTCTGTTCCGACATTAGCAGCTGTACCTTCTTCCCTCTCCTTATCTGTGATAATGAGCCCATTAAAACCTGTTTGTCTCTCTCAACCAAAAACTAAAATAAAAAAGCCTATGCATTTAGCCATACGAGTACCTACACAGACCTTTTTGGGGTATGCAATGTTCACTAGGAAAAAAAAGCTGAGAGGCAATGGTTATCTAAGACCCCCACTAGTGATTATTCTCTTACTGCTTCCCATGAAGCCATTTGCAATGATGGTAGAGCGCTGACATATCACGCTGCTGCATTTGGGTCTGTGCAGAACAAGCTGCTGGACATGCCTCTGGCAGAGGAATTTCTAATGGTTAGAGATGAGCTCGTGGCAATGGGAATGGCTCTGCTGAGAAGACATGGCTCTGCTCTTGCTGCATTTGCTGAAGTGCTTTCATTTTGGCATCCAGCTGTTCCCTCCGTTCCTCCAGTTATGTTGTTTTTTGGTGCAAACTGCATGCAGCAAGTTTGCTTTTAGTTGTGCAATGAAAGAAATACTGGATGTACTGGTTGTCGAGGATCAAACAGTGGACCATTACTCAGCTCTGACTTGAAAATTGGTGTGGATGATACCCTGAGAAAAAGATGAGGAAATGAAATTCAGCAGAGAATATTTTTCAGACAGTTCCCAGAGATTATTGCAGCTTGGCTGCAGGTTTGCTTCACTTCCCATGCCCTCCTACCCAACAGCCAGTATCAGAACAGCAAGGGCCGACCTGGATTTTCTCATAGCAGATCAGCCCTGCTTGCAGATGTGTTAATTAAATGAAGTATTGTTAGCAAAAATGCTTTTACTGAGCTCAAAATATTTTCATTTTGGGTTTTTGTTTTGTTTTTCTAAGGATCTGAGGCTTGATATTTTATATCTACAGTCAAGAT
>NW_009260614.1:662696-686717 GCF_000687185.1 Egretta garzetta
CTGGGTTCATGATGGTGGCACAGAGCCTGGGATGTTGCTCGTTAGTGAAGGAGACACCAACGTTGCCTTTACTGTTGCTATTGCCTCAGAAATGTGTTGTCTCCAAAGTGGTTTTATTGAGAAAAGACAGAAATCCCATTTTTTCTGGCCAACTCCACATCTAATATATTCCTCCAGGGGGACTGCTAATGTTGAAATAGGCAATGTGCCTCATGTCCTCTCTACATTCAGGTAATTGCCAGGTAGCAGGATGGGGTTAGCCATGGTTGGTCACTCACAAAAATTCTGAACTACAGATCTTATTGTTTTGACCTGAAGACCAAATCTACTTCTGCATCCCCGTTTTCATGATTGTGGTTCAAAACTCCCACCAGAGCCTTGCATCTTGCAAATGAGGGTTCCTTGCTGCTGCTATCTTCATCTAACAAATAATCTTCTTCCTCTGTCCACTCCGTTTGAGGGTTGACAGGCATAAGGACAAAAGCTTAAAATTCAGCATAATCCTGATAATATGGAGAAATGCCCTGGAGAAATTCAGTACAGTTTGATACACACCAATACAACATGCTGTTCCTTCTAGGTAAGAATAAATATTCCAGCAAGTGTTGGTCAGGAAGAGTCTAGCTTGGCAATAATACTGTAGAAGAGGACTTGGGAGGCAATAATGGGTCACAAGGTGAGCATGACTCAGGCATAACACATTGCTGTTGAAAGAGAAAATGAAATTTAAAAAAAGATGCATTTATATGTATATTTGCCATTCTTTAAACATGTACAGTAATAATTTTGCTGTATTCAGAATGGGCAGGGTCACAGTGAGAGTGTTATTGCCAGCTTAGAGAACTACATTTTGAGAACGAGGTAGACCAATTAGATAGAGACCTCTGAGGGAAAAAATGGATTTGCGATGTTTGTTTGGAGGAAGGGCTGATTTAGGGGACATAAAAGACTGAGGGAACAGCCTTGCTTCTATATCCATTACTAATAGGCCAGAAACTACTGGGTTTAACTTGCATGAGGAGGTTTAGGTCAGAGTCACCAGGGAGATTGTGGAATAATTTGAGGTACAGATAAAATGAATGTTTATCAGGAGTGGTAAATGTGAAATTCCTAACGTGTAGAGGTGGAGCAATGGACTGGGGAACCCCACAAAATCCTTTCCTATGATTCAGGCACTGATCTCTACCTTGTAGGCTGAAATGAGGAACCCCAGGGCTGGCTTTGAGCTAGGTTGTTCATGTGGATTTGTTAGGTTGGCATTGCCTTTTGCTAGTGATCTTCAGCTTCATTCCTGACCAAAGTTTTGTCAGTCCTACAGGACAATTTTCCAGGCAAGTTGGAGCTGCTTGGGTATCACCCACATAATAAAACTATTCTCTTGTGGATTCATCCATATTTCATCTGACAGACACATGCCCCTGTTCTATCTTACAATGATGTGCTTGGGTCACCATATTGACCTGAGTTCGGCACCAGCTCCATTGTTTGAGTGTGTCTGCAATTTTTATATGAAAAGGGCTTTTCATTCAAAATCATTTGTGCAAAATGAAACTTTTTCTTGAAAAAAAATTATTATCATTTAAACGCTTTGCTTTTCACAAACTTACTTGTATCTAAAATTGATATTTTAATCAAAGCATTACTAAACATCTATCAAACTAATTTAAATAATTACTGCTTTGCTGTCTTTAAAGTAGGCACAATTTTCTGTAAGCAAATGCAAATGAGCAAAGACTGAATATTTCAAAAATGGTTTTATTAGCTTTGGAAGAAATCTTCCTTAGAATCTGATAGATTGTGTAGAACAAGGAACATATGCTGCATCCCGTTAATGGAAAGAGGGTCATAATCTTGGTGCTTTAAAAAATAATTTTCCCATTTTTACTGGTTTACCTCTATGTAAAGCATTTTTTACATTAAAGACTTGATAATGACTTAACGATGTTGTACCTCTTTCCAGTAGATTAAATGCCTCTCTAGTTTTGTGAGCATTTTCACTCAAACATTTGCTCCTGCTTTGTGACACCAAATGTAACTGAAGATGGAAATGCATTTCCTGGAGGCCTATGGGTTGAGCACAACAGGTCCAGCAGTATTGTATGTTATGGGGATGGTGGATTTCTAAAGCTTCAGAAAATGCTCTGGTATCAATACCAGTATTTTTATATGATCTCTGTCAGCAGCTTCACCAACAGCTCTTCTTCCCTGGCTGAAACTTTGCGTTATCTGTACCGCAGATAACGACTTAGGCACAGGACTCTTCTACAAAACAGCTAATTGTTCCACACAGTACATATGGGGCAGAAGGATGCAGGTGGATGGGGCAACCAATCCATCTATACTGCACAAGACACAATGATTTCAGGTTTACCGCTAGGTTCCCTAAAAGAGGAACTTACAAAGATGTTTTAGCCACAGTAACGAAGACTATGGTGCATGAATATCTATGTATGCAATTGACGGGATGCTATTATCCTGGTCTTGTCTGCCAGACCACATGCAGGTGGCTGGGAGAGTTAGGCACTTCTCTGTGACTCTAGACCCCAACATGTTTGCCACTGTTAATGGCTTGTCCTCTGCTTGCCTGTGTGGGATGTGATGAGTTGGCCGCTGGTTTTTAGGTGAATGCTGACTGGATGCTCACAGTGCAGTTTACTCTTGAAATGGAAAGTGTCCTCTAATTTCCAGTCCAAACTTGCCATGATACACCTTCAGCCATCATTACAAACCTATCTCCCAACTTACCCAGTTCCTTCTGTCACATGAACAGTTCCTCCTAAGGCAGTTATGAACACAAGAGCCAGAACTGTGTGACATCTCAAATGAGTGCCAGGGCTGGCCCATCCAGTGTATTCATAGTGGAAAAAATGAAAACCCATACACATTCTATAAACACTTAAGAATTTTTCCATCCTCCTTGTGCCCCTGTTTTATAGTGAGCACAAAAAAAGGCCGCCTTTGTTGAGGATCTCTGAGGACATGACTCTGATTTATGTTATCAACTATCTCCTCATCTGAACCATTTCAGTCAACAGCGTTATCCAATTCTTCTGTCAGGCTTGGTAGTACCTCCCCGTTTTGTGTCATCTGCAAATCGTGAAGCTCATACCTAGTTTTCAGTCTTTGGCCACCATGTCCATGCTGAGCAGATCTAACTATGAAGTCAGCTCTGCTCTAAGCAGGAGGTTGGGTCTCCAGACGTCCCTTCCAGCGTACATTTCTCCATGTGCCTATGCTTCTGTCACAGCAGTGGTTTCAAAACTGTCTCTGAGGGTCACTATAGGTCTCCTTTTCCGGTAATAACCTCTTCAGTGTGACAGTTGCAGACTCCTTTTATTCACTTTCAGCTCCAGAGCCCAAATCCTTGGCTAATTTACCAGAAGCTCACAGAAAGTGAGATGAATTTGGTTCATGTATGTCCCTTGTGTAGGATAGCACTGGTCCTACCAGGACTTGTTAAATTATCCTGAAACAATTCAGCTTTGGTAAATTATCTTGTAATTTAAACATTTCTCCCTACTTCCTTGGCTTTATCTATTCTCGTTCCAAAACTTTGCTGTCACACTGAGAGACTTACACTTGTCTGGTTCATTCTTCACCCTCCTCTGGACAGAATTGTTATATTTGTTACCCTCCCATTATGGGGACTATCCCTGATTTGCATAATTGTTATACATTATCCCTACCGGCTTTGTTGTTCTGTGTCACTTGAATGAGCCTTCACCTCAGATGATGTCATGCCTAGTGCCCCACCCTCGTTTATACTGAGAGTCCTGTTAATGTCCTTGATATCACATTGCTGCTGCTGTTAACTGCAAGAAATGAGATTTTCAATCTTAGTGATAAGTAACTTTTGATCTATTTTTGTCTCAAGTATGCAACTGTCCTAATTTTATCTTTGTTCCCCTTGGTTTCTGTGGCTTAAGTACCATTTACTATTATTAATTTTAATTTCATACGTGAGGTAGGTTTTTGGCCATCCTTACTTTCTTTTTGCAGTTTGTAACGTCTCAGAAATAACTCTTCTTACTGCTCCCTCTCCCTTTTGAATTTTGAATTTTAAGTACCTATGCCTTCTCTGCACAGAGATCTCAGAGCTGCTTAGTCAGACTCAATAATTCATTTCCTTAGATTTCAAAGTTTGCCTTCCTGAGCCTCCAAACCTTCATTCTAGACCTACTTTTGTCCATTTTGAAACTTCAAGTGAGAAAAGTCAGTTCACGATCACACTTTATTCAAATTTTACTACATTTAAACCCATACAGGAGCTAGGTCTAAAACGATCTTATACTTACTTCTGTGAAGAAATCCATCACCTAAAATACCTGAGCCAACATAAGCTGTCATGATCTTTCAATCCATTTTTGAGACATTAAAGTCTCCCATAATTCCTCTTAATGCTGATACATTTGGTAACTGTCTGGAGACCACTCATGATTAGGCTGGAGCTGGGGCACATAGGAAGCTGGTGAGACTTTCCCTTTCTCTCCAGCTATCCCTCCTGGCAGTGGTTTGCGCCAAAACACTCTTCCGCTCCTGCCATAACATGTCATTTCTCTACCCTCTGCTTCTTGCCAACACAAAGCACCACCCTGTTCCATCCATCTGCACTGGTTTCCAGCACCCCTGAGGTTTCTCAGTACCGTTGTGACTTTCGTGCCTCTGTTTTGCCCTTCCATGTTCTGTAGTGTTTTGGATCCTGTGTGTGAGCATCTCAAAGTTTGCCTGACAGTTTGGTCTTTTTCACATTGTCACCGAATGTTTGGTCTCTGTCACTTTTAATAGACATTGGGTATGGGGTTAGCTTCTTGGCATTGTCTTTTGTGCTGGTTGTCCAGTATCTTCTCAGTCCATGCAGCTGGTCATCATCTGAAGTGATGAGGCCTCATCTTGCTCATTTACCTTTCTGGAAAGCAGCTATCTTCTCTGAAAGGCAGCTTGCATATCCTGAATCCCAACTGTCTGAGTTTATGACATAATATAAGATTAGAGAGTTTTTGCCTTTTCTGACTCTTCTTGCTTGGAACAGGGGAGGATTTTCCCCAGCTTTCTACAAAAGCTCTGAAGTCTTCTGTGATCTTTGCAATTTCATGGTGTGCTACATTTTTGCTTCCAGTGTAGGGCAGAAGTCATTATGAATAGCATCAGAAAACCAGAAACATGACAATGAAACTGATATTTTGATGTAGAATAGATATAAAAAAATATTCACCTTTTCCAGTCACAACTAGGAGAAAAGATCTACTACAATGTCAGAATCGTGGCCAAAGAATTAGGACAAACACCATTCTTTCAAAGCTGGGATGTTCTCCATTTGCCCAACTGGGTGGGCAGAGCACGGTACACCTGGATGGGTTCAGCTCATGGCTGATACCCTAAGCGAGCTGCAGGAAACTCTCCTTATCTCTGTGCCTCTGTTTCTCCTCCCACTCACTGTCTTGTCCATTTATATTACTCTCTCTCAAATTGCTTCTGATATGTGTCCATGCAGCATCCAGCACAGCGTGGTTCCAGGCTCCAGTGGGACCCCTAGGCATTACCATCCTACAAACAAATAGCAATGATAGTCCGTATAATTACGATAGTCAAACTACTCCAGCTCTGCATCATTAGTCATGCCCTGAGAAAAATAACCTTTTATCCAGTCTGATGTGTCAGCTGTGGCTTCCTTCACTGCCACTGACAACGTAACAAAGTCCCCCCTTTGTGTTTCTTTATTAGAAACATTATGGCAGGCATCCGCTGTGCTGAGACGTCCCATCCTTTCACAGGATGTAGCCCCGTAACACCGTGTAGTTCCACTGCCATCCAAGCATTGTGAGACACCGTGCGCATGTCTCCTAGGTCCATCCCACAAGAGCAGAACATTTAGTGTACATGAGAAGGGCAGGGGCTAATGCAGAGGCAAAGCACGATGCTCAATGTCAAAGCTGTGTCTGGATCAACAATAAGGTCAGATCACAGATTGCCCAATACAAGGATAAGATGAAAATCTACCACCTGTAGGAGGCTGCATTCCCTGATATCAGTTTCCAGATTGCTGTTCTTTGGGTTTCCTTTCAATTTAAACTTAGTTTGGAATGTCTTTGGTTCTGAAATTTTACTACTTCTCCTGAGAGCTTCTCAGTAAGTTGCTAGTCTATCCTCTTCATCATCTAATATTGTCATGTGTCTCATATCATTTATGCTGTGTGTCAGGCCAAAGCTCCCAATGAATTTCAGATGTGAGACTTGAAGTGAAAACACCATTGCAAAGGGGCAGGAACAGGAGGTACTTCATGCAGTCACAGAATCTTCTGTCTTCTCAAAACCTATGTCATTTCAGCCCACCAGGATCAACAGGGAAGCAAACTCTGGCCAGGCACCAGGAGAGTGGCTCAGTGAGGCCATGGGATCTCCATCACTGGGAGCGTTCAAAACTTGACTGAACAAGCCATAGAATCATAGAATGCTTTGGGTTAGAAGGGACCTTTAGAGATCATATAGCCCAAGCCCCCTGCAGTGAGTCCCTGAGCAATATGATGGGTCTTTAAAGACAGACCTGCTTGGAGTATGAGGGTGATTGAGAGATCTCTATAAGTGCTTTCCAACCTTAATTTTTTCTGTTATTATAGGAAATCACCTGCAATAGATTGACCCTTTTGCATTGTTCCTGTCTCAGCAAATAACTGTGACACCTGGGTAATGGTTACTGCAGTGCTAAAAACCTTCGTGAAGAAGGCAGGGGCCCCCATGTTTATATCATTTAACATTTCTACTAAAGCATTTCTCATATATGTTTCTTTTTTTTTCAGAAGATGTGAAATCCTTGCCTGCCCCTGACACAGTCCCAAGCTGGTCACCATGGGCCATTTTATGCAGCTAAATCTTGCTCAGTGGGATCTTTTCCACCAGCTTTCTGGTAGGCATTTACGTTAGTGGGTACTCAAATATATCCAGAAGTTTTGGGTGACTCTTGCACCACAAAGTACGTACCATCTACACTAGTGGTCAAACGCTGGTGTGTTGAGCTTGCTTTTGCTTTCCATGTGATTTTAGCAGTGCATAGCTGGCCAGGTCTCTCCCAACTGGCAATAACATCAGCAAGAGTATCCTACCAGGATTTGTCCCTATGGTTGAGGAGCAAATACTGTGAGGAGAGGTACATGAGGCAGAAGACGACTACTTTTCATGGGGGAACCCTAGCTAGAATAATACAGAACAGATTTTAGCAAATTTTCAGTAGGCTAGAAAGGACCTGATGGCAGGATTAGGCTGGCAGTATGAAGGGGAGGAGGGCGAGGAGCAGACTGAGCTCAGTTAGGGCAAGATCTACTTGAGGGATCAGGAGGGACAGAGGCCATGAGATGAGTGGGGGGCCAAGGGCAGGTGCAGAGAGCAGATAACACTTTCCTCTGACTTTCATAACTGCACCTCAGTCCTTACAGGACCTGGAACAACGGGCCCCAGAGAGCTTACCAGCATGGCACGGCCTCAGGCCCAGCCTGTGTAGTACCTCTTCTATGGTTCCCCAAGAGCATCACTGCCTGTTTCTCCCTGTATATGGGTGCTACACAACTTCAACAAAGCTCCTATAGGCAGGAGGGGGATTTGTTCCTGAAAATATTACATATGTCACCGCCTCCCTCAGGGCTTGGGTCACTATTGCACCACTGGCACCACCAATGGCACTTTTGTGCCTCAGGCAGTTGGTGCTCCAAGCTGTTGGGAGAGTTTCTCAATGTTCTGAGGAGTGCATAGAGCAATGCTGCATATACATGTACATAAATCAGTTCTGGGTCCAGAACTGGACCACATGGGCTTTCTATCACAGACCCAATGTTGGTGGTTTGCTGAGAGTGGGCAGCAAGACCAAACTGACCATCCAAAAAACAACTGGTGGTACACCTGAATCTCTGCCATGAAGATTTCTGCAGGCTGTGGTGACCATCTATACATCATGATACCTGTGTGAAACCCTCAGAATCAATATCTCATCCTTCTCTGACCTTAGCTCCACTTCAGCCTCAGATGCTCTGACAATGACTAACTTCTTCATAAGCCTCCCTTCAGCTATCTGAGATGTCCGACTCCAAGGAGCATTTCTCCTCCAAGTCATCTTTCCTCCCAGAGGCATTATGTCAGAGGCCAGTACATTGGTGAAGTCCTCGAGAAGCTCTGAGGAGGAGGAAGATGATGTGGCAGCATTGATACTGGCCTGAATCACAAGAGACCATGGTCAGTGTGGCAGGAGTGTGGACAAGGCATGTGGCAGGCAAGGGAACAGCAGAAATAGGGACTGAACAGAGATATTCCAGCACAGAATATCATCAGGGTGCTGGGTCTGGAGGGCAGGCTGGAAAAAAAGCCCTCCTTGTTCTTATAATTTTTTCAGATAAAATCTGGGAAGTTTTCTTGTGTTCAAGAGCGGTTTCTTTGGCTATTTATGGAAGACAACCAAGAAAAATCCATCTGAAAGTTATGGACAGTTCAGTCCTGTCACAAGAGGGAAGTCTGGTATTTCCTATATTTTAAATGTAAGTTCTGCATTGACAATATAATTAATATAGTTTTTAATATTTAATTAAAGAATATAAAACCCAACATTGGCTCCCTGAGAAAACCCTTTTCTTACCTCTGCTACTCAAGGGAAGAAACTTCCATTACATTTCTTTGTTTTGTATCTTTTAATGAAATCAGTTATTAATCCAATGAATCATTTTCCTTTATCCTAAACCTATTTATTTTCCTTAACAGTCTTTTATGAGGAACCTTACAAAAAGTGTTTCAAAAATCCAAGTAAATTACATGCACTTAGGTCACCTTGCTCTCCAATTTTCTTAACTTTTTCAGGTTAACAAGGCATACTTTTCCCTTCAGAAGCTGTGATGATTTGACCCAATCAAGCTACACTGAGTTTATCTAAATGCTGTATTATTTGAGTCTTAATTAGACTGTTTCGCTGGGACTAGTGTTCCTGACACCAATGGGCAACTTTCTAATGTTCCTGGTTAATTGCTGTTAGTACAGATGTAAGGACTGGTGCGAAGTCCACTGAAGGCATTGGAAAAACAACCTCAGGAGCTCCTTTAAAACCTGTGCCCTGGTTAGCTAACTCCTCTAACAGCTCCCTAACTTTGTTTTTAATAATTTCAATTTCTTTCCAGGCCATAATCTTTTCTGAAAAAAAATAAAACTAACCAAAAAACCAAGAAACATAAAGCCCCCCACCCTCCAAAGAAAAAAAAAAAAAGGGCTTCTGTTTGCAAATTACAATGAATTTTTGTATTATTCTTCCTCTAGGCTGAGTGACTGTCTTTTATATGCTCTTCTTCCCCTCCTTATCTCCAGCTGCAGCTTTTGTTAGCAGACGTCTGTTCCTAGTCATACTTCTCAAAATGCACAGGGCTTGTGGGACTAAATTACCAAAAAAACCAAAGGTAGATCAAACCTACTGCACACCCAGCTAGACGGGATGTGGGTTTCTGCATGCAGTTTTCCCATCTGGAAGGCTTCCTATTCAGTGCCTGCGCTGTAATTTATGGTACCTCCTCTACTTAGGAAAGGAGACTGGAGTAATATGCGAAGCACCCAGACCTTACAGGAACCAAATGATACTTTTCCCTTTGCATTCCAATACTTTTGTGCTTTAGCTATGTATAAACAGTCTGCAAACATGAAAAAGTAGGTTTTATTTGCACAACTCACTGTGTGTGGAGCTGTGCAGGACCTAGCACAACCGCCTGTGTGTTCAGCTAAAACAGCTTGTAACAGCTTTTGGTTGCAAGTTCCATTTTCTGGCCCAGTTTCACATATACTGCTTTCCAAGCAGGATTTCCTGGCCAGAGGTGTCTGGCTACAACAGGCTGCTTTGCTAGACCAGAGGCTCACCACTCCCTCCTGTTGGTCTTCTTCTCATAACCTCTTGTAAGGAAAATTGCAGAAGGGTATGTGGTAGTGGTAAGGGTGGAAAAAGTAAGGAGCATATTGCCTTTATATAAGATTATGGGGACAACATCACCAAAGAGCTCAGCCAGGCCCACTGAGGAACAGGAGCTATGCAGGAGAGAGGAGCAGGACAAGGAGGAGAATGCAGGACATTAGGGGAGAAGACAGCCAGTGGCCTTGGAGTGTATCTTCCACTAGGGGAACACGGTGGATTGGAGCTCTAGGAACTACAGGGATGTCTGCTACATTTTGCATAAAGTTATGCAAATGGCTGCTCTGGCTTTGGGCTGTGGCTTTTCATGTTTTACAGTGGGCTGCAAAGAAGGGCAGAGGAAGGGCTCTCTTGGGCAGGCAAAGGAGATGTGCTCCAGAAACACCGTGGGGACAAAGAGAGGTGTACAGCTGTCCCCCACCCCATTCTTTCATCAGCTGGAAGCATTCATTCTTCTCAATTTTAATTGGTTTTGGGGAGTGGGAAGGACACCATTGATGGACCTGTGCTTTCTCCCAGACCCTATCATACCACATCACGGTGCTTGTACTTCCCTTTATGTTCTTTAACCTTTGGATATTTCTGGGGTTTATGAGAATTTTCTTTCTGTCTGTCTTCTCTCTTTGTGTCCAACACTGATTTTATAGCTCCTTGTATGTGTGCAGGACTGAGCAGCTTTCTCCATTCCCTCTGCTTCTTCCCTCTGTCTTGCCTCCCTTCCCTGCGGCTGGACAACATTGCCTCGATCAGTGAAGTGGCAACATGTCACTTACACCGTAAACTGCTGAGATCCCCATGTGGCCAGAAGAGCCGTGGAGCACAGCTGCAGAGCAACGGGAGACCACCAATCGCTCACATCTCTAAACTTCTTGTCACAGCTCTTCAGTATATAGGCTGTGATGCTGCCAAGAGCAATCTCATCTCTGAGGCACCCATCCATTTCTTCTCCTCCCAGACCCTCAAGGTATCCCAGTCAAATCTTGCCCCATCTGCCTGTCCCATATTCCTTTTTCCTTAGGGCCCATCTTCTCAGCAACAGTAGCTCCTTGACTCCTCACCTCCCAGTTGATGAGGGCTGAACTATTGAAAAAATAAATGCTGTGAATAACAGTAGAAGAGGTGGGATAACCAACAATCTCTGAAAGCAGGCATTTAAGAGAACAGAAAATAGATAAAGGGAGTTAAGATTAGCAGAGAAAAATCCACAGTTGCAGTCAATAGAATTAAGAAGTTTTTCAAGAACATTAGAAACCAAAATTCAGACAATGACACAGATCCAGTATGAGATGGGTATGGCTTCACTGAGACATAATGATGCAAGAAGTAAGTGGGTATGTGTGTATATTTTGTTGAGTACTTGGGAAAAATGGGTTAATGAACTGTATATGTTCATATTGTATATGAGGTTACTTTTTTGTGGGTAGAGAGAGTCGTGTGTCTCTAATAGCATTCTTAGAGAACTGATTTTGAGTGAATAGCCTAAGTGGTAGAAAAAATTACAGAAAAAAAAATTACTAAAATCTAAATAACATTACATTTATATCTAGTTGACATTTCAAAGCTTAATCCACCCATGAAGAACGTGTAAGAGTTTCTGCTGGATGTATGCTTGGCTCAGCTCTAGGACCAGAAATTGGAAGCCAAGTCTGGCATTACAGCTAAGACCTGCTGCGGGTGGAACGCAGGTTGGAGTGGCAATGATGGAATGATAAGCAGCCGCTAGCAGAAAGGAGGATACAGCATTTGGCAAAAGAAGTCTGGTAGAACCATTTTCTGATGCAGGCAGACTTACACATCTGGTAGCAAAGAGTGGACGCTGGCGGGGTGGTCCCAGCTAGCAGCCACATACCTATGCAGCTGCTCACCCACTACTCCCCTCAGCAGGATGGGAGACATATTTGGAAGATCACGAATGAGAAAACTTGTGGGCTGAGATAAAGACAGGAGGTCACTTACCAAATATCATTATGGGCAAAACAGGCTCTACTTGGGAAAATTAATTTCGTGCCAAATAATATATATATATTTAATTACTGATTCAGGTACTGGGAAGAAAAGACAAACATTAAACCACACAGGGACAACACCTTTCCTTCCCCCCTTTCCCAGGGTTGACTTCACTTCAAGCTCCTGTCCCCCACCCCATTGTTATCACTGAAGGTTACACCCAACCCCTTCGTTTGCAAAACAGGCAGTGCAGGACAGGGCTGCAGTCAGACACAGTGGCTCCTTTCTTCTCACTCTTTTCCTCTGCTCCAGCGTGGGCCCTCCACAGGCTGCATCCCCCCGTGCTACCAAAACCCTGCCACAAATACCCAGTACAGACACCTATTAAAAGAGATTATGTCTTCCAAAACAGAGATTTGGGATCAGGGTGGGAAAAAAGTTCCTTTGTATGCTTCTGCAACACTGTTTTGTGGGCATAGAGAAACATAAAGGTGTTCTTGTGTTCCCTGGGTTTAGCCCAATTCACAAATTTTCCCAAGTCCAGTCTAAATTTCTTTAGATTTTCTGGTACTAGAACCATCCATCAATGGAGAAGGGTCTTATCCACTATGTTCAGCTCCCTTCTTACTCCATGCTCCTCCCTCCTCATGTCAATGTTCTGGCTGAATTCATTATGGACCCTCTAGCACTGTGGTGCGCAGCCCTACCAAACCAGGAGTGGAATTTGTAATGCTGAATTTGGGGGATCTGCATACATTGGAGAGAGTATTGAAAAAATGGGATCAGAGACTATGATTTGTGACAATGATGCTAAGCACAGGAATGTGCATGGCCCTACACTGGAGACAACAATGACACAGGTTGTGTGGAGTTTCTTCCTCATGCGTTCATGGGTCTATTCAAGAGCAGCACTTAGGCAGCTTGTGATTTTGGGATTTGGAGCATGAAACTTATTCTGTTTAGAGGCTTGGACATTTGTCTTCTTATAAAACACCTCAGGCTGTATCGTATCCTGCAGTCAGGGCACCTGCCCCAGAAACAAAGGGTGACATCCCACATCCCAGCTGAAATCCCTAGGTAAAACTGCAATTATTTGGGGAAGGGAGAACAGAAGTACAAACCTCCCCCACCCGACACACACACTCCCTGTGTTTATTTTGAAACTGGAAAAGGAGCATAAACCCTGCAGTGTGTGGAACAAGCAGGTAGGGACCTGCTGGAAAAACTGTGCCTTGAGGTTCTGCTCTGACTGCTTAGGCATTTTACAAAGAGGAAGCATTAGGCAGCATACCTCTGGGACAACCGTGGCTCAGTTCTGTGTTGTAGGGCAACAGCAGGACATGTTCTGCATAGTCCAGACCCGTGCCCAGCATCACCAAGATCCCAGTTTATGCCTAGGGAAGCTGGGATTTGTATATATGCCATAAGATGTCCCGATATGCTCTGGCATGTGGCTGCTCGCTTGTTCAGTGCTGGGCTGGTGCTGAAGTACAGAGTGACCCCAGATCACTGGCTGTGTCCAGCAAGTGCTATGGGGTCCAGCAACACCAGCGTATGGGCTTCAGGGAGCTCAACACTTGATCCCTCTGGGAGAGAAAGGAGAAACCTCAAGACTGTAAGTACGTTAAAGTATCCCCTTCTGCTAACAGAAAGAAATGCCACTGCTCAGCTATCTTTAGTAAGGCTTATCCTAAAGGTTAATCTTGAGCTAGGTCATGGCATGAATTTAAAATATAACGTTGTGGTTTGGATCCATCTGTTGGCTTTTGAACTTCCCTGCCTCTCCCCATACCACGTGGAATAACAATGGAGAATGTGAACTTTCAGGTGTAATGAGGCAATTTTCTCATCTCTGCAGAAGCTCTGTAGCCACCTCTGCCCAGAAATGAGGGCCATCACAGTCTGCAGCACCATTCCCTGCTCCCTAAGTTGGTTCTTTCGCATCAGACTTAGACAGTGTCCACAAAACCAGGAAAGAAAACCATCCAAAGGCCTGCTCAGGCAGTAGTGGTGCAGACTGTGGGAAGCCTAGGTTCGTAGCCATCTTCTGCCTGAGCCTCTGAACCTGTATTCCACCATAGGCTGTCTGCTACCAGGGGGAGAGAGGATATTTCTCTTGCTCTTTGCTCTTTCCTCACCACAAGACCATGAATAGTGCACAGTTTTAAAGCTTTGTGGGTCAAGTCCCTTCAGATAGGTGAGGCATTTGCTCCATCAACACTGTAAACTGGTGTCCTGCTAGGCTAGTGAATGAACAAGAGTGAAGCCTAGCTGACTTAAAAAAATCTGGTCTGAAAAGAGTGCCGAGGCAAAATAATTCCATGATTTTTGTCTTGGATACATAGAGAGTTAGGGGGAAATTGCAATCTCTTTAATGTGTCATTAATACACAGATTTTTTTTTTTAAATGTGTTTTGCTCAAACTTGCTTCCACTGCATGCATGGGAGGGAGGTGATTGAGGCTGGGCAGAGCTTGCCCTGCAAGTAGGTGAGGTCCTATTGGGCTGGAGGCATTCCCCTTTGCAAATGAAGGCCAACCCTGAGTGTACTCAGTACTTGCAGAAGGATCACGAGAGCCAGAAGCACAGAGGACCTTGCCATTCCTATACAGGCTCCCCCTGTGTGCCACTTGTAGCATCATATAAAGACAGAGTCTCCCATGGTGGAAGGACAAAGTCGTGGGAATTATTAGAAGTCCATGACCTCTATCTGATCCCTGAGATTTGGGCACCATTCACCAAATGAGCATAAGGGGTCTATCTCTGCCCCAGTATGAAGGAAATCACCGCTCCTTAAAATCAGATCATTATGCTTTGGTGACTTCATCACTGGTTTTGTACTGTTCTGAATGCGTCAAACGGGAAAGCCTAGCTGCTGCTGCGACCTGCCCCAGGCATGAGTGTGATCTGGTGGCAGAGCTCTGGTGGCAGCTCAGGACATCACTTGTGTTAATGTGTGAGAATCGCACTCCCCTGCCAAAGTACAAACCATAAGGCCACGTGCTTTCTAGCACGCCTGTCGTGTGCATCCAGAGAGATCCAAACCCCAGGAGCAGCAACGGAGCAGCAGCCGCCCAGCCCTGCGTGCCCCTCCTGGCTGCAAGCACACACGCAGCACAGCCATGTCCACCGGCAGGAATTCCGCGCAGGCTCCCAGAGTGCCTGACGCGGCGTGCGTGCCTGTGCACACCTGGGCACTGCCTGGCGGCAGGAGGTCAGGCCCAGCCCCAGGTTGCTCTCTGCTCCGTCCTGGGTTTGCTTTAATGGCTCCTCCGAGACGCTGCTTCAGCACAGTGAGTTTATGAATGTGACATATCATTTAATATAGTCTACCATAAGCTACTCTGTTACCATGGCAACTGCCTCCTTAGCCCAGTTCCTGGGGCTCCTCAGGTCTGCTTGATATTCACCTTGACACCTTTGCTGGAGACCTTGGGGAAACACGCTACATGTGAAAGCGCTTTGCACTGATCGGGCCCAGGTAATTCTTCCCTACATGGATGTGCACATCACATCGCCTCCAGGAGAGGGGCTCCCACCTCCCTGACTCCCGTCCATCCTCCCCTTCCCTCTCTCCCTGCACAGCTAATGAGCTGCAAAGCCAGACCTGGGCAAGAGCCTGGGGTCCTCTGTAATCAGAGTTGGATTAGGAAAGTATGTGAAATATTGACCCTAGCTAAGGGGATTTCTCTGTGTTCCTGAGCCGCTGCATGTGGCCAGCTTTCCTTACTTTGAGCCTTGCTTCTTTCATGTCCAATTATTCCTTTGTTTCCCTTGTTTTCTGGGCCAGGCATTAAGTTTTCTAGCTCAGTCTCCTGATTTGCCTTCCTTCCCAGGATTTTCTTCCTAGCGACTTTGCCTTATGCATTCTTCCGCTCTGCTCCTGTGTCTCTGTTTCAGCACTGGTTGATCCATTGCCCACACTGTCCCAGCTCCCCAATTCCTGCCGGGATATGGCATTGGCATTTTTGTACGCAGCTACCAGCTTCTGCCCCTGGTTCCTTAGACCAGAGAGAAGAACCACAGGGCATCATAAGGGTTAAGAATGAGGTTTACTGGCAGGCAAGATTCCTAGTCAGGCAATTTTTCCAGAGATACGGTAAGTGATAGCAGTGAATAAATTTGCTTCCAGCCATTCCCTAGCTTTTCACAATAGCTATTAATGATACCACCATGGGTTCTTCTGTTCCATCCTGGCATGTCGGATGTGTCTGCAGCACTCCTACCTATGGGTAATCTTGGTTTGCCTAATGACATGTCCCCAGTGGGGGTTTCCAGAGGTCTGTTTCAAAAGCCAGTCACAGAGTGAGTGAGTGGCACGAGATTTATGCGATCACGCTGGAAGGCAGTGATATTCTGGAAGGAGGAGGAGTTTTTGCTGTTAGAAATGCCTTCTTTCCTCCAACATGCCTGGAAAGTCTTCATCTGATTTCCCGCTTACTCTTCATCTGACACTTGGCTAGATGGGAGGCCTCCATAACAGAAGGATGTAAACTGCACAGAATCTGTAGCAGGTGATGGGAAGGCAGGAGGGAATTTATGTTCCCTGGTTTGGAGCACAGTACCAATGCCAGACTCCATTTCTGGTTATGGCTTGTTAGGAGACTTTGAGTCTTGTGTGCCAAGCAACGATTTCTTTTTATCTTCTGGAGCAGAAGGATGTTATTGCATTTGTTTCTCAGCATGCAAGAAATTGGGAAAATGAGGCACCATGACCACAGCAATAGGATAAAATATCTCTGTGTTGCCCACACGGCCTGCAGCAGCAGGAGGAACTGGATCTGATGGGGACCATGGGTGGAATGGGGGTGTTTGGTAATTTGCAAGCGCTTGACAGAGCTGCCGCGGAGCACACATGCTCTGGCCCATGCACAGCCCCAGTGGTAGGTTCGGCTGGCAAGAGGACTGGCGCTGGGAGAGGAACAATTTAAACTAAACATCCAGGAGGTGGGGCTGCCCTGTTCTGTCCTCATAGCCATTCTTTCTGTCTCCTCCTGTGATGTTTGGGCTACCGCAAAGGTTTTCAGTTAGCTGGGAAATAATGAAGGAAACCTTTTTGACAGGAAATGCTATTTGAGCCCTACAAAATTCTCGTGCCTTTGATAGTGCTCTCACCAGGAAGATGTCTCAGGGCAGGAGAGCCTCCTCTGCTCCGCAGACGTGTCTGCTTAACCAGCAGGGGAGAGACAAGGCTGAAGCCTGTTTTCCAGCTTTGGAGAAGGGAATCATATTCACACACAGGCAGCCCCCTCTGCCCTCCCATCCTGCTGCCAGGCCACTGCTATTTCCTTTTCTCCCTGCTTCGGAAAGGTTTCATGCCACGCTGGCTTTTAGCCACGTTTCACCCATCCCAGGAGTCTGTTCCTCTGTCAGGGATGGCTCATCCTGCATAGTGGGACTGAAAATTCCCCAGCCTGCCAGCAAAGCAGTCTGCTGGCCAGACCCGTGATTAGTTCTGACTTCTGGTTCCTCTGTCTCTAACTGCACAGTATTTACTGGACACCTGACAACTGGTGGGCAGAAAAGAAACCTCAGTTTCCCCCAGTTCCTAGCTGAAATCTCTGAGTCAAGGTTGCACAGCCTGGCCACATCTTGCCTCTTCTCCTTTTGTGTTTATGTCATTTACCTTCCTGGGAGCACTATGGTCACTTTCAGAGCAGAGGGGTTGTCTACACCCCCTACCCACCCATCAGAGCACCTTCCTAGTAGCTGGGGCACTGTCCTACACAGTCTAGTAGCTCTGGATTTGGGGATCACAGCAGCCTTTTTGGTGTCTTGTCACAGGAACGTGTTCTGCTCATTAGGCGTTTCTACAAGACACTGATGCTGTCCGTACCTCCAGCTAAACATTAATGAGCCACAGAGCTGACCTCAGAAGAGCCTGACATCTGTGAACCCTTCATAAATCCAGGCAAGTGAGAATTTCAGACAGGTTTGCGCTTACAACTGGCTGGCTGTGCCACCCCTACAACTCATCAGGTGGCTACTGTGACTCCCACCCCACAGGACTTGCTTTCTCTGAGGTGCAGGATGGGAAAGGGCCTGTCCTTGCCCCCTGCTGTGCACGACAGCCTGGAGCTGGACCTCAGCACTCAGCACTTGCAGGGCTCAGCCTAAGCCTTGGGAAACACTTTGCTGACACTTGCATGGGCACTGTAAGCTGCACCCATAGCCTAAGAGTACCTTGAAATGGCAACAACTGTGGGACCACAACAGCCAAAGGCAGGACTGGGGAAGCACTGCTTTGCTTCTCACCTGCAGAAGAGAAGGTCTGGGTGGGCTGGGGAATACATGCTGAACCCTTCTCTGGTGGCTTCTTACTTTGGAAATAATTTGTGTACATGTGAGAACATTTGATCTTCTCTGATACCAAAAGATTATCAAGAGAAGCTGTCAGATTTTGTGGTAGGGTTTGAATGGGGAAAGGAAGCAGACTGTTAATGCTAAGGTATCTTTCCTGCCTGGACCAGTTTAACCTGTGATAAGATGTAAGGTTATGGTGTACTGTCGCAGTACTTGATCCCAGTCCAAGACAAGTTTTGAGCAATTGCTCAAGGGCATGTTTGAGCAAACAGAGCCATTCTGGATTCGGGCCAGCCTTTGGGGCTGGACTTGGAAAGGCAGAGGCTGTGTACCTGCAGATGAGAGCACCTGTACACTGGAAGCTGTTCATGATGGTGGGGCGATCAGAAAAGGCAGTAACACCCTCCCCACCCCCTGCAAGCTTCTGGGCACTGTTCTGCTCTCATCACTCTACATCCAGCAATGTCTCACTGCTTTGGAAATATTCCTGATTTTAAACCCAGACCCTTCACACAGACCCTGCTGAGGATCCCCTTCAGCCCACCCACCCTGATAACTCCACAGCCCTAAACTCCCAGTAGCTGCCTTCATGCATGCAGACCCAAAACCTGATGTGACTGATCTAATGCTTCACATCTTGTAGGAAATATGGGAATCATGCTCCTAGAGGATGATCACCTGGCACATCCATTTGGCTGCATTTGCATGAGAAATGACCACAAAAGACTGCTGTAATCCTTACGATGCGTAATAGGAAGCATTTCCTACCAACCCAGGGAAGTAACATGTAATGAAGTAGAAACCTCTCAAGCAGTATTACTCCCTCTGGGGGCCTCTAACCCACCCTCCTGATCCCTCCCCAGGGCTAACTTCAAAGTCAAATCAGATTGCTTGTCCAGTCAGTTTTGAAAACCCCCAGGGCCAGACATTCTTGACCACAGCTTTGCTATAGGTCCTTTACCAGCCAGGCTAAACAGACCCAGTTCCCTCTTACACCATGCACTCAATACCCTTGGGTATTTTAGTGACCCTCCACTGGCCTCTGCAGGCTTTCCTGGCATTCCCCTTGTACTGGAGTGCCCCCCAGCCTGTCCACAGTTCTCCAGATGCAGCCCCAGGAGTGCTGAGCAGGAGGGAATAACCCACGTCCTCCATGCCTCCAGCTATGCCCATGCTAATACAGCCCTGTCTGGGCTGGGGATGTGCTGCCATTTGGGGAACAAGGAGAAGAGTTGGCTATGGTGCATGTCCATCTGGTTTTGTGATCTAAATTGGTGTATGGTGAGGACATCAGCACACCTACTGCATGTCCCACCCAAGATACATCCCCTAGGAGGGCTGTCAGAGGAGAACGACTGACTGTTAGGAGAGTGGACTAGAAGACATGTTTCACTCAGAAACAAAATGGTGGTCTGGAGGAGATAGGGCCACTCTCTGTCGACAAGCAGCTGAATATGAGCCAGCAGTGTGCCCAGGTGGCCAAGAGGGCCAATGACATCCTTGGCTTGTCTCAGGAATGGTGTGGCCAGCAGGAGCAGGGGAGTGATCGTGCCCCCTGTCCTGGGCACTGGTGAGGCCGCCCCTCGAATGCTGGGGTCAGGGCTGGGCCCCTCACTCCCAGAAGGACATGGAGGGGCTGGAGCGTGTCCAGAGAAGGGCACCGGAGCTGGGGAGGGGTCTGAAGCCCAAGGCTGGTGGGGAGCGTCTGGGGGAGCTGGGGGTGTTCAGCCTGGAGAAGAGGAGGCTGAGGGGAGCCCTTATCGCTCCCTACAACTGCCTGACAGGAGGGGGGAGCTGGGGGGGGGTCAGGCTCTGCTCCCTGGGCATGGGGAATGGGGCGAGGGGAAACGGCCTCAGGCTAACGCTTGGGCTTAGTGATATTAAAGGGCTTTTCCAACCTAAACGATTCTATGAAATATTCTGGGGGACTCAGACTACCTGGGAAGGAGATGTTTTAAGCAATTGGATAGTGGTGGCTTCAGGAAAGACAGGGGTGAATTCATAGGCCATCTAAGTTTAGGCTGGAGACTGAAGGTGGTATAAGGTGCAGCGATAGTAGCAGTCTGGAGAAAACTTCCAGTTTCATGTGAGGAGGGAGGACACATCAGAGGAGGTAAGCAAAATGAAAAAGGACAGCAAATTGGAAGAGAGCTGCCTGCAAGTGGGTGGTGCCCTGGAGAAGATGTCCTGGGCTGGGTTGCGTGGGTGGGTAGGAGCTGACAGGATTTATTGATAGGCACCTGGATGACTTAAGACAACCCGACATGCCCAGTTTGGGCCAAGTTACTCACACCTTTCACAGCAGAAGTGTGAACTCTAGGATAGTTTGGCCTTCTTAGAGCTGTGTCAGGTTCCTGTGGGCTTGAGGGAATCTAGCAAAAATATAGCAAATTTTTGGTTTTAGCAGTTTTCTCAGAGCCTGTAAGCTGGCATTCTGAGGCAAAAAAATGAAAGGGATATTCCATGGGCTACTGGGGCAATTCTGGCCACTTCCCCAGCTGCAGATTTGAAGACTGAAGGCGAGGGCAAATAGCAGAAGTGTGGAAATCAAAGGCGCATATCTAAAGCTACATTAAAAAAAAAAAAAAGAAAAAAAAAAGAAAAAAAAAGAAAGCATTTCATCCATCTGCTGCTTGCATTTTCCTTGGTGTTTCTTTTCCACCTCTTTGATAAGCAAGACAACTAAAGAAATGTTATGGCAGAAATTTCATTCCCCCAACAAGTACTTTCCCTTATCTATTTCCCCGCAAATGAAAAGATGATAAAAAAAAAAAAAGGAAGAAAAGAAAGGAAAAAAGCTGAAAATATTTCTGTGATTTAACAAGGCCATTGTGGGATGTATTAAAGAAGCAGTGGAAACCAAGGGCTGGCTTTGATGTAGAGCTTTTGAAAAACCTGAGCCGTGAGAAACAGTTCTGACCCACGCATGTCCTGATGAAAGGAAAGAGCAGGGCTTGTCACACTGAAGCCAGGTCTCTGGCTGTTGAAAACACATGAAGGTGCCAGGTCCAAACATGGTTTTGCTGACACTCGGGAGCGGGGAGGATGGGCTGGCGGGGAGGCTGCTGCATGGCAGCTCTGCACACTGAGGCGTATGGGGAGCAGCACTGCAGGAGTTGCCTCCCCTCTCCACATCCTTTGTTTCTGGCCAGGAAGCAGGATGGGATTGCTGGTGTGTGTGAGAGGCAGAGAAGAGCTGCCTGACTTTGCAAGGCTTCAGTCAGCCTCCACTAATGGTGGAGCAGCTGAGGATGTTCCTGTTTCATCTGAAGCCCTACAGGCTTGCAGGATGCATTGCACGCAGCAAGATGCATTGCCCATAGGAGGCATTGCACACCAAGAGATGCATTGCTCACAGAATGCATTGTGTGCTTTGCATGCAGCAAGAGGGCAGAAACCCACTGTGGGTGAACACTGGGGCCCTGAAAGGTGGTGGCCAGGTCCCTTGAAACCAGTGCTGGCTGTGGCATGAAACACGTGGCTGGGGTCTGTGGCAGGAGGGAGGAATGACAGAGGTCACTATCGTAGCCCATGGTGGGCATTGTCCCTTCTTCACATCAGCTCAGCCCCTCTACTCACTGGCAAACCCAAAAGAGATATGGACATACTGGAGAGAGTCCAGTGAAGGGCCATGAAGATGGTGAAGGGCCCAGAGCGTCTCTCATGTGAAGAAAGGCTGAGAGGAATGGAACATTTTATCAGTGTGTATAAATACCTGAAGGCAGGATGCAAGGAGGACATAGCCATGCTCTTCTCAGACAGAACAAGAGGCAATGGCCAAAAACTGAAACAAGGAGACTCTGTCTGAACACCAGGAAACACTTTTTCACTGTGAGGATTACCAAGCAGTGGACCAGGTTTCCCAGAGAGGTTATGGAGTCTCCATCCTTGGAGATATTCAAAAGTCACTTGGACATGGTCCTGGGCCACCAGCCCTGTGTGGCCCTGCTTGAGCAGAAGGGTTGTACAAGAAGACCTCCAGAGGTCCCTGCCAACCTCAGCGAGTCTGTGATTCTGTGATTCTGATACATCACCTTTAGGTCATACTGTTCTAACAAGCTCTGGGCACAGAGTCGGGGAAGATGTACAAAGTCTCTGAAGTCTTTGCTCTGACATATCATAGCAGGAATTTGTGACAAGCTTCACCTACATGAGAGGTGGGAACATTTCGAGAAAGTAAATGTAATCCTTCCAGCTAAGAGTTCACAACAAAATGTCTCAAAGACCATTTGGGAAAGCATTTTTCTTGGCTTGAGTCCTTACTCATGAATCTTTGAAGACTAAACCAACCTCTGCTAAAGGCTAATGGTTCAGGAAGCCAGCACTCAGAGAGAAGGTATGAGTTAGACAGATATGACAGTCTCTACAACCCCAACACAAAATTCACTGAGAGCCTTGTGGCAGCCACAGGTTAATCTCATCACAATCTTAGAGACAGCTTATTCCGGTAGATGAAGGACCTGTGAGCCTCATGAGGATTAGTTTGGGTGGCAGTATGTGCTTCACAGGAGTGGAGGTAGGGTAAATCACCCTAGGGCAGGAGTGCTTGGAGGACAGTGGTGGATCTTGACCCCCATACAGCACACCCCGTCCCTCGCACCACCCCACCCTCACCACCTCCCATCATTGCTCCCCTTCCTCCCACTGCTGACTCAGACCCCACAGGTACATCCTCACTCTTTGAACCATAGTGACGGCCCCTGCCAAACAGGAACTCCAATGGCACCCTCAACCTCCACCATCGCAGCTGGGCACTGCTTTTAACTCAGGTGATCCCATGGAGAGCTCCTGAGCCTGGGCTGTCTTCAAGCACAGTAGCTGTGAAATAAGCAGGGATAGAGGGCAACAGAAGATTATGCAGCAGACTAAGAGCAATGAGGTGAGCTCTGAAGCTTGCACTGCTGTGTGGCAAGGGAGCAACCGCAGGAATCAGTGACCTGTGACACCCCTGTGACCCACATGGGGGAAGGTGGTCACCTTTCCTGGCATGGGTCAGGGACAGCTGGAGCCATTTCTGGGACACAAGCTCTTGGATTCCTCCTCAGTGCTAGTTTGAAGGTCACCTGTAGGTTATTCCACCTGACACAAAATAGGTGAACCTCAAGATGCCCCTGCAGACCTGGATGGGGCCTCAGTCTGGGCAGGAGCTCCTCTGGACCTCTGTCTGGATGTATTTCTTACTGTTTTAAACTATCATGCAAATTCTGGTGTTTCTTATCTTGTTTTGTATCTGGGATGAAGGGAAAGCACTGCATGATGCTTGCTTTAAACCTTGAATCAGCAGAGATTCAGTAAGGGCTTCAAACCTGGGGATTTTTTGCATGAAACTCTGCACAACTGACCTTAAAAAGTGGTGGTGGGTGGAAGAAGACCCAGAACACAGACGAGATGAACTGAGAGCATCCTGCTTGAGCAGTGCTCCAAGCGTGAGACCAGGTCAAAGAACAAAAGTGTCCAAAAATGAAAGGAGTGGAGTACTGGGTAATCTCCACAGAACCCGTAGGTGCCAGCTTGCTCTGCTGGAACTGAAGTCTTGACTTGGATGGTAATCTCTTCTTTCTAGCCTTTCCTGAGGAGTTTAGTTTTAAGATGAATGATATATGCAGATACCTTTCAGTCTGACTTCCAGCCATGCTGTCCCTCATGAACACTCCAGCTGGCCACACAACTCACACCAAGGTAGTACTGGATACCTTAGGGTAGATGCAAGAACAGAACAAACTGTTCTTCGAACTTCCTCAGTGTATTCCCTCAGCGTCCGTAGCTCATGGATTTTTTAAAAACAGAGGTGGTATTTTTTTCTTTTATTAATCCATCTAATTGGTTTTTGAACCCACAATAACTTTCAGCAGG
>NW_009260614.1:686755-691808 GCF_000687185.1 Egretta garzetta
AGCAGGAAAGGCACCCTGTGGTGATGAGTTCTGCAGCTTAATCACATGTTGCACTGGGCCATTCGGGCTTACTGATGTGAGTCTCAACTAGCGCATCTGTACACCGAGCTGGGCTGGCAAATCTTCAGTGAACCCATCAGAAAATCACAGAATCACAGACTGGTTGAGGCTGGAAGGGATCTCTGGAGGTCTTTTGGTCCAAACACCCCTGATAAAGCAGGGCCACGTGGAGCTGGTTGCCGAGGACCACGTTCCAATGACTTTTGGATATCGCCAAGGATGGAGACTCCACAACCTCTCTGGGCAACCTGTGCCAGTGTTGGGTCAAAAGTGCAAAGTCCTTGTCGCCAGCAGTGAAAAATCATGTTTAGAAATGCCAGGTGTACACACAGATAGCTCTGCTATCTGTGCGGGGGCTTTTACACTGGTGGATGGAGTACAGTGTGTTAGACTGAACGCGCAACATGTAGGTGCTTACAGCTGAGGGTAGTCCCAGTGACATGAAGTCATAGGCACAGCGATCCAATCACAGCCAGCTTCAGGAATCCATGTGTGACATCAGGGTCAGAGCTTCCATCTCACTGCCCAAAGCAGTGAGCGGTGGGTTTTGGGTACCCATTAGCACCAAGGTGATGGGGATAAGTGGAAATAACAGCAGGCTAGAAATGTAGCAGAAAGGAGTCCCCAGGAGTCCCAGCCCAGTGACAGGGAAGTTCAAAAGTTCAGCAACATGCCTGACAATGAAACGTGTCAGAAAATAAACACCTTAATTACAGTGACCATTTCTGACCTCGCCATTGTTAGTGGCTCAGCTGCTAAAATGCCGTGTTGAGCAGCGGCTGCGCTGGTGACCATGCGAGCAGGCTTAGCATCAGGGCAGCAAGCAGGGGCACTGGCAGACGAGGCTGTAAGGTACATCTCTCTGGTAAAAGGCCCCTATTCTGCCATTCTGGGCTAAAAGTCTCCCAGGCCTGCAGGAATATCTCTAGAGGAAGAACGTGTAGCAGGGGCTGCACATGCAAGTATCCCAGAGAAATGCAGACACAAGATTTCACTGGTGGAGCAGGAGCAGGAATCCGCAAGGGAAATTTGCTGAGATAAGTGCCTGATTTTCAGGTATTTATGCAGAGTCTCCATGATACCTCTAGCAGTGACTTTGACTTCAGTTTGATTATGGCCAGCAAGCCTGGAAGCAAGATATTGTGAAATTTGACTTTATTTCTCACACATGACTTGGGAGCCAGGTCTGAGATTTGCTGCACTCACATGGTGAATTGTGTGTCCCAGTCAAGGAGCTACCAGCCACAGTTACACCTAGGAGTTAATGGCAGGTTCATCAAATTGAGCATTAGTTGCCTGAACAAATTAAAAGGAATCCTTTCTCTGAAAATCACCTTCCATGGATTTATTACACTGTTGTTCATGTTACTGTGCTGTTAGCTGTTTATTTCAGGTGCCAGCCCCACTCATGGGTGCTCCTTTAACAAGGTGAATCCATTTCTTTTACTTCTTGTAAAAGTAAAACCAAAGAAATGTTCTGTGCCAAATACAGTATTGTCCTGAGCTTCACCAAGGAACAGTAAATGATTTATGGGAAGTACTGGTCTCTGCCAAGTGGAGCCAGGACCTTTGTTAGTGTGCCACGAGAAGGACCGCAAGCTGCTCTGGTGGCTCAGCAGTCTCTCTGCTTGCAGAAAGCTGTGGTGCTTCAGTAAGCACTGGTTTTGATCACCATTTTACAAACTACCAAAGGACATAGGCTGACGTCCAGTGCTGGCAAAACCTCTGCTTCTCAGTCATCATAGCTCCGTCACATTCCCTGTGAGACCATCGCTTCCCCCACCCCCTCCACCCTTACTGTCTTCAACACTTCTCGGGGAACTTGGATGTTCTGGGCAGCTTCAGGCTCTGTATACACATTGAATTATTCATGAGGTACCTTACACATCCTCACTGAGTACCTTTTAGAGAGTGTGCTTATAAATATATTAACTCCTTACAGCTCTGAGGCATCTGACACTGAATCCTTCCCCTTTTCCATGCTCTTCAGGACTCGGTAAACCAGGATAAAACTTTACTTCCTTAACAAATAATTTTATATGATCCAAGGTAGTCTAGAGCTTAAATTTGCGTGTCACAAGAAGAAAACCCACAATTATGTCATCCTATTGTCCGCGGTGTACAATTTATCCAACAAATTGATCGACTTTTGTCTTAGCCTACTGCTTGCAAACATGGATTTGGAACTGGTATCCTGTGGGGAACGGCTTGATGAGATTGTTGGGTGCTTTGGAGAAACAGTTTCCTCCACTGTGTGAGCTGACTCCTATCTAAATCTTTTCCCTTGACTAAGACAGATTTTATGAAGCCATAAGGCACTTCTAAGCTCTGTAATGAATATTAGTGTTCAGGCAGGCCAGGTATAGAACTGGGGCGAGACGGACTCTATGCAAGAAGCAGAGTCAGGCCAGGAAGAATATTCAGAATCGAATGAAGGTTAAAAAGGGCCTATACAGGAGGAAGGGTGCCTCAAACTAAAGCTGCTCCCATGGAAGGACAATATAGCCCTACAATGAAGGAGAAAGAGATCAGCAGGAGGAGAGGCATGAGCAAACCGTGGAGTCTCTGCGGGTACACATCACTGCAGCTCCGCCGATGTCATCAGTGGCACTGTTAAAACTCACACAGGTTTCAAGCTGGCCTAGGCTCCACGATGCCTCACTTGAAACGTAATTGAGAACACATCAGAAAGTCTCAAGCAGCTTCCCTGGGCTGTCTAGGAAGGAAATAGCTGGTACCTGAACAATGAGCTGGTCCAAGTGGAGCATTTGGGGTAAGCCCATGGTGTGGGTGAATGCAGCTCCTTTCCCAGCACAGAGCTTTTCATTACTTTATGTAGGAATGATTTTTCTCCTCTGTTCTCTGCTTCTGAGACCACTCTGGCAGTAGTGATGACTAGGTGGTAAGGTCCACCTCTGCTCTGAGTTGCAGCTCATCATTCTGACTGTTCTTGTCTTTGGTAACTGCTGAATTTTGATCTGTTGACCATTCTCCTTCCACCCTAAAGGGATTTGTTTGCCCTGCTGCAGCAGCTCACCATGTCAGTCTTTACTCTGGGAAGGAACTGTATCTTTTTTTTTTCACTGGTGCTGAATTGAAGGATCAGGATTTTGTGTTGGGAACTTGTTTAGACAAACTAATTTACACCCTTTTTTCCCCCTTTGTCTTCCCCTGGCTCTTGCAGGATCATGTCAGCTGGGTCTTTAGTGTTGCAAGAGTTAAGTATTTCACATTAAAAGGCAGCTGCATCAGTGGGAAAGGCTGAGGTGCCTTTTATCAGAATATTCTGACCTGTCCTGAAAAGGCAGCTCCCAGTTCCCCGAGATGAAGGCACTGTTCTCCACGTGGCAGGGCAGAGCTGGTGCTTTTCCTTTTCCCTGCTCACATGAATACAAAGGGCAGTGTCAGTTCCCCAGTAAACTGGGGTAGCAGCTGGTGGCCAGCTATGGTCAACCATCTCTGTATGCCAAAGAAAACATTGCCCAGCAGTGTGAAACGGCGGATCTTTATGCATTGGGGGGAGCATTCAAGGCAACGTTCACTGCACAGGGGTGTGAACTAAAATGCCTGGCAGTCTCTGATGATCTCCTCCAGCGTCCTCAGTGCTCTGCATCCTTTGCACAATGGTGGGAGGATTTAGTGGCAGAAGGTCTGAAGAGATAACTGAGGCTCAGCTGCTTTAACTACTACTATCCCCTGTGAGGGGTGGGTTTGGGGCTTTGGGTGGCAGCATCCTTCTCACCTTGGTTTGGCTTCTGGGCTTACTCCATAAGCCAGTGCTGCCACAGGGAAGGAGGGAAGGACTTCCTTGCAATAAGCGCTGACCTGAGGAAGTTATTTTCCCTGCCATGTCCTCATGGGCTGCCTCTTGCCATGCAGCCACAGGAATGTCTCTCTTAGTTATGCTCTGCTGTAACGAGGCCTGGCTGTTCATTGCACATTGATCTCTGCCCCTCACCATCTGTATTTGCTCTCTGGAGAAGATGAGGCATCGTTGAAGCCTCTAGGCATGACATTTGGGTGAAATGCAATAGTCTGTACTAGCACAAAGCTGACCTACATTGACTCATTGGTTCCCTCCAGCCTTGAAGCATGTGATGGTCTGAAGAAAGGTAGAAGAGAGCAGGAACCAAACCTGGATCTGAACAGGAATTTAACCATATCACTTCTGATATTACCTACCATGCAACAGGTCCCATGCCCTTTCTGTATGAGTAAAACAAAGGCAGAACATGCAGCATCTTGCAGGAAGGAGCGTCCAAATATCCAGAGATGTGCTCAAGGGTTGTGTGGATCCCCACAGCCTCAGTTAGTCATCATGGAATCCCAAGAAGTGGTCTTCTCCCGTGATGGACACTGTGTGTGCAGCTCCTGGAAAGGGCCCACATAGACCCCTCGTGCCAGGTGGTTTGGGATAAGCAGACCAAGCTCTCTGAGGAAGTGAGCGCTGGTGGTGCTTTGGGAAATGCAATTAAATACCAATGGGTCTGTTACTTATGGCATTTGGGTCCTTGACACTCATCTTATCATGGAAAAATATGTGTCTCACTCTGGCCTAAACTGCTCCCTTCCTGCAGCCTGGAGAAACAGATTTTTGGCGGTGTCTCCAACCCTGCCCAAGCCCTCTGTCTCCCTGCTCTCCAAGACCTTGCCTCTCATCTTTCCCATCAGATGCTTGCTGTCTGCAGGCAAAGAGAGGCAAACAGGAGTTTGGAAGCAGGAGGCTTTATTTTTTCCCTGTAGACCTAGTACTTCATCCTGTGCTGTCAGATATCTTCAGACCAGACAGCCTGGCCTTTTTCTAACCCCTTGGGAGGCACTGGGCCTGCTCACCGCTCGGCTTTCCACAGAAAACATCTGCAGAAGTACATCTTCCTTGAGATTTGCATGCAAGCTGGAACAAGCACCCTGTGGTTCAGGGAAAAGGGACAGAGCCCTTTGTGGAGAAAATCTGTCAATTCAGCCATGCAAACTAGCCCCAAGGAGTGTCATA
>NW_009260614.1:691825-704205 GCF_000687185.1 Egretta garzetta
GCCAGGAAGGAGCTCGGCACTGAGTGTGTGTTGTGGGTGTGCCAAAACTCAGGGAGAGATGGTAAGGAAGAAGAAAAGGATTTGATTTAGTTTAACTTTCTGAGGAAGCCGATTCTGCCCACCTGCATTCTCACATGCACATTTACAAACACCAGGACACATATGCCCAGGTGGTCCCAACAAGATCACTCGTGTGTAGCATGGAAGACAAAGGGTGTCAGCTACCATGTCCTTGCAGTGCCTCTCTGGATGCTCTTGATCAGTGAGGAAAAGGGTTTTTTGGTTAGTCTTGACCCAGGAGTCAACATTTATTGCAATGGGAGCTTTTGCTTTAGAATTTCACTCGCTTCACCCTCTGTAAATCTTAAGTGAGGTTGCTTTCTGCTGCCTGTGTTACATTGTTTGGGCCTCTTGTGGACCTGGTCTCTTGTTGGGTTTACAGGAGGAGAAATGGCACATACATTGTGGTGTGTGGCTGCCAGACCTGCCAGAGGACAGGCTTTCTGCTGACAAGTCACCTGAGCCGTTGGTCTTTGTGCAACACCTTTCTCTTTTACTGTTGTCAGTCATGTCCTTTTAATCAGCCTGAACTTACCTGAAGACAACTCGTACAGTTCTCCTGTGAGCAAAGCCAGGGTGGATACCACAGATGGTGGCATTTGGAAGAAAGCATTTAATGTGGAGAGCAGGCTCTCGTTTTCTAGGTTCACGTGTGACTCTGCAGCACTAGGCTAGGGGGGCCCCTGGTTGTAGCCCCTGGGTAGCTGGAGTTTGTTGTACGACTGAGTTTCATGAGATGCCTTGTGTTCTCTGTGGCTTTAGTGAGAACTTTGACAAAGGCTTTTGAAAGACTCAGTAAATTGCATCCCTCATGACTGGTTTGCTGACACACTTAAAGTAGGCAGAGGAACACAATTTTCATTTGAAGAGGACATGCTGGGTTCTCTGGCTTACATGCCATAACCAGTAATGAAAGTCGAACACGTTCCCTGCACACTTGCAGGCTTGTTTAACCCTTCTTGGTACACTACCTGCTGTGAGATGCACGAGGAAAGACACCAGATTGCTAAAGACCTGAGCTGTTCTGCAGGCTAAACAGGTAAAAAGGCAGAGAACGGACCTAAACCAAAGAAGTCTGATTCCAAACAAGGAGGAGGAATGGATTTTGAGGAGTGAGTAGGGCTATAAATAATGGCTTTTCTTAGAGATCACATTTACAGTTTGCCCTCTTAGAGTTTTAAAAAGAGCTGAGCAAATTGGTAATTAAAAGGTACATTGCTTGAAAAGCTAACTCTAAACATCTGTTAAGTATTGTTTGTAGCTAATGCTTGCATAGTTAAGTAAAGCTGTATTTACCTGCTAACAGAGATTTCTCTGCTTTTCTTCCTCAATTCAGGTGGCTCAATTAAAGTCAAAGATATTTCTTCATCACACAGGTGGCTGATGCTGGGCTTATGAATATCCATGCCCTGTCTGTAACATGTTTTGCTAGTACCGTCAGTGAGAGCCCACTGTTTCCCTTGTTGGGATCTTACCCCATACTTACCCCAAGAGTAATGAATTTTAGCTTCAGGAATATCCTCCTTATTTTCTAATCACAGACGAAATGCACTTGCTTACTCCCCTCCATGGCGGTTGCCTCTTCCAACTTTACATCCTTCAGGATCATCCCCAGCCTGTCCTCCCTCTGCATCAATGGAATAACTGACTTCTTCCAGAACCTGAGCTCCTGACAACACCTTTTGCAGAGCTCCCTGCACACAGTCCCCTGCACCAGAAGCAAGTCCTGTTTTAGGGGGACTCACCTGCTCCTGTTGGCATCTGTTTAGATGCTGAGCTTGGAGTAAACTTCAAGGTTTTCTTAGGGGTTTTATTATACAGTTTTTGGTACTTGATTAGATTTGTGCTTTACAGTTAATAGTGAGTACATGTACCAATAAGCAGGTATTTCACCTGTGACTTAAAAACAGGGGAAGACTGTATCTTAGCGTGACAAAGTCTTATGTAAAGGGGAAAGTGTGAGAACATCACCATTTCCTTTCCTCTGTCCCACTGACTATAAATAGTCCCTTCCTGGGCACTGAAGTAGATTTTCCCTCTTATTGTTTATCATGATTAACTAAATAGCCTGTACACAGATACCTTTGTAAAGGCTGCTGCCTTTTCCCTGAAGCATTTGAATCGGTGTGCAGGCACAGTGTAAGACGCGTGGTACCCCACACTGAGATGGCAAATGCCTGGCCAAAGGAAACACCCACACGGGAAGGCATTCAGGCTTCCCAAACCTCAGCTACACATGCCAGAACATGGCTGGGCAACACCAAACCTGGCTGTACTGGGGGGGTCCTAGGAGGGAAGGCTATGGGGGATGATTGTCAAGGCCACCTTCTGCCAGGACAGGCAATCACAAATCACAGGTGGCAACCCCAGAGCTGCAGATGATGTGGCAGTGATCTCAGAGTGGGAAGAGTCAGACCCAAGCCAAGAGGTGTGTCCCACCGGTGAAGTTAGCTGAGGTGGTAAGTGGGGGAGTGGGATGGGAGGCACTGGAGGAGGTAGAAGAGAAGACCATTTTCAGGAGAGGCTGGACACCATTGAGATAATACAGTGAAATAAATCTTGAATTAAAGGCTGCAGTAATGGACCACCCAGCTCAAAGAGCAGTGATCAGTGGGTACAGTGAGACTGAAGTATGATTGACTGTAAGTAACAATCAAAGTATCCCAGGGTCAAGCAGTGGGCTGATATAATTCAGTATCTTCATGTGCTTTCTGCACGATAACTCAAATGGACCCTCACCAAATTTGTACACAACACTAAATATGAGGAAATTGCTGGCACATGGATGGCAGAGCTTCACTCCAGAGGGGCCTCAACAAATTTCAGGCCCGGGCCAACAGAAACCTCACAAGAGAGGAAGGCTCCGTACTAGGGAGGGATAACCCCAGGCATCAGTGCAGGCTGGGAAGCAGTCGACCAGCCCTGCTGAGGACCAGGAGGAGGGCAAACTGAACATGAGTCAACAGTGCACTCTCATGGCAAATAAGGGAAAAGACAAACTGGGCTACATTAGGACTGTGACCAGCAGGGAGGAGTTACTGTACCCCTCTGCTCAGTGCTTCAGCTGTTGCTTCTTGAATACTCTGTGTTTGTGCATCCCCCAAGCCCCCTCACTCCATCCAGAACAAGGACAGGAAAAAAAGAACAGAGGAGGTCTGGCAGAGGGTGACTGAGATGTCAGAGGTCTCAGACACATGGCCTGAGGACAGGTAGAAGGAGCTGTTTTGTGTTGTCAGACAAAGAAGATGATGAGGGGTGGGTAATTACAGCCCATGAACACCTGAAGGGCAGTCACAATGAGAATGAAACGAAACACTTCTCAGTGACACCAAACAATAAAACAAGGGCCACAAAGACAGCAAAAGTTCAGGTAGGATGTTAGGAAAAAATGTCAACATAGTGTAATAAATAAATACATAAGGAATTTGTTCTCAAACCGGCAGATGGGGGGAAGGTCCCCCCCTTACTCCTTGTGTTTTTGTTACATCCTTTGTTTAAAGTCACTGTTGTGCGAAACTCATGGGACCACTTTCTGATGCATTGATAAATTACCAATTCCTGAGTGGTGACATCCTGCTAAGTAAACAAGCACGAATCCTTCCTGCCTCATGCTGGGCCAACATGGCCAGATAAGGAAAGAAACTGATCTACAACGTGGAGGAAAACTATGACCTTTATCCTCACGACCACCAGAAAGATACCAGGATGTGCCACGTAGACCTGGGACTACTAAACTATAAGAAGGGACTCTGGTGGGGATGAGGTGTGCGCTGTTGGTGGAGCAGCAGACTCCCCGGCCGCCCAGCGCTGTTTTGCCTGCTTGATTGCTTGCTTGAATAAATTCGGTCTTGATAAATATAATCGGCCTCAAACGCTTATTACAATAGCATTAGCTCCTGCTCAGTCAGGTCCCGCAGTGACCTCTAAGACATTTCCCAAAACATCTGCTTTTCCCCAGACCCACGCTGCTCCATGCGGAACGCACATTCCCAGTCTGCGATCTTGCATATGGCTCGCTCATCTGCATGGCAAATACCTATTAGGATCATTTTTCTTCAGTATTTTCTTGTGTGGAATTCTTCTTACCTGGAACTATCCACCAAGCAAATTTCAGACACATACTTAAGGCCTGTTTATGCAGGAGAGGACATGAAAAATAGAAGCAGCATATTAAAATTAGTCTGCGACAAATCAGTGCCGTGTAAATTGGGTAGTGAATGCCACAGCTTGGGATGGCACCTACTCTGTGAACAGCTTTGATAGAATAATTTTTTATAAAAGCATTCATACAATGCAAAGAAACAGTAGATCACTACAGTAGCTAAGGGTGGAAGGGAGGTGGAGAATGCAGTAGAAAAGGAAGAAGGTTCAACTTGTGGCTGCAAAATGAATATCAGCAAAAGAGAAAAAGTAAGAGGAGTAGAACCAGTTTGACTCATTCAGACTAGATATTTAACTTGTTCTTAATGGCATCTCAGGGAATGAATGCAAACTGAGAGGGAGATGTATGCAAATTCATGTAAATTTATATGAAAATCAGCACATACCATCAGCCTCTTGGCAAGGTACCCAATGTCTCTGTGCCTTAGTGGCTGTATATGACTGAGTAGGAGGTTAAAAGTGAGCAACAATATAAGTCTTGCAGTACACTGCAGCAAGCATCCACAGCCCTGGGGCAGGTGCCGATAGGCTGCATTTACACAGAAAAGGCTGGGGCTATTTTCTGCTGACCTCTTCTCACTCCAAAATTAACAGCGTATCCTCACTTTGTCCACTGACAGCTTGGGAAAGGGCAGAGGAACAAGCCAGGGGACTGGTACGTACAGTTGAATTTGCTGGTCATTACAACCCCTTCTTCCTCCAATAATTTTATCACTATGTGAACAGAAATGTTCTATATTTTGGTTTCTCCAAGACCTGTTCAGAAGTGTCTGTGTTTATGCCCTTGCATGTACATTTCTCCTGTATTTTAGACTCTCTCTGTTTAAGGATTCAAGTCTTCTGTCTGTCAGTATCTTTCCTTACACCCACATAAAGAAATGCTAATAGTTGTTTGTTCTTTGCTTTTCTTTCCAGATCACTTACTTTTAAATATTCTCTCCGAATGAAACATTTATGAATGTTCATCACCATGGGCTTCATCCTTATCTCCTGAGACCAGTGGTCCTTGCATGTGACATCCAAACAATAGGACTAAATTATCACTATTTCTTGTAATGGAGTATAACAATTTACTGCGCATTTTGTTTTTTTTTTCTTCCTTCTGGGTTGTTGAAACAGCTTTTTATTAATTGTTCTGGGAGACCAAAGTATTAATATGTGTAAAGCTACTCATCTGAGGACACCAACAACTTCACCAGGGTGCATCTGCTGGACAGTGTGTGTCAGTGCCAATGCCCAGCCTTGAAGACTGAGCAACAACCTGAACATCTTCCCCATCCCTTTCACCATCCTGTCCTTACCTCTTGTGATGTTCACCTGTAGATTTTTGCCTCTTAGGATAGGAGAAGGGACTGGAAGTAGCGCAGGGTGGAAACTAGTATTTACACTTGCCTATAAAATAGTAAACATGTTTTTAGGGCTATTTTTTAATTAAATAGATTGGCATGCATTGAAAAGCTCCACAGATGAAGCAATAATGTGCACCTGTTTTTATGCGTACAGTCAAGTGTTGAAAGAAGTTGTCCAGAGAGGTTGTGCAGTCTCTGCCCTTGGAGATTTTTGAGACCTGACAGGAAGAAGCCCTGGGACGCCCTGTCTGACCTCATAGTTGACCCTGCTTTGAGCAGGAGGTTGGAGCAGAGACCTCTTGAGGTCCCTTCCAACCCAAATTATCCTATGAATTTATGAATTGGAATATTTCCACAGGAAAACTGTATTTTCAGCATGTGGCAATGTCTGTTTTGAAGATTGTGTTTTCAGTCTCAAAGCTTTAGCACAGTAACATTCCTCTGCCAAGTTAATGGATATTCATTCCCAATGGACCTGAAAATCCCAATCACCCCCGAATCTTATTAGGACTAGAGCAATGAATGGTAAAAGCCCAGGTTCTGGAGAGGCTTTGTGCTTCAATGGGCAAGTGTATGCATGTGTCTGCATTGGGTCACACTGGCATGAACCACAGTCTTTTGTCACCAGGCACATGATGTTGCTCACCAGCTCACGTAGGCAAGAATGTGAAGAGAAGGTGTCAGCCAGGTTCTCCTGGTGGTACACACATGGCTGGGACCAAATGATTTTTAAATCTTCTCCATCTTTGGAAATGCATGTGAGCGTCCAAATCAAGAACCAGAAGCCTTGCTGCTCTTGCCCTGGCCTTGAATACCTACGCATGCCCTACATGTGCCTAGAAGGCACGTAGTGAAAGCGGAGTCCAGATCCAACTCCACTGCATGCAGGTAAAGCTATTTTTAGACACTAGAGGGTTCCTAATGTATCAGCTATTTTCAAATTAATTTTAAAGGGTCCTGTTCTTTCACTTCACTTTCCCCTGTACTGGTTTTGTTCAGAATTGCATATTATTCATTTAGATCCTTTGTTCAACTTTTTTCCTCTGGTAGCTTCTAGGATGTTATTTCCTTATTCTCCCCGCCCCCCCCATCCAAGGGAACCCAGCTCACCTTCTGAGTTTGTTCTCTGCTCCTTTCATTTTAGAACCTGCTGACTGAGTCTCTCTGATTGGAGACACAGATCTCAGTTAACTGTATTGATCCTGCTGAGAGAGTAAAACCGGAGCCTGGAAATGACATATAAGACACTGGAGCAGGTTTCCCAGAGAAGTTGTGGATGCCCAAACCCTGGAAGTGTTCAAGGTCAGGTTGGACAGAACTTTGAGCAACCTGTTCTAGTGAGAGGTGTCCCTGTCCACAGCAGGGGGGTTGGACTGGATCATCTGTAAAGGTCCCTCCCAGTTCAAACCATTCTATGATTCAATGATCCCAGGCCAGACCCTGCAGTAAGTCCCAGCTCTAAGCTTTGTACAGAGCTGTCAGAAAACCCGTGAAGACCTCTCCACTATTGCTTAAGAAGAGCTAAAGCCATTTTACAATATGCACCAAGCCCATGACTGGCCTCCTATTTCCTCAGTACCCAGTTTGCTTTGTGGTTAGTATTTTTATCATATGCAAATGATAAATGGTTTAGTGTGGTCAGCTTTAACACACTTTCCCTGTTAGACAGGTGAAGCATAAGAAACTAGGAGGAGTTTCACTAAGGCTAAACTTAACACCCTGTAGGCTGTTTCTGTAGGTTTGGATGTGCTATCAACACTGTGACTGTCTCTGCAGAGGGGAGACAGCCCTGCTAAGGTGCAAGGGCAGCCCAGCCTGGTCAGCGGGACCTTCTGGTGTGCTTCAGAGAGCACAGCACTGCCCTGTCACCTTAGATATTAATTTTTTTTAAATGTCTCACACTCCCACCTGCCCAATGTAAAGCCTCTGCCAGAAGGTGTCTTAAGTGTTAGAGAAATTTTCTTGCATTACCCAAAGATGAAAATGTTCTTTGGCTTCAACATGCAACATGTGGGACAAACTAACCTATGTCCTGCAACACCATATCAGAGACTGCTGCTGGCTACCTCTTCTCCTGAGGCATGGCCAGCATTTCCCTGTATTTTGTTCTCCTAAGTATGTATCTGAAGACAGACTGTAGGGTAGCAATGGGAACTGGTGGACCGGGGCAGTGAAGACCAAATAAATAAAGAGTGCAGATAGATTGCTTTGTTATGGCGTGTTTGCTCTTGCAGAAAGTGCCACCCATGTCCCCTGAGTAGCAGAGTCTGCAGCATCTTCTCTTCCCCGAAGGCAGAAGCAGCTGCTTGCAGGGTGGAACAAGGGCCTGCCTCCTGGATCCATGCACAACGGAGCAGAAACATTCACGCGGCCAAAGCCCATGGCTTGGCCAGACTGCTCTTCTGGGCATATGTCAGAACTTCATGAAATGCTGGCGTGAGGCAGGTGTTGCACAGCAGCAGCACAAGTTAACATGCAAAATGCATTGTGTGGAGCTGGTTGGTACTGGGAACAAACCCCCATGGCTGTGGAAGAGGAGCATAGACCAGGAAGGGACCTTTGTGGTTGTGAACCTAGCCCATAGGCATACTGCAAACAGGTCTAGCCCTGCTGACAGATATGGTTGCTTTTTGCTGCTTAAACTCTAAAGGTATTCCAAGCTCTCCTTCACTGATGACCCACTCATCTCCAGCCTTCCTAAGTCCATGGCTTGTTTCCTTCCCATATGCCACCAGCACAGCAAATGCGTAATGGTAAGTGAAATGATAAACAGAATGGAAAGGACTGTACTTGCCAGAAATCAGGATAATTTAATTAATAGAGAAGGTGACTCTGAAGCCTAGGGGCTAGCTGCAATGTTGCCAAAACTGGGTCATAAGTGGCAGTAATTCCCCACCCAAGTTTTTGCGGGGGCTGTGGGAGATATCTCAGGGTCTCGGCCATGCTGCTTGACCACCCTGGAGTGGAGCTGCTGCACAGGGGCTTTCCCCATTTTTAACAAGTCCATGTGTCACCTGCATCATGCATGGCAGGAACTTCTGGGCACACAGCCTGCTCATGTCTTGCGCCCATCCTGTGGCAGCAGGGAGGAGGAAAGTCTCCTGCATTGGTAAAAACCAGTCCTGTGCCACTGGGCTGCTGAAATGCATCCGTGCCAGTGGAAGCAGGGTGCCTTCTTCTCCTCTGTGCCTCAGCTTCACCAGCGTTCAGTGGGCTGGACGTGGAGCAATGGTGTCCACTCTCTTCCCCAGTTGAGAGCCAGGAGATGCCACTGTTTACAGTGTTTAAATAGCACATTCAGGCTGTCCCCTGGGCAAGCTAATAAACCCATAAACCCTAGACCAACTGGTAACAGTCAGTGGCTGTATCTTTCAGCAATTAATATTCCTTAAGGAGACCTCAAAAGAGCTATGTTGATACAAAACCAGTTGTCAGAAAACTTTGGGGGTTTCCAGGACCTTACAGGAAAAAGCCACAAGTAGCCTGGTGTGACCTCAGAGCTGACCCTGCATTTAGTAGTAGGTTGGACTAAATCAGTTCCTAAGTTCCCTTCCAGCTTGAAGAACTCCGTGATCCTCTCATCCTATGAAAAAAAGAGGGAAAACCCAATCGCTGGTCAGGAGAAGAGGCACAGTGTCTCCGCCGTGCTGTTACAGGACCTGGATAAGTTTGTCCTACCTGCTGAAGGAAAAGGAATTTTCCCTCTGGATTCTACAAGATTATTCCTTTAATAATTTCACATCTACAGCATTTGTCCAAGGCTGCAGTTTTAACAGATATGGTGATGTGACAGCTCAGCACAAGGGGGAGGTCTTGCTTTACCTTCCACTCCTCCAGAGGTGCTCAGCAGACACCACAGTGGTGCTGGGCTCTCCTGGAGTAGGTTTGTGAGTTGGACCCCCTTGCAGGAAGGTTGATGGGCACATGAGCTTGCAACTGGTGTCAGGGAAGAGTGGGGGAGGCAGGAAGAGGAACAAGAGGCGGGGACACCTCCCCTTTTCAGTGACGGGAGCCACCAGACTGGCTGAACTGTCCCTGTTACAGCCCCTTTGGTCTCTGCCCCTGGCATAACTGTTGGGATCTGGGAGCGTCCCAGTTCCAGAAGCAGCTGGTGGACTGTCCCAGCACAGCTGCTCTTGCAGCCCAGTCTGGCACTGGAGCCACTGCGGCTGAAGGCACTGTCGCTCCTCTGGCCCTGGCAGCCTGCTCCTCTTTCCAGTCCAAGGTGGGCTGCCCTGCACTACTCCTGCACTGTGGCTATCAACCTTATTTATTCTCAACCACAAAGATTAAAATGCAGATGCCTCTTCTGAGACCAGGGAATTGGGCAAGGCTGGAGGGTTGTCTCTCAGAGTAGCCAGAAGCTAACTCCTATGGCAAAACATGCCATGGTGGTCCTTGGGGAGTCAATGTGGGATCCAGAACAACCCCCCTGGGCACAAGGTCATGCCTCTGTGCATCCTCAAAGACCAAGATACTCCCAGGCAACCCCAATCTCAAATAAACTGCCATTGCTGAAGGCTTTCCCACACTTCTCTGGAGAAGTAAAGGGTCCTTTCAACCCAAAGAGAGGAGCAATTCAGCACTGCATGTTGGGGGGTGACAAAAATGTCAGTTAACCCTTTTAATTGCCAGTTGCTGCCCCAGACATTGTCATTCCCAGTGTCTTCAGGCCAAACCATCTAATTCTGACCTGTCCAGAACAGAGAACTTCTCCCACAGGTTGACTTCTGCATGCCAGCTAGGTTGGCTTTACCTTCACCAACAACAGCGCTATGTGGTTGCCTTTCAGTCAGCTTAGCCTTTTGTGGCCATGCACGTGCAATGGAAGCAGCACTGGGTCGCCAAGTACTTCACGTGGGACAGCTTCTGGCATGGTGAACTCAATTTTTTGGATGCTGTAACGGTACTCTCCAGATCTGCCCATCTCAGAGCCTGTCTCCTGCCTCTTTGTGACACCTGCTAAACCAGGGTCCCTCATGTTGCTGTCTGTGCTGGAAATCCTCCATGCTCACTGTGGAGAGAGAGTGTTTTTTCCAGGATTCCAGGACTGCCCTTGCTGAGGCCAGGCATTCAATGTTCAGACTTCTGCAGGCCAGCCCACTCCTAAAATGGAGAAATGCATGAGCCTCACCAGCCTCACCAGTGCTCAACAGTGGGCAATATGAGAGGCTGGAGTCCCTGCTTGAGAATTTCACTTATGTTGCTTCTGGCTGGCAAATCCAAAGGTGAAAACTGGAGTTGACAGTTCAAGGCATTGCCACTGCTGTCCTCAGGGGCACTCACTACCCTTCCTGGTAGGAACTGTGCGACAAGGCCCCTCTTCCTTGTCTTATTGGGACTGGCTAAGACAGGTTTTTAAGCTTAAGACCATCCCATTAAGTACTATGCCAAGTCATAGGGTACCACACAGATGTCTGCTATAAATATCTACCTTAAAACACGGAAATGGTGCCCTGGGCTCCCCTGGGTTTGCTTATTTGATCTCTGCTAGCTGCTAAAGGAGCTTAGGGTGACGAGGGAATGTGGAAACAACTAGGGGCAGATGTCTGGAAGAAACTACCTGGTGTCTTTCTCATTGACCCCATTCTTCTCACCATCACCTGGTCTCTTGGGAAAGCAAAGCAAAGTGGTTACCACTGGAGTATTAGCTCCTGTAGGAGCAGAAGTGACCACAGCCAAATAGAGATGGTTCCCAGCAGCGCTGTTCAGAGCTGTCTTATCTCAGGTGGGATGTCAGCCCTGATACTCCTAGAGGTCTGCTGGAGAGTGGGAAAAGAAGACGACAGATTTAACATCAGAACATGGGGAATAAAGACAAGTCAGTCCTCTTTGGTTCACACGGTCATGATTTGCTCTGTGCTCACTGAGCTCCCGAGACCACAAGCCCACTCCAGCTCTAGACTCATTCTCACCCTCATCCTGCTCTTTTTACCCATGAGGCATCCCTGTCCTCATGTTCACCCTCCTTCAGACCTAATTTTGTCCAGAAGTCGATCCCTACCCCTGCCTCCCCAGTCTCCTGCTGCCCCTACGGTGTCCATACCCTGATGCTCAAGTCTTGCCCTTCACTGTGATGCCACTTGCTGTCTGCCACAATGAAAGTCCACTGGCACCCAGTGACACACGAAGACTGGCATTGCTCTCTGTTTACCTCCAGAAATGGAGAGGTTCTGATCTCCAGGCTAAACTGGCCTTCACTGTTACAGACCCCCTCACACTGGCTGCTGGCCTCTGCAGTGGGTCAGGGCAGCACAAAGGGAGGATTTTCACTGGCTCCCCAGGGTTCTGCAGCCCACAGTGGTGTCTGGGACACATCCCTGGGCACAGTTACCAGCAGTGACACCTCGCTGGTGGTGCTTTAGGGCAAGGCTGAACCAGCACAGGCACACGGCTCGTGAGGAGTTAATAAAAACTGCTGGATTAAAATCATTACATTGTCACTGACAAACCCTGCTGTTAGCCACAGGGAAGGACCTTGTCTGCAGCTCCCTTACAATGAAATGAAGGGTAATTTCATCCAGTCACCTGCTGCTGACCTATTTAAAGTACCCAGAGGCAGGGCAGAGTGGGCGGCTGCTGGTTCAGCCTGCAGCAGCCAGGGTCAGGCTGCAGGTGAGGCAGCCCAGTGCTGCCTCTTTGGGGAATGGGGTGCCCACACCTTCTTCTCATCCTGGACAGAGCAAGCAGGCAAGCTGTGTTGCTGGCAGCATCGCTCTGCCTCTGCCCTGGGCAGGCGCTGTGCCATGGGTCTGCTGCTTGGGAGAGGCTGGGGTGCCCAGCCAGGGACAGGGCTGCATCATCCCAGCC
>NW_009260614.1:704221-707811 GCF_000687185.1 Egretta garzetta
GCGGTGTGCCATGGGTCTCGTGCTTGGGAGAGGCTGGGGTGCCCAGCAAGTGACAGGGCTGCATCACCCCAGCCACCACCAGCTGTACTCAGGGTCTGGGAACCTGCTTCCAAGTCCAGAGCCCAGCCTGCACCCTCAGGCTTTGGGGAGCCCTGCGCATCCTTCCTCAGCACCTGCCTGAATCCCCCCCTGCTCCTTTGGGCTGGGAAAGGGGAAGCTTCCCTGCATTAGCTGCCACTGGATCTGATGCTTTTCAGGCTGTGCTTTTAAGCCTTGAATAAACTCTTGTTACTTGCAGTGACTGGGTTTGCACAACCATGGAAATTGGCTGTAGTGGTTAACTGTATGCTGGTATCTAATTGGCTTGAAAGTCAGTGTTGGAGGCATTCAGATCCCAGCTCCAGGATCCTGTAATATGCTGCAGGATATTGCTCTGTTGAGAAGGGGTGCACAGCTGCTGTGAAACCCCTCATGCGGGTACCAAAGCAGGAACTGACTGGCTGTGTTAGGTGGCTTTTCAGGGAAACATAGACCTCAAGCCTTCTGTCTACTCTACAGAGGATATACAAGGATATTAACACGTTATTATGACTCTTATAATATTCAGTTTCCCCGATCTTGGAGTCCTATGATAACTGTGGGAGAAATGCTGCTTTCATTAAAAAATTTTGAAAGCTTTTGCAGACTCATTGGCACAGAAAAACGGTAGGCGATGCAATCCTGAAAGCTCCAAAAGCCAGCTGCAGAAAGAAGCGCTCTTAGAAACTTCATATTTCTAAGCCAGTCATGGTCCTCCAAGCTGTGTATTCCTTAGGACATGCAGTGTCATTGGTCTTGATGAGTGCAGGTGGCCACCGGGGCTGCTGTGCCTCCGGAGCTGGTGAACCCCGGGACAAGAGTTGCACGGACCTGCTTCCACAGTCAGCTGTTCCACCGTCCCTGCATGCACCCAGTCAGGCACAGGGTCTCACGGACACACAAACACTTGAGCGTGCAAGTTCCCCCTGTGCCAGGCCCAGCCTGCAGGGTGACTGTGCTTTCACCAGGTAGAGCTGTACTTGGGAAAAAGGATGACCCAGGTATGTTGTGATTTCCATGGTGATGATGATGGCCGGAGAGTGTACACTGGATACCGCATTCAGCCAATATCTTCTCTGCTGGTTGCTCTCGGCCATCTCCAGGATTGCTGCTTAATCATGCACACCTTTGGTTCAGGCTGTCAACTCTCTCCCAACCTGTAGCATCTCTAAAACTTTTCTCTCCTCCCAAGCAAGCTGATATTCCAATGTTACCAGTCCTCTCCATAGCTCCAGAGTTTTCTGACTTGTCTTCCCATTGGTGACAGTGTGGGGAAGGTGGCACATGTGGGAGGTGGGGAATGAGAGTAATGGGGTGGCCTGGGCACGTGCAGGGTGAGGCCACTGTCTATCATAGTGAAAAGGGGACCTTAGTAGAGAAGATGTTGCTTAAAACGTGCTCACTATTGTCTATTGTACAAGTTCTTGATAAGAACCAAGAAGTTGCCTTGAGAACCAGCTAAAACCGACCCTGCAGTCTGGACAAGAGCCAAGGAGCAACTGAGTCTGCGCAAGAACAAGGGGTTACTAGCGGTGATGAAGAGGAGTCATCGGCCTTCATCCCCCACGACCCCCGCGACCACCACCAGGAGACACTGCGCAAGCGCAGTAGGGAGGAGTTTATGGAAATGACTTCTTGGGGCTAATTTTAATACGAAGCGGGGACAAGTCATGCATATGTATAGGCGTATTTGGGAATCTTATGTATATGTAACACTTTGTAGTATAACTTCAAGGCAAGCTACCACACACGTGCGTGTGACTTCAGTGGGACTACCCCCCGTGCTGCCCAGTGCTGAATAAACATACCTACTTTACAATCTTACAGATTGTGGAGTCTGTTTTCCGCACGTCAATAGGGACATCTGGGACCACCTAATCCTCGCTGGAGCCTGTCAGGATATTCATCTTGCCAAGCTCAGTCTTACTGTGTCTGAGGAAGCTAAAAAAAAACCCCGCTGGCCATGTCAGGGATGATGGAGCTGTTGTGTGGGTAAAAATCAATGGGAAAGGGAATTTATGTGTGAGAGTTGGTGTCATGGAGATCCTGGGGACAGGGTTGAGCAGAGTTGCGCCAGGGCTCCCTGCAGCAGGGGAGGACAGGCTGTGTGTCTGTCTCATGGAGAGGGAAGTTGTCAGCTTGGACTTAGGAGGGACAGAAAAAGAGCCTGAGCGCCTGATGAGGCAAAGGGCTCTGGAGCAGAGGATCACGCCGGGGCACCCTTTCCTAAAAGCAGCAGAACCGCGAAGTCAAAAGCGCAGGGAGGGAGAGGGCACCCCAGGTGCCCCCCCCCACCTCAGAGCCAGCTCCGAACGAGCGGGCAGCTCTGACTCAGCGTGGGCAGAGTCAGGGGTGACGGCGGCCTGACCCTCCTGACGTACAAAAGCAGCCCCCAGGGAGCGCGAGCGACCCAGAGCACGGCAAACAGGCGTGACGCGTCAGAAGGGCATGGCGTGGCAGTTTGCACAGGTAGTTCGTGTGGGTAAGGCGAGGGCCTTCCCCAAAGTCCCGAGGTAAGCTCAGGAAACTCAGCTGCTGAGAGGAAGCCCAGCCATGGCACCCCCCCCTCAGAAGGCTACGTCTAATCTGCTGGTCAGAAAGGAAGCCTCAACGCAGACTGAGGTCCTTGGAAAGCACGCAGCTGTCTAGGCCTCTGGCTGCAGGGACTGCCATCAGCTGGCACTGGAAACGGACATCAGCAAAGGCAACACCTGTATAAGATGTGATCAAATGGACTACCTACTCTGCCTGGTGGCAGAGCTAAGAGAAGAGGTAGACAGGCTACAGAGCATCAGGGAAGCAGAGCAGGAAATAGACTGGTGGAGCCGCACCCTGTCCTCCCAGAAATCTATGCAGGAACAGCCACGAAAAAAGGCCCAGGATCAAAGGGGACTATATCCACCCCCCCGTCAGGATGAAGGAAGGGCCTCAATGGAGAGCAGTGAGTGGAAACTGGTCTGCAGTCAGGGCAGGAGGAGAACCCTTTCCTTCCCCACCACTTCTCCCCAGGTGCCTCTGCATAACAGGTATGAGGCTCTAGAGGTGGAAGACAAGGCGGTGGACGGGGTAGCTGTTGCCCTATCCACATCAGAGGAGGCACAAAGATCAGAAAGACCTCCCCGTCGCATTACTGCTACAACCACAAGGAAGAAGAGGCGGGTAATAGTAGTGGGAGATTCCCATCTGAGGGGAACAGAGGGACCAATAAGCCAGGCAGACCCTGCTCTTTGGGAGGTCTGCTGCCTCCCAAGAGCCCGGGTTAGAGACGTCACTAGGAAACTTCCTAGCCTGGTCCGACCCTCGGACAACTATCCCTTACTGCTCTTCCACGTGGGTGCTGATGAAGTTGCAGTAAGTAGCCCGAGGGTGATCAAAAAAGAATTCAAAGCCTTGGGACAGTTAGTGAAGGAATCTGTAGCACAGGTTACTTTTTCCTTGCTCCTTCCAGTGGTGGGCAGAGACGCTGGGCAATACAGGCGGACTCAATCTATTAACACGTGGCTTCGCGACTG
>NW_009260614.1:710657-718242 GCF_000687185.1 Egretta garzetta
ACAAAAATGATCCGGGGGCTGGAGCACCTCTCCTATGAGGCCAGGCTGAGAGAGTTGGGGTTGTTCAGCCTGGAGAAAAGGCGGCTGCAGGGAGACCTAAAGGGGGCCTATAGGAAAGATGGGGAAAATCTTTTTAGTAGGGCCAGCTGTGTCAGGACAAGGGGTAATGGTTTTAAACTAAAACAGGGTAGGTTTAGACTGGATATAAGAAAGAAATTCTTTACAATGAGGGTGGTAAAACACTGGAACAGAGAGGAGGTAGAGGCCCCATCCCTGGAAACATTCAAGGCCAGGTTGGATGGGGCTCTGAGCAACCTGATCTAGTTAGCGGTGTCCCTGCTCACTGCAGGGGGGTTGGACTAGATGACCTCTAGGGGTCCCTTCCAACCCAAAACATTCTATGATTCTGTGATTCTATGAGGCCCAGAGCACCTCAGAAGGCCTCTAAGCATCTTTGTCACTGGCATGCATGCTTCCTGCCCATCACCGCCTGCCTGGATGAGGATGGTGCAAAAGAGTCATACATGATCTTTGCAGCTTTTTCTGTCCTTGCCTACATGCACTCTCCTGTCACTGAAGGCCAACTTAGTACCGGGCTGCGTTAACACAAGCATAAGCTATGAGCTTATGCTTATATCAGCATGAGAGATTCTTCCCCTGGTATGGAAGAGATGTTGATGAACCATAATGGGTCCAAGAGGAAGGTCCCTGAGATGGTTGGAGCTGGAGCACAGGACATCTCAGTGGGGCTGAGAGCTCGGTTTGGTCTGATGGAAGGAGAGGAGACCGAGGGGGATGTGATGGCATCTTCTACTGCCTGAAGGGTCTGGAGAAGAGACAGAGCCAGACTCAGGTGCACACACAAAGGACAGCAGCAATGGGCACATGTTGCCCTACGATGGGACACACAGGAAAATTTCTTCAGCTTGAAAGTGGACAAACATTGGAACAGGATCCCAAAAGTCTCAGCTGGAAATCATGTGAAATGAGACCTACCCTTCAAATCAGGTATCACGTTGTTTCTTGTGAGGAAGACCAGCACCTTTCAATTTTCAAAATGCCTACAGGATTCCTGTATCTTCACTTGACTCCATAAAAAAAAAAAAAAAAGCAGTAGTATTTTTAAATGTTAAAAGTTGCACTGCTAGGCCAGGCTGTGTCTTTTTACCTTACTTGCCATTGTATGTATTTTTCTGCCTTACCTGCAAAGGGAAATCATCATTTCTAAGGGGTTTTGCTAGAGGCAAGAGGTGGATTACTAGAGCTGTGTCCTTCATTTAGGAATAATAACCATTAAATTCCTTGTTGCTATGGGGCTGCAATTTCCAGAGGCGATACCCATTATCAGAGAACTGGCTGCTGGCAAGCAGTTAATGAGAGAGCTTTGAAACAGCTCTGTAAAAATCCAGCTTCCCTGCAGACTTCTGAGACGTGTATGAAAGAGGAAAGGGAGCCAAAGCTGGATCCAGCTGTGATCTGCACAGGTGTGGGCTGGTGGCAGCTTCACTATTGCTCCACAGACTGAGGGAAGCCCCTTTCAGACCCAGCACAGGGTTTTTTTTGCAGAGCTTTAGGGGCTGTGAGAGGTCAGGGCTCTCTGCCCCAAGCCCAGACCCCCTCCCTGTGGCCCAAGCCAACACCAGCATCCTGCTGAGACAAGGAAATACAAAGGTGTCTTTAAGCCATGAGAGAGCACACATGAGAGCTGGGGCATGGGGTGTGAAGGAGTTCTGCCATCACGGAGCCATCCTTCCACTTGCGCTGGGTTTTGGTCTCCTCTCTGTCTCTTCCCAGGAGCAGAGAGGAGCTGGGAAGGGCAGCAACTCCAGCTAGATGCAGCCGCTCCCTGGGCAGAGGAGCTGCACACCCACACACCAGCTCAGCATCTTGGCAGCACAAAAGCACCTCACCAGGCTGCAAAAGGGAAGTGAGGAAAATGCCCTGGTCCTCCCATTCCTCTCCACTCAACTAAATCTGCATTAGATATAGCAAAGATCCTTGCACAGAGGCATGCGGTCAGGCCTAATCCTCAGGGACAAGAAGTTTCTCTGAGGCCCAAGGCAGCTGGATGAAATAAGGCAACCATCACATTTTCAGGCTTAGTGTTTTTATTCTCTTCTGTTTGTGTTGTGAGAGCACTGATGGGAATTCACATTCATCCTTCCCTTTCTGAGATGAGGAAGTCTTCATCTTGCTTTGTGACCGAGGAAAAAGAGAGGAGACCCAAACCACCAGGTCTCTGCTGCTCCCTGGCACAGCCTGGAGGGACACTGAGCCTGTGACAGCACTGCCACTGTGACTGAATGCCTCTGAACATCCCATGCTTGCACGAGGTCCCATTAACAGCGCAAACACACTGCACAATACAGATCCCATGCTAGCAGGGGTCCTTCTGGTTGCGTGAAATTCTCCCTGAAGCAGACATGCTGAAGATCCCTGCTCGGGGTGCTAAACTTGTTTATATTTCTGGAGCTGCAAAGTCTGAATGCGGTGTAGTTTGGTGCAGCTTTAGATAGAGAAGACAATGGGACGTGTGAGGCCACCATAGTTATGCTCCAGAAATTGGAGGGAATTTCCCAGTGTTTAAAAAACAATTTCAGCATCAGCAGATCTAAACCATAAAAGGAATAGGTGACATCTCAGGGCCAGGAGTATCAGCTTCTGGCTGTTCATTTATTTTCTAGAATTGGCCTCTAGCATGGTATTTTCATGTTGTAACTGAGAGGGTTAGAAATACAGGTTTTCACTGAAATGGTGGATGCTAATCACTCCAGGACCTGCAGATTGAGGTAACTGTCAAAAATATCATAGTGAACAGTAGGCAGTCTGTAGCTTTTCAGTGTCAGCAAGATTGGGCTGCCTCACACATGTTAATGACCTGCAGGTATTCAGTAAGGCTGTGGCATCTAGGACATGTACGCTTGCTGTCTGTGTACACTTCCAGGAGAAGGATATTTTTGCACCAACATGTTGGCAAGGTGAGGAAGAAAAAAATGCATTTTCTGTAAATGCATTAAGTAAATCAAATGTATGGAAAGTTTAGTCTTGTCAGGGAGCAAGAGGGATGCCTGCTTCCTGAAGAATGAGGAGCCAGGAGCCAAGGGCAGCAACATGGCCAGCGGGGCAGGGACCTCGCCAGCCAGGACCCAGCCCCACAGTACCCGAGGTGAGCAGAGCAGCACCAGACATCATGGTCAGTTTCAATCAAGAGTCTCCATCATCACGGGAGCTGGTGTTGATGAGTCCATATCAACCTGCATGCCAGGATCAGCGGAGTCCATGGCTGTGTGTAGGGCATGGCTGCACTGGGGACTAGCAATCATACAACATATCTCAGGCAAGGACTAAGCACGTCCATATCAACCTGCATGCCAAGATCAGCGGAGTCCATGGCTGTGTGTAGGAATGGGCATGGCTGCACTGGGGACCAGCAATCATACAACATATCTCAGGCAAGGACTAAAGGCTCTGGTCTTGAGCTTAAATGCAGCCCTTTGGGCCAACAGGCAGGGCATGTAGGTGTGGCTGGTCTGGGCCATTAAATCCTCTCAGGGCCCTGACAAATTCTCATGGAATATAATGTAGTATATCCCACGTTGTAGCATGAAGCAGCATTCTCCATTTCTACAGACTGGTGTTTGATTTTATCACAGATCTGTTGATAAACAGTTTTTCAACAAATTCCCAAATCCTGGCATCACTGGGTCGGGACATGTTAAACAAAAGAGTAAGAACAGTGTGCATCTGTACTACTTATTTTAGAGAAACCTTTGACAACACATCTCCAATATTGAATATTTCTTCTGAGGCTTCTGACTCTTGCTTTCTGAATTCCTGAGCTAAGCAATGCCAGCAAACATCAATGCTGGCCACCCCCTCCATTGCCATCTGAGTCTGCACCGTTGCTAGCATGCTTGGATACAGGAAGGTGCAGCCAGAGCCCCTTTGGCACTCTGCTCTATCTTTTGACTTTCAAAGCTCACTTCAACTACATAAAACTATCAAGAAAATGAGCCAGCTGGTCATGGGACACAAAGGCTGACAATGGCGCCCAGTAGGACACAAAGGAGACCCAGTGGGACAAGAGTCCCTGGGTGAGCTCTGCAGTGTGGGACCGTGGAAGGAGGAAAATCCCCCTTCACCCCCATGCTGGTTCAAAGGCTGGCATTGAGAGGAGGGCAATTAGAGCTGCCAATTGCTGTTCCTGCTGCAGTGTCCCCTTTGTCACTGCTAAAAGACTGACAGCCCAATAACGAGATGATGGTGCGGCTGAGTCCATGTCCTTGAACTGCGCTCATTGCTCTCCCCGGCAGACAGAAAGCGGCTGGACCATTCACTCAAGAGCCCGCTTCAGTTAATTTTCTAATTCCTTCTTTCTCTTTAAGCTTCCCATACACCAGGACCTGATTCATCCACTCAGGCTGTTTCATTTGAGATTGTGCAAGTATTTGGGGTAAATTCACCCAGACAGCCGGTTGGTTTTGAATCATCAGACACACAGAGCAGGAAAAAAGGCATTCCCGCAGTGGGATAGGATAGGATGCGTTTATGCCTGAACCTCTGTGAGCATTTCTCTGTCAACCTTCACAGAGATGGGATTATTCACCACTTAGTCACTGGGCCTGTTTACTTGTCAGATACAGGAATGGCTCAGAGGTGCTTCTCCTCCCAGTCTAGGGGTCAGCGCACTTCTGAGTGCAAACATTCACATCAGTTCCTGCTAGTCAGCAAAACCAAGCCTTGACAAGGGATCTGCTCTGAAGCAGTGGCCTCGGCAGCAACTGGGACCTTCCTGAAGGCCTCTTTATGCACTTTTTTTCCTGCCTGTGGCAGCAGGAGTAGCCTTCAAGGCAGAACAGTACTGGGAAAAAGTCATATAGGAGAGCTTTGCCACATGCAGTGATTTAGCCTTGGCCTGCAGCAAAACTCCCACCCGCTCATTGTCCTCCCTCAGCAGAAAAGGGGAGAAAATAAGAAAAAATCAGGAGAAAGCTCTGGGGGCTGAGAGAGAGGTGACAGGGAAGTCACCAATTACTTCTGTAGGCAAAACAGACACAATTTGGGGAAAAGTAACTTCATTTATTGCCAATAAAAATATGTAATGACAAATTTGGGTAGTGGGAAGCAAAAATACAAACATTAGACAAATACCTTTCCTCCCCCCACATTCCCAGACTTAATTTCACTCCAGACTCCTTCCCCCTCCCTGCCCCAAAGTAGTGCAGGAGGGATTGGGGACTGGGGTCAAGGTCAGCACAAAGTGTTTTTACTCTGCTGCTCCTTCCTTCTCACCCTTCCCATGCTCCAGCATGGGATCCCCACAGGCTTCAGTCCTTCAGGAAAATCTCCTCCAGTGTGGGTCCTTCGTGGGCTGAATTTTCTTCAGAAATACCCATTTGCCCTGGAGTGGTTTCCCTGTGGCACAGTCCCTTCCACAGGCTGCACGGAATATCTGCTCTGGTACGGATCCTCCATGGGCTGCACCACCATGAAGCACCTCCTCCTCATCATCCGACCTTGCTGTTCCTCTTTTGTTTCTCACTTTGTTCCTCCCTCCTCCCTCCATCTGGTGTTTTCTGCCCTTTCTTAAATCTGTTTTCACAGAGGCATCACCAGCTTCACTGATGGGCTCAGCCTTGGCCCATGGTGGGTCTGTTACAGAGCTGACTGGAGCCAGCATAAGGCAGCCCCTGACCTCTCCCCAAAGATAGCCCCCCACTATCAAATCCTTTCTGCGCATACCCCATACAGTACAGCAAGCTATATCCCCCAAATTCAGCTCAGGAAATGGGGATGGGAGAGGAACTCCAGAAGGAGGAGAAGATTCAGATTCTGGAAGAACAGAATGCATGGGGTTGCCCAGCAGGATGCTGCAGATGGGATGGGGGAATTGTCTGGGGGGGGGTGTGCTATCTCATGCTGCTGATTTCCAGTCTCTCTTCATTAGCCCTGTTAGTGCCAATGACAAAGATTTTTTCTGGGCAGGGCTGGCCAACTCATCCAGCTGCAGAGCACCTGCCAGGTGTTCTGGCTCACTGCTCCAGGAGCAGCCTTGTGCCTGTGACTGCGCCGGTGCGTGGCTGGCTCCAAACGGAGCTGGGAATGGAGAGGGATGCAGCCAGACTGTCTGTCGGGGCAGTCTGGGGCACATGCAGGTCTTTGCATTGATCTGCAGCTGTAGAGAGAAGCCTAAAAAGCCTTCAGACAGCTTTGTTTTGGTCGTTCCATATCCTGCTGGGATCCTGGGTGCTTCCAGGTCAAAGCTATTTCATGAATTGAACTTTGCAGCCTGGGGCTGTGTCACTTTGCTGTAACTGGTGTTATGAAATACGAAATCTTTTGTGTGCAGTCACTTATGTGCAGCATGTGATCGAGTGGGCAGCAGGGAGGACAACTGCTCTTTACCTTCCTGGTTGTGGCTCTGAGAGAGCAGCCCAGGAGGGAGTGACTGCTCAGGACAGAGCGAACATGATCTCTTCTTACCCCTCCCCTTCTGCTGAATTTTGAGGTTTCTCTAAGATGAGACCCTTCTCTGAGCATTCAGTTGCAAGGAGGGACTGAAAAACATGAAAGTGAAAATTATGAGACACTGATGAGCCAGGCAAGACTGAGACTCCATTGTGGTTGTGGGCACACAGGTCCTTTTTGGGGAAAAAGGACAGAGCCAATGGCTCTTGGAGAGAAAGTCAAGAAATATGGGGATAATGAGTGAATTGCTGCAAATCACACTGAGCTGGAGACTGAAAACTCTTATTTTTTTAGTGAACTCCGCAAAAACAGAGTGAAAATGAAGAAGGAATGGGATGACTGTGTAATATGTAAAAAGCATGAGTTATCTACATGTGCAGTCCTTCTCTTTGGCTTGAGGAATGATCACTACACAAACTGTGAAGGAAAGCCTGGGAAGGTTGGTAGCAGGGACAGAAAGAAACAGGAGTTCCAAGAAATGAGGATCAACAAAACTGTGAGGAGCTTGATCTACTCTAATTAATGAAGAGGTTGTCTGCAGCCCCCTTCACCAAAATTTGGGCACAGCTCTGGAGCACAGGCACATGGCTGCATAGGCTCCATTTGAGTATTTTGAGCACTGTCAGAGCCTGAGCCCCTAGTGGAGGTACAGAATCACACAGAATGGCAAGGGTTGGAAGGGACCTCGGGAGATCACCCAGTCCAACCCTCCTGCTAAAGCAGGTTCACCTAGAGCATGTTACATAGGACATCGTTCAGGCAGGCTTTGAATATCTCCAGATAAGAAGAATCCACAACCCCCCTGGGCAGCCTGTTCCAGGGCTTGGTCACCCTCAAAGTAAAGAAGTTTTTCCTCATATTCAACTGTTTCACTTTGTGCCCATTGCCCCTTGTTCTGTCGCTGGGCACCACTGGGAAGAGTCTGGCTCCGTCCTCGTGACATCCACCCTTGAAATATTTGTATGTGTTGATGAGGTCCCCTCTCAGTCTTCTCTTCTTCAGGCTGAACAAGCCCGACTGTCTCAGCCTTTCCTCATAGGGGAGATGCTCCAGTCCCCTTGTCGTCCTTGTTGCTCTCCTCTGAACTCTCTCTAGGAGTTCCTCATCTTTCTTGAAC
>NW_009260614.1:718516-736367 GCF_000687185.1 Egretta garzetta
GCACTCCACCGGGTCCCCCCCCCCCCACCCCCCCAGCCTGTCCAGGTCCCGCTGAGTGGCAGCACAGCCTCCCAGTGGATCAGACACTCCTCCCAGTTTTGTGTCATCAGTGAACTTGCTGATGGTACACTCTGTCCCCTCATCCAGGTCACTGATGAATAAATTGAACAATGACCTACTGAAGTGAAGAGGTGATATTGAAGAGAATATCTTGCCTGTAAACATCTGAAGGAGGCAAGAAGATAGCAGGACCTCTGACGTGCACAATCCCCCTGGATTTGGTGCATAACTGAGGGCATGACCATGCCCTCCTCTTTGGAGAACATTTATAATGTACTTTACATTATAAATTCACACATTTGCAGTGTGTTAAGGATACCCTCCTCCCCAGCCCCCCATTTTCCACCCTTCTGCATTGTTTGAGCCATGAAATCACCAGCAGTACTCCCCTTTGGCTGCATCCCTGGACAGATGCTGCACTGCATGAGCAGGGGTGAGGCATGGCAGATTAATCTGTGCTGAGAGAGGCTGACTGTTGGGATTAGTGCTTCAGATGCTCTTAACATCTGCAGCTCCAGGACAGCCCCAAATTCATCAGCACTGGAAGCCGGAGGGTAACAGCAAGGCTGGTAAGAGCTCTTTTTGGCAGTGGGGGGGTGGGTTGCCTATTGAATTGCCACCGCCAGGTAGCAAGACAAGAGGGAGATTTTATCGGAGAGCTGGCAGCCATGTCATTATCTTGGCACTTCTGAATCTGCCATACAGTTTCTTGGCTGTGTCTGTGATTCCCAGGACTAAGGAGGGTGGTGTTGGCTGTGCAGAGGGACGAAGGCTGAGACGCAAGGGGAAGGGCTGGAAGGACCCGGCAGAGCAGGCACAATGGAAATATATCAGCCCTGAAAGTCTCAAAGCTCCTGTTCCTTGTGCTCGGGAGGTGGGATGAGGATGGCCGTGGGCCGTGGCAAGTCCCAGAGCTTGGGTCCAGCCGTTGCAGTAGACACAAGGTGCTGCCAAACCAGGCGAAGAGAGAGGGAAGGTGTTACTGGGGATTTACCTTGTGGTTACTGTGGTTTATCTCCCTATCCCAAACCAGTCCCTCTCTGCTGGTTGGCTTATCTGAGTGGGGCTTTGTTACCCTGGTCTTCCCTCATTGCTCTGACTCCATTTTTTTCCTGCACTGACTTTTTGTTTCTTGTCATCACAGGGTTTTATGAACCTTTTGTTTGTGGAGACAGGCAGCACGGGGGATGAGAAGAGACTTCTGAAGAGACTTCTGAGCAGCCATGGATGGGTTACAGCTGCGGGTAAGGCTCACCTCATCAAATCACAACAACCTTCCACCATCCTCCAGAGCCCCCAGCAGCTAAGGGGAAAGAAAATACCAGCTCCATCTATGTCTAGTGAGCCTGTTACCTGGGAATGACTCCCTTGGCTACCATTGTGGGGAAACTCCTGGAGGCTGTTCAGGATTAAGCCCAGAGAGTGCCCGAATTCCTGGCTTAAGCTCCCCCACCTCCTTTTCCCACAAGCAGCCCAGGCTGCCTCCTCCTAAGCCCACCCAGGGACAGAGCAGGAGGCACACAGGGGCTGCCTGTCTCATCAGTTAATCACCTCCTGTTCAGATGTCATGAGGAGATAAAGCTCCTATAAATAGACTGCGAAGCCTTCATGGTTTCAGCTGTGATTCACACACAAGGCAGAAGAGCATTAAGAAGAATTAACATTCAATCGCTCAGGCACTTTCCTGAGAGCAAATGCTGCTTTGTCATATCACTTAATCTCCTTGCCCAGGGGAGGTCAGCAGCACTTTCTGGAGGGTCTGCATGGGTCAAATGGACAGGGAAACCCCAAGCAGGACTGTTGTGGGGCTAAAGACAGCCCCTTCAGCCGGAGGGACTGAGCAGCACCTGCCCACAATAAGCATCTGCGTTTTGGAGCATGGCAAGGCGCTCTGCTCCTGCTTCGCCAGGGCTGAGATCAGACGGTGTGGTTTTCTTATGGTATGCACATGCTGAGACGCCTGACAACAGCCTCTGGGACTGAGACAGCTTCTGGTGATGGTATGTGCAGGGGGCGGGGGTTCGTTCTTGCTCTCCCGAACTGGTGGTAAGATGTGCCTCTGAGTGAGCAGCTGAGCATGGTGGGGCAGGACAGTGTACCCGTGTGGTCTATATGAAATCCCTATTTCTTCCCCCTACATCCAAATTTTTCAAATTTCAGGGGAAAAACTGTAGCATACAGCTAGCCTAACCATGGGAAGCTGTGTGCACTTGTTCCTGCATGTGTTTGCATTCATTTGCTTGTGTCTGAGTGCTTGGTAACCTCCTTCCCCCCTGCCATGCTGTTTTCATGCTGTCAGCAGTGATGGTCATGGAGCAATGTACGTGAGATGGAGAAGCCAGCTGAAAGGGAGGTGAGACCAGACAGGTCCTGGTGTGGGAACTGTGAGGAGTCTGTCCGTAGGTACCTATTCTGTTTGTCTCACAGTCTCCCAGATACATGGGAAGAGTGGTATTTTTCCTGCAAGGTAGCTTAGAGGGTAGAGCATCTCCTCAGGGTGATGAATATTCCTCACGGCTTTGCATATTTAGTGCTCTGTCAATAAAAGAGATATCCATGCCTCTAGTTTCATAGCATTGCCACGGTTTCATTACATTGCCACAAGGCTGTGGGTCAGAGAATGAAAGAGACATTCAGAGCACTCATCATCCATGAGAGGTCAAGGGGATTTTGGACTAAAGGGTGAGAATTCAGTGTTGGTGTCTTTGGGTCCTTGGTTAGTGGTCTAGGGAGCCTGGAGTTCATGAGATGAGGCATATGCCATAAAATAGTTTCCTTTCACCATGCTCTTAGGGACCCGGGAAACAGGGTTTCTCAGTGAAGCAAGGAAAGAGGCCAAAAAATGGTCAGAAGAACTGCAAATTGATGGGGAAGTCACCTTATTATGATGGGACTAAGTGAAGAAAGTCACCCCATGACTACTCCATGGCAAAGAGGGTCCTATCCCACTCCTTGTTGCAGAAAAACAGCATCTCATTGCATGTCTAGGCAACAACCTTCAGCATAAGATGAAGCCTGCCAGCATGGGGGTGATTAAAGAGCTCTCAGGCTTCTCCTTGTGGGGATATGATGTCCTGCCTACTGAGGCACTGTATGAGGTTGGTATATCTAAACCAAGCTGGGTTTGGTGTCAAAATGGCATTCCCCTATTTAGCAACACGTGTCACTTAGTCTGATATCTGGACAGGCTTAGGTCTGAGTGGGTCTGCAGGCACCTGTATGGTATTAAGCCATCCTTGAAGTCTTAATTATGTTATAGAAGAACCTGCCTTCAGAAGTGTATGTGGGAAGGCCTGAACAGACTAAAGGGCTTCAGAAATAATTTTGACATATTTCTGTTATTGTACAGAAAGCGGAATTGCAACCTAGAGTTTCAGCAGGGGCTACATTACCCAGCTGGATCCTTACAGAGGCACAAAGCCATGCAGAAGTCTGGAAGTGGCTCTGCAGGTTCCCTTGTTCTGAGGACAAGGCTCAGCTGGCTTGCAGAAGCTTTTGCATGAACTATCCTGTATGTCAAAAAAGAAAAAAAGGGCCATGTGGAAATCTAAAGGGAGTATTTTAGTCTGTCTATCCTACAAGTGAGTCCAGACAACCTGAAACAGCTTTGGAATGTGGACCATATTGGATGCAAATGGCAGGCCATATGTTTTACAACATTAATTGCCAAACTTTCAAAAGCACTCTACTGACCTCCTACAGTCAGTGAAAGAGCATAGCTCATGCTTAGGCACCTAATCATTTGTCATCTGTTCCTTGTTTTTCTTCAGCATTTATATGGTAGCATTACCCACCTGGATAGTCTCCAGTGTTGTGAGATCTGCACTAACCCAAAATATTAGCCAGTTTTCCAAAACACGGCATTTGTAAATGCCAAGTTTACAGATGGTACATGATATAACGGGAATTACAGGCATGAAATAGAAGGGCAAGTGCAGTACATGGTGAAAAATTCCGTCATTCATCTATAAAAGCTGGATCTGCTCAGATGATCTGGCTGGTGGCTGCCATGAACAGATGTTGGACACTGGAAAAAAGGGATTGGAAAGATATTCAGGACTAAGTCATGACGGTTGAGAAGGGAGGAACTGAGAGCTGTAACAGAATCCTGCCAGCCTGGACTGATGAGGTTCACTGCAGGGAAGGGAAAAGGTAAAAGGAGTGGATGGTTTTCTTCTACAAGAACCAACAAGGCCAACGCAGTGAGGCAAGTATCATCTTGCAGACTTCATTGGAAGACAAGCAGTCACCTCTAGTCCCAGTTATTTCAATGTGGTGTATGCATTGGGTTTATGTGGCAAGGTTTGGTAGAGCTGCAGGGGTGGCTTCTGTGAGAAGCTGCCAGAAGCTTTCCGTGTGTCCCATAGAGCCAATTCCAGCTGGCTCCAAGATGGACCCACTGCTGGCCAAGGCTGAGCCCATCAGTGATGGTGGTAGCACCTCTGAGGGAATGTATTTAAGAAGGAAAAAACCACTCTGCTGTGGAACGGTAGCAGGAGAGAGACATAAGAGGATGTGAGAGGAAAGAGCCCTAACAACACTGTGAAGAAGAAAGGGAGGAGGAACTCCAGGTGACAGAGCACAGATTCCCCTGCAGCCCCTGGTGCAGCCCATGGTGATGCAGGCTGTCCCCCTGCAGACCAGAGAGCCCATGGGGGAGCAGATCTCCCCCTGCAGCCCGGGGAGGACCCCACACCAGAGCAGGGGCATCCCAAAGGAGACTGTGGCCCCATGGGGAGAGGAGCCCAGGCTGAAGCGGGTTTGCTGGCCGGGCTGGTGACCCCATAGGGACCCACGCTGAAGCTGTCTGCTCCTGAGGGACTGCACCCTGTGGCAGGGATGGACCCATGCTGGAGCAGTTCGTGGGTACAGAGGCACAAAGCCATGCAGAAGTCTGGAAGTGGCTCTGCAGGTTCCCTTGTTCTGAGGACAAGGCTCAGCTGGCTTGCAGAAGCTTTTGCATGAACTATCCTGTATGTCAAAAAAGAAAAAAAGGGCCATGTGGAAATCTAAAGGGAGTATTTTAGTCTGTCTATCCTACAAGTGAGTCCAGACAACCTGAAACAGCTTTGGAATGTGGACCATATTGGATGCAAATGGCAGGCCATATGTTTTACAACATTAATTGCCAAACTTTCAAAAGCACTCTACTGACCTCCTACAGTCAGTGAAAGAGCATAGCTCATGCTTAGGCACCTAATCATTTGTCATCTGTTCCTTGTTTTTCTTCAGCATTTATATGGTAGCATTACCCACCTGGATAGTCTCCAGTGTTGTGAGATCTGCACTAACCCAAAATATTAGCCAGTTTTCCAAAACACGGCATTTGTAAATGCCAAGTTTACAGATGGTACATGATATAACGGGAATTACAGGCATGAAATAGAAGGGCAAGTGCAGTACATGGTGAAAAATTCCGTCATTCATCTATAAAAGCTGGATCTGCTCAGATGATCTGGCTGGTGGCTGCCATGAACAGATGTTGGACACTGGAAAAAAGGGATTGGAAAGATATTCAGGACTAAGTCATGACGGTTGAGAAGGGAGGAACTGAGAGCTGTAACAGAATCCTGCCAGCCTGGACTGATGAGGTTCACTGCAGGGAAGGGAAAAGGTAAAAGGAGTGGATGGTTTTCTTCTACAAGAACCAACAAGGCCAACGCAGTGAGGCAAGTATCATCTTGCAGACTTCATTGGAAGACAAGCAGTCACCTCTAGTCCCAGTTATTTCAATGTGGTGTATGCATTGGGTTTATGTGGCAAGGTTTGGTAGAGCTGCAGGGGTGGCTTCTGTGAGAAGCTGCCAGAAGCTTTCCGTGTGTCCCATAGAGCCAATTCCAGCTGGCTCCAAGATGGACCCACTGCTGGCCAAGGCTGAGCCCATCAGTGATGGTGGTAGCACCTCTGAGGGAATGTATTTAAGAAGGAAAAAACCACTCTGCTGTGGAACGGTAGCAGGAGAGAGACATAAGAGGATGTGAGAGGAAAGAGCCCTAACAACACTGTGAAGAAGAAAGGGAGGAGGAACTCCAGGTGACAGAGCACAGATTCCCCTGCAGCCCCTGGTGCAGCCCATGGTGATGCAGGCTGTCCCCCTGCAGACCAGAGAGCCCATGGGGGAGCAGATCTCCCCCTGCAGCCCGGGGAGGACCCCACACCAGAGCAGGGGCATCCCAAAGGAGACTGTGGCCCCATGGGGAGAGGAGCCCAGGCTGAAGCGGGTTTGCTGGCCGGGCTGGTGACCCCATAGGGACCCACGCTGAAGCTGTCTGCTCCTGAGGGACTGCACCCCGTGGCAGGGATGGACCCATGCTGGAGCAGTTCGTGGGGGACTGTCTGCTGGGGGGGACCCCATGCTAGAGCAGGGAGGAGTGTGAGGAGTCCTCCCCTGGGGAGGAAGGAGTGGCAGGGACAGCATGTGATGAACTGACCCCAACCCCCATTCCCCATCCCCCTGAGCCTCTGAGGGGGGAGGAGGGAGAGAAAATTGGGAATAAATTTAAGCCCGGGAAGAAAGAAGGGGTGGGGGGAAGTGTTTTAAGATTCAGTTGGGGATTTTTTCTTATTCTCTCCTACTCTGATTTGAATTTTGGTAATTAATTAAACTAATATTCCCAAGTCGAGCCTGTTTTGCCCATGACAGTAACCGGTGAATGATCTCTCCCTGTCTTTATCTCAGCCCATGAGCCTTTCATTGTATTTTCTCTCCTCTTTTCAGCTGAGGAGGGGGAGTGATAGAGCAGCTTTTGATAGAGCACCTGGCATCCAGCCAGGGTCAACCCATCACAGCTCTGCCCAGCTCTGGTGCTGCCACAGTATTGGAATTAGTCTATGTCCCTGCAGTAGCTTTACTCTCCGATGTAGTGTGCTGCTTTCACCTAGCTGGTGTGCAGGAGAGGCAGTTTTTCTCTCTCTGAGATCATATCTTTTCTGCTCACAGCAGGCATCCAGCAGCCGGAGCCTCCTCAAGCTCACTGCTATGGAGGTTAAGTGGATTCACTTGTTGGTCATCTTCTTCTTCCTGTTGTCTGTTGCAATGACGGGCTGCTTCCTGTGGCAGTACAGCCTCCCCAAGGTGGAGCCCAGTGAGTAGTCAACTTTAATCATAGAATCATAGAATGTTTGGGTTGGAAGGGACCTTTAGCGTTCATCTAGTCCAGCCCCCCTGCAGTGAGCAGGGACACATTTAACTCGTACAGGCTGCTCAGAGCCCCGTCCAGCCTGGCGTTGAATGTTCCCAGGGATGGGGCCTCCACCACTTCTCTGGGCAACCCGTTCCAGTGTTTCACCACCCTCATTGTAAAGAATTTCTGCCTTATACCCAGTGGTTTAGTTTAAAACCAACACCCCTTTTCCTGTCACAGTTGGCCCTACTAAAAAGTCTGTCACCACCTTCGCTATAGGCTCCCTTTAAGCACTGAATGGCCACAATCAGGTCTGTCCGCAGCCTTCTCTTCTCCAGGCTGAACAACCCCAACTCTCTCAGCCTAGCCTCATGGGAGAGGGGCTCCAGCCCTTGCAGGTGCTTGGCCATTGTTTGGCATGGTTGGACTTGATGATCTGAAATGTCTTTTCTAACCTAAATGATTCTATGATTCTATGAAGTGTGTGAGACCAATAAACGCCTTTATGCCCATGTGGGCATTTTTTCCCAAAGAGTATTTCCCCAGGCAGCACACAAATGTACCTCCTCCTCACTGGTGCAAGGACACAGAGGAGATGGACATCGGGTTGATGGAGTGCCATGTAATTCTGCTGGTGTCCAGAGAAGCTCCATTACTTCTGGTGCTGACCGAGGTTGATTGATATACCAAGGAGATATTTTATTTCACATTCTCTATCTTTTTCTTTAGCATCCTGTTGTAAAAGTCACTCCAGTTTTGTTTTACACCTTACCAGATATTCAGCTTATGGGTTTGCTTCCTTTCCTATTCCCCCAATCTTAGATCTTTTAACTGGCTCGAGCCCCTGGTTCAGACTAGAATTCCCTTATGTTGATTACAGAAAACTCAACAGATAGACACTGTATGTGCAAGGATGGAATACACAGTGTGACTGATCACAACTTTAAGTACCCTGAAGGTGGCATAAAATCCACAGTGAAGGTGCCAGAGTCACTTCATGGACTAATGTCTGAAAAGGTTTCTGATTCTACATTTTTATCGCAGACTATCAGAGGCTGCCTGTAGGCTCAGGTGTATCCATCCTCATTCATTGCAAAGTTTTCAGAATGCCACTTCTCTTCTCGTCTGTATTTCTAATGCTCCATGCTCAGTTGGTAAGTGAAAAGATAAACAAGCATTTTGCTTACAGAGCAGAGAAACTATGGACACCTTGGGATCATCTGGGAAAATAGTGCCTCCAAGTAAGAGAGCTCCCATCTCTCACTGAGTTTACAGATCTTTGCTTGCCACAAAAATTTAAGATATGTCCATGGCATATGCAGGATACAGCTAATTCAGAAGAGAGCTGAACACTGGGTATGCAGCCTATCAGCTGTTGTTATAGTGTTAGATTCCTGGTGGCACTCACAATTCACTTCTACATCCATCTTCAGGTTACAATATGCATGGGACAGCTCTGTCCTCCTGAACTTAAACTCAGACTTTCCCCCAAACTTGGGCAGGTCACTTTCATGGGGTCTAAACCCACTGCCAGGCACCCTACGGAGACGTCTGCAGCCCCAGTTTCTTACACTTCCAGGTTGCAGGGTCAGTTGAAGCTATTATCCCGCCCACCCCATGTGCTACACCATGAAGGAACATGCGATAACAGAGCACAGTGCCCTCTTCAAGTCCTGTTTTATGTGAGATATGGGAGAGGGGCTCCAGCCCTTGCAGGTGCTTGGCCATTGTTTGGCATGGTTGGACTTGATGATCTGAAATGTCTTTTCTAACCTAAATGATTCTATGATTCTATGAAGTGTGTGAGACCAATAAACGCCTTTATGCCCATGTGGGCATTTTTTCCCAAAGAGTATTTCCCCAGGCAGCACACAAATGTACCTCCTCCTCACTGGTGCAAGGACACAGAGGAGATGGACATCGGGTTGATGGAGTGCCATGTAATTCTGCTGGTGTCCAGAGAAGCTGAGACCAATAAACGCCTTTATGCCCATGTGGGCATTTTTTCCCAAAGAGTATTTCCCCAGGCAGCACACAAATGTACCTCCTCCTCACTGGTGCAAGGACACAGAGGAGATGGACATCGGGTTGATGGAGTGCCATGTAATTCTGCTGGTGTCCAGAGAAGCTCCATTACTTCTGGTGCTGACCGAGGTTGATTGATATACCAAGGAGATATTTTATTTCACATTCTCTATCTTTTTCTTTAGCATCCTGTTGTAAAAGTCACTCCAGTTTTGTTTTACACCTTACCAGATATTCAGCTTATGGGTTTGCTTCCTTTCCTATTCCCCCAATCTTAGATCTTTTAACTGGCTCGAGCCCCTGGTTCAGACTAGAATTCCCTTATGTTGATTACAGAAAACTCAACAGATAGACACTGTATGTGCAAGGATGGAATACACAGTGTGACTGATCACAACTTTAAGTACCCTGAAGGTGGCATAAAATCCACAGTGAAGGTGCCAGAGTCACTTCATGGACTAATGTCTGAAAAGGTTTCTGATTCTACATTTTTATCGCAGACTATCAGAGGCTGCCTGTAGGCTCAGGTGTATCCATCCTCATTCATTGCAAAGTTTTCAGAATGCCACTTCTCTTCTCGTCTGTATTTCTAATGCTCCATGCTCAGTTGGTAAGTGAAAAGATAAACAAGCATTTTGCTTACAGAGCAGAGAAACTATGGACACCTTGGGATCATCTGGGAAAATAGTGCCTCCAAGTAAGAGAGCTCCCATCTCTCACTGAGTTTACAGATCTTTGCTTGCCACAAAAATTTAAGATATGTCCATGGCATATGCAGGATACAGCTAATTCAGAAGAGAGCTGAACACTGGGTATGCAGCCTATCAGCTGTTGTTATAGTGTTAGATTCCTGGTGGCACTCACAATTCACTTCTACATCCATCTTCAGGTTACAATATGCATGGGACAGCTCTGTCCTCCTGAACTTAAACTCAGACTTTCCCCCAAACTTGGGCAGGTCACTTTCATGGGGTCTAAACCCACTGCCAGGCACCCTACGGAGACGTCTGCAGCCCCAGTTTCTTACACTTCCAGGTTGCAGGGTCAGTTGAAGCTATTATCCCGCCCACCCCATGTGCTACACCATGAAGGAACATGCGATAACAGAGCACAGTGCCCTCTTCAAGTCCTGTTTTATGTGAGATGGAAACAGTTCAAGGTTGTCTCTTTGCCAATGCAAAAGTGTCCTTCAGCTTTGGACAACAAAAGGAAGAAAGCTGGTGCTGAGTGCTGCATGAGGTTAAAGCTTGTTAGTGTGTCTACTCAAGTCACATACGCACTCTTTGAAATGTTTTTCAGGCCCATCTGTGATGGAAGGGAGATCAGAAGCTGTGCAGATGTGCCCCCGCTACCCTGAACCAGTACCGCTGGACCACCCAATCCCCATTCTGAAGGACGCATTGGAGAAGGTCTGTGAGGAGAAGGGAACAGAGGGAGACAGAGCTCATGACTGCTTTTCTGAAGGTGTAAAAGGGAGAATATGTATTTTGCCCCTGAGCATCTCTGGGGAAGGAGGTGGGAAATCGAGGAGGTGGAGGACATGCAAATCTAGAAATAGGTAAATAGAGGTCCTTCATTAAACACACAGAGGAGGTTGATAAGCAGTTATCTTATCCAAAGGGTAAGCTATGATGAAGAAACACTACTACTTGTCTGTGAGAAAGTCTGGTGAGCATGCATCAGCACAAAATGGTGGCTTGTGGCATCTTGTCTACTGTTAGGCAGCCCTCACAGCCTGGAAAGCAGGTGATGTGTGTACCTGGTTCCTATTAATCAGTGACAGCCAATCCCTTATTTTATTGCTTTACTAGCTTTCCCCATGCCACCATTTAAAAATTAAAAAGCTACTTGTAGGTAAATTCAAGGAAGGGAATAGAGGGGAGAGGGAAGAGGAAGAGGAAGGGGACCTGCATCTGAATGAGAAACCTGCTTTTCCCTGGTGTGATATACCATCTCTGAAGGTCTAGCGCTGTATGAAATCCTGGCAGGCTCTATTTGCAATGAGGAAACACTTCAGCCTTGCTTTGACTGCATGGACCATAAGGACAGCCATGCTCTGACAGGACACTCCTGATTTTGTAGACCCATATAATATAATATATCCTCTTCTTTGTATCTTTCTCATGAGTAGCTTAATTAGTCATAATAGCAGCTGTCCCACAGCTCTGATCAGTCTTTTTACCTTCTTTGAATCTTTTCTAGCTCTAGCGTACTGTTATGGCGATGCAGGAAATCAGTACTGTATACAATAGTCAAGATGCAAGTGGATTGGGGTTTCATAGTGATAAAATGGTGTTTTCCGCTTTATTTTATGTTACTTCTCTAATAATCCCTCATATATAATTTACCTTTTTTCCTGCCATAGGGCACTGAGCAAATGTTTACATAGGAGCATTCATCATGGCCCCTAGGTCTTGTTCCTGAGTGCTAATGACCAGCTCACTGCCGATCTCTGTGTGTATGCCATGGAATGTGGGTTGTTTTCCTGCATGCACACCACTTCACCTGAATTTCAGTTGCTATCACTTCACATTCACTTTTGTGAAGGCTTTATTGCTCTCTCTGGGATTACTGTAGAGACACAGTTTATTATTCAGCTAGGATTAATCAGAGAGGTGGGGGAATGTGCAGAACACTGAGCGTCCATCAGAGAGTCATCCAACCTCCCTTCTTTGTGCTCTTTGGAAATGAAGTATCCAAGCACTTCTTTGAAGTGGGCTGGTGAAACTATTCCTATTTTGCAGACGGAATAAGACACAGGAAACCTGAATACTACATGCATTGGAAAACATGTAGGGGGGACTTAGGGGGACTTGAAGGGGACTTAGGCACCAGCACCTTGAAAGCCCGTCTTCAGCTGCACTTAAGTTCTGCCTAAGTGTGTGGACATTCAAACCCACACTAAAGATCTTGCACTACGTGAGACAAACTACCATCCCATGCCAGGCCAGGGACCCTGGAACTGGCACTCTGGGCAGTACCAGATGCGATTCTACTGCATACAGGGGAGGACTTTTTCCTAGCCCATGGCAGCTTGAAATAAGAGAGTGACATACATTCATGCATGAGCCTTAAGGAAACATCTTTATCTTCTTAAGGGTAAATACTTTTGCTTATCAGAAAGGCGTATGTTTTGCTCAGAAGAGTCTTGCTAGTCGCCGAATCCGAACACTGAGTATTGGGTTCAATGACATTCAAGTCTAGAGGAGCATCATGTATTTCTGTCAAATTTCTGCAGGTCCAGGCAGGTTTACACCCCAGACTATCTCTGAGAAAATGCTAAGGAGGACCATGCTTCACAGAATGGCAAGGGTTGGAAGGGACCTCGGAGATCAGCCAGTCCAACCCCCCTGCTCAAGCAGGCTCACCCAGAGCATGTTGCACAGGACATCATCCAGGCAGGGGCTGAATATCTCCAGAGAAGGAGACTCCACAGCCCCCCTGGGCAGCCTGTGCCAGGGCTCGGTCACCCTCAAAGTCAAGAAGTTCTTCCTCATGTTCAACTGGAACCTCTTCTGCTTCAGTTTGTGCCCATGGCCCCTTGTCCTGGCACTGGGAACCACTGGGAAGAGTCTGGCTCTGTCCTCATGAAAGCTACCCTTAAGGTATTGGTATGTGTTGATGAGATCCCCTCTCAGCCTTCTCTTCTTCAGGTTTGCTGACATGAGACCAGTCTGTTCTCTGGAGAGGCTGATGTACCTGACTATGCTAGATGGGCCACTGGCACATGGGGAGGGGAGGGCAAAGAACCACTGCAGAAGGTCTGGTCACAAGTTGTGTGTTTCTGCTGCTGGCTGTCAGTGCACCTCACCAGCCCGTCCAGTGATGAGGTTCTGAGGACATTACCCGGCTTGGCCTTTCTTCTCCCAGATGCTGGGCTTTGAAAGCCATTCCTTATGTCTTAACCTTTCTGTGAAAAAGATAACTTATGTATGATGATGTCATAGCTTTGAAAAAATCATAAAAGAGCAAACCCAATGCATTCTGCTTGCAGGAAGTGGGCGGAGCACAGCTGGCTGATTAGGTCTACCCAACCTTGGCACAACAGGGAGTAAAGAGCAACCACAGCCCTCTAGCCACTCAGTGATGTTCCTCAGATTGCAGTTTAAACAGGAGTCCAAGGTTGACCATGTTTCATGCATTGAAAAGTGCCATGGGATATTTGAAGTCTGGATCTTTTTCTCATACATCTGTGAACCTAAAATACTGCAAAGAAAAGATGTGCACAGTAAATTTAAAAAGAAAGGAATTACAATTATTAGGTTTTAGCGTTTGTTTTTATCATATAAGCATCATAGTTTTCACAAGGATGAGCACCACATTTTTCTACGTGGTGGACATGTAGACTGAAAGAAAGATACTGGATAATTCGGCATAAGCAATCCAAAGGAACAGTAAAAATATTTTCTTTTGCTAAAACACATTTGAAAAAAACCACTCTCAAGTGCTTGGAAGTAAGGAGGGCTGATGGTCTGGGTCTTCTACTGCCTGCTGCAGACTAGGGGCATTATAAGACTCTTCATTTGGAAATTCTTTACTTTCCATCATTCTCCAGGTAGATATGATGCTGCGAAAAAAGATTCATAGCTCTGGTCTCCCTGCCATGTCTGCCATTGTAATCTACAATGACACTGTGCTCTGGACGGGCAACTTTGGGAAGAAGAATGGCTCGGACCCCTTGTCAGTGGTGCCCAATGAGTACACCATTTACAGGTGAGACAGCTATATCGCGAGCATGAGGGCAGATACACATATGGAGATGTGGTATCTGGGAATAGAGCCACTGTCACAAACCACATCCTCTACTGGCTCAGGTCCACTGCAGAAACCTCTTCTGGGTTACACTGAACTTTGTGAGAAAATGCTTCAGCTAGATCCTAAATTATCATATGCTTGTGGCTTACTGAGTTGTTTACTTGTTTTGGGGTTTTTTTTTATTACTTTTAATTTCATCTGGCAATATTTTAAATTGGAATAAAAGTGACCATCCAGAAGAACCTGAAAACAAACATACTACTCCTTACATAGGAATATCTCTATGCTTTGAGGAGGCCTGGGGCACAGATTTTGTGAACAGTGAGGAGACGGTGCCATAGGAAAAAAGAAAAGTTCAGTCTGACAAAAGATGGGTTTAGGGAAGAACATTTACTAAAGACGTAAGTTAGATCTTTGTGCTTATTCATTCTCCCAATGAAGTCAAAGCCATACTGCCATTATTTTTTAGATTAAGATAGATTCAAGCTCTCAGTGTGTGCTAAACCCAAAAACAAATAAAAAGGAAGTGTTTACTTACCTTACAGACCTATTTTCAGTAACTCATAACTGTGCTCTAGATGAAACAATACGTTTTTATGGCTGCACTCTGACTATCAAATGTTGTCCTCAGAATAAACAGCTTTGGAATGTTTCAGCAGCTGTGATTACCTCTTTGTTCCCCCTCTGTATCATGGTAAAATCCCTGCATAGATGAACTCATGGTGTTTCTTCCAGAATCATAGAATGGTTTGGTTGAAAGGCACCTTAAAGGCCATCTATTTCCACGCCCCTGCCATTGGCAGGGAAAGGGGAACCCATCCCTGGATGGGCTCAAACCACTGGTTAACAGCCAAACATGCCATACAATTGTGCCACAGAGACTCTCCAAAAAAGTTTATTCACAGTCAACATAGCTTATGGTCAGAACTACAATGGTATCTGATCGTCTTCAAAACTCTGACTGTTGTTCTTGATTAATGAAAACATTCTTGGCAAATGCTTTCGCTCTAGGCCGTCTTGCGCCGGTCCAAGAATTTTACCTCTAGTGGCACAATATGAATGCCCCCAGCCATCCCTCTTAACATAGAATCATAGAATCATAGAGTGTTTTGGGATGGAAGGGACTGTAGTCCACTGCACTATTGGAGAGATACTACTGAAGGTTATGTGGCAGTCCATAAATGCCACAACTAAGGATATCAATTCAAGCTTCTTACCTGCATTTTAACCGTTTCTTCTGAGTTAGCAAAGGTGTTACCTGCAAAGCTACAGAGAGTGGGTCAGTTGGATGATCTCATGTATTGACCATCTTTCCTCTTGATTAATGGGTTTCTTAATGCTTAATTTATTTGTTCTTTAACAGAATTGCTAGTGTCTCCAAGATCTTTCCCACCATTATGTTGTATAAGTTGTGGGAGGAAGGCAAAGTCACGTCACTTGATGACCCATTGGAACGTTATGCCCAGAACTTTGTTATTAAGAACCCTCTGGGAAGGCTCAAGGAATCAGAACAGAGATACACAGCAGATGGGCTGATTTTTCTGGAAAAAGGCTCGATGCCACTTAAGCCATCACCTGTTACCTTGCGCAGAATGGCCAGCCAGCTCTCAGGTGAGAAAACACCGCTGCCTGCTTGCCCTCTGCCCACTGCTATGCCCCTTGAAAGACACCACAGGGAGAACAGACCGTATGCCGGGGATAAAAAAGGTTGTTGTGGAGGCCATTTCCCAGTATGGACCCTGCACCTCAGCACTTCCCAGGGGAAAGGGGCCAGGCTGAACTGTGGGCTGTGGAATTGTTTTTCCCATGCAAGAAGAATATATATTTCTTTCAGCACAGTAGCATGACCTGAAATCAGCCTCCAATTGCATAACAGTTTTTTTTACTCCAGCCCAGAGTGCTCTCATTTTTCTGAGATGTAGAGTTGAGGGTCAAAGTGGCACCAAACCTCTTTGCTTGCTGACCTTGATTGCTGAGCTAAATTTAGCTGTCAGTGTGGCTCTTGATCTGGGATTCTTGAGCTATTAATCGCTTTCTATTTGCTGGCAGATGACTGTTAATCTGCTGCTACCTTCATAAATGGGTAACTCTTACATCAAGGTAGAAGGAGCTCACAGGAATCAGAACTTTAACCTTTCTCAGAAATAAAGCTTCTAACACTCAACTCAGAGATTCCAGAATTTAATGGCCAAAGAGGCTGTGCTGAAATCTCATGTGGCATTTTGATTAAACTCTGTAGCATATGCATTATTGCAGATTGGAGTAAGTGCCCTAAAATTAGGACCAAAGATCAAAATAGCATGTTTTTTTCATGTACCTAAGCATGTTTGCTTATTTTAGTAGCTCAGGGCAGGGTACAACATTGCCTGAAGCAACCCTATATGAAAAAAAGGGTTCCCCAAAAAGGAACGATATAACTGGAATATGGAAAAAAACAGACAAACAACCCAAAGTGACCAGTAGCACACCCCTGCCCAGCTCTCCCTGCAGACAACGTCTTGCTGCAGCCAGCCTGATGATATCCTCAGGGGCATCAGCCCCTGGCCCCTCTGACTCTCAGGAGCACCCAAAGCTGCTCTGGTGACTCCTGACAGGAGCACTGGGTACTGGGGCTGCAGTAGAAACACTTGTAGGAAGTGTATGTCAAAAGTGTACCTGATCATAGTGTAATTGCTTGTAATAATGGGCAGCCGTTACACTGCTTCCATCGCTGTGCTGGATTTGTGCACATGCTTAGTTCCTTTTACATCCCTATGTCTTTTTTTTAGAATGTAGCCCAAATTTCCCAGGCCACACCAGCAGGGCACACCAACCAGATTGGACTCTGACAATTTAGTAGAAGGAGAAGCACAGTTTCAAAATCCTGACTGAAAAATAAAACGAAAGTTGAGGTCACATGTTACATTTCCTGTCTGTCAAAACCGCAAAAGGAATACATTCTGCTTAGCTTCAAGATCAAAGCCCCTACATGATATATTGTAAAATGTTTTTCATCTAAATTCTTCCTCATTATCTGGGCTTTTCTACATTGTGTATTACAAAAGTAACTCCAAAAATTTTTCTTCTCAGCACTTGATGGGTACATTGCTATAGGGAAGTTCCAGCTTGTTAAGGCAGCGATTTTCAGATATCTAAGAGTGACGGTGTGAGATGCTATTGTAAATTATTAACAGCACACCTGTAACATCAATTAGCAGCCCATGAGGTATAAATCAATGACTGTGGATTTTCTATGTTCACGCATTCCCTGGTTTATCATTTTTAGTGAGCATCAAGAGAGACACTGCACTGCTGGCATGGTGCTGGTGAGCTCTCCCAGTGGTGCAACATTTCCTTTGCTGCCATTGTGGCAAGTGGGAAATGCAGGAGCCCATTGTCTACAGGAAGATGCTCAGTGCTTCTCGTATCTGGTCATTAAGCTGCACAAATAGCCGCAGACCAGAAGCAGAAAAAGTGCTCTTGTTCCAGTTCAGATCCCAAGGTCAGGCCAATTGAGAAAAAACATGTGTTGCTGCTACAGAAGAATAGGGCCTCATTCAGCTTTACACATGCTCAGTGAGCAGAAGATTGCAAGTCATTCTTCTGTCATGTACCCTTCCCATTTTGTCCTACCCTCTAAATCAAAGTCAGTTGTAAACTGCAATGAGATTTTCATTCCAGATGTAATCCAAGTTCTGGACTTAGCGAGCCATAGATCCTGTGCAAAGGAACTGTAGCATTTTAAAAAGTCCTGGCCACAAGTTTTTAGGGAATCCATGTTCAGTGTTGTGTGATTAAAAGTGAAAAGTACTTCAGTTTTCTACAATCAGAAACCCTGAATAAATGTTGCTAAAGCTGAAAAAAAGAAAGATAAAAATAATTTAGGCCAAGCCTAGAATGGTTCAGCA
>NW_009260614.1:736435-758823 GCF_000687185.1 Egretta garzetta
AGCAGAGTTCAAGTCCTCTGTAGCAAGGCATAAAGAACAAAATCCTCTTTAAAGGGTCTGTTGCACACCTTTGTAGTCAAGGGAATATAGTCATAAGGAAGTATCGACAGGGATTTCCCCAAAACCCAAAATGACCTTCTTCTCCAAAATACTTTTGGGGATATAGGCTTTTTTAATTGTTCACCAAGGTATTTTTACTGAAATGTTGCAGCCTGGAGTTGGTGCTGGGGTAGGACTTCTATCACCCAGATTCATTGGTCCATGACTGTGTCCTGGAGTCCAGTATGAGCAGCTTCTTGCAGCCCATTTGCTTTATGTATAAAGCACATGTGTGCATCATTGTTGTTTCCATCTTGCCATTGAATCTTGCCTTTTGCTCACTCTTCACTGGACTTGAAGTTTCCTGGACCATGATTTGTCTAAAATTGTTAACTCCTCATTTCCATGGCACAGGTCTGCCCAGGAGGCTGCGATCTACCAGCTTGCTGTGGAAGGGCAATACGCAAGATGCTCTAGCTCTCCTGAAAGACGATGTCTTGGTTGCTGACCCAGGAACCAGGTCAGATATATTCACTTATGAGCTTTTGGTCAGTGTTTATGTTCTCCACTGATATTAGCCCCACCTGCAGTCTCCATGGCCAGTAGACAAACACAGACATTCCTAATGGGAGCTTCAGCCATCTACCCACACACCCGTCTTAGGCTGGAAAGAGTCACTGCTGGAGGTGCCAGGGGTTTTTTTAGGTGAATAGAGCCTCAGTGAGAAGCCTAGATGAGGCAAACTAAACTGCTATAGTTAGGTGCAATGAGCCTTAAATTGTGAAAGTTGCAGGTTTTCAAATGTGGAAAAGCTTGTTAATTTAATCGATATAAATCATCATAGATTTCTCTTAAAATCATGCTGTGTCTGTAGTGATTTGCATGTCTCTGATTATGTATAAGTTTTATTAAAATTTGTTACAATTTATGTAGCCTGCTAAAAGTCTGTTAGCTGAGTTGCAAACACTCAAAAATATAAACAGGATCCAGCAGAAGGCAGGGGAGGGAAAGGATTCAGACTAGCTGGGAAAAACTTCCCAAGTCTGCAAAATTTTTAGGGAGCAGAATTACATTCTGAAATAATTTCCTTAGGGTTGCTGAGGATTCACCATGGCTTGAAGTCTGCAAGCTTAGAAAACTCAACTGCTCGGTCGTTGCAACCTTACATTGGTTCTGCCCCATGTCATGTAGGAGGTTACAATAGATGTTCCTTGAAGGATATTAAGACTTTAATACCACTGTCTTCCTTGGTTATTATGCTCAACATTAAGATACATAAGGGCATCCACTCATAGCCTCTCAATCCCTTACTGCTTGGCACATTGATAGTTTTAAATCCATCTCCCTGTTCCTCGATATACTTCACAGCTAACAGATCATTCTTCCTAAAGGAAATTCCCATTTATTGATATAAAAATGTTAACATATTTTTCTGGATATGTTGAAATTCAACTCCATTTCAGATATAAAATTTTAGGTCCAGAATGTATTTATTCTTGGGGTAGAAATATATATGCACATTCAGCTAGATGGGCTGGAAATTGTTGAAATGGTACCAAATTTGAGCTCTAAATAAGCGTCAGGGTTGCTTCATAAAGTTAAAAACAAAACCAAGGTTGAAAATATCATTAATTTTGAAAATGCGTTTGTAAAAAAGTTGCCATTCATGTCTTCATGTCATTAAACTTCATTCAAGTATGAAGACAAATCACTTTATGGGTATTAAAGACTGAAGCACTCACGTGTCTTTAATGACACAACGTTTCTGGGTGGTGCTTCGTAGGCTTTGAAGTGCTTTTTAAATGCTTTTACCATCTTAAGGTGGCTTAGGTGCCTAAGTGATTATACCATGTTCAATCTCCAAAGAGGCTTACCTGGGATTTTGAGACCTTTAAGGTAAGCACCTGTAATTCTCAACTCTGCTCTTAAAAAGAATGGATACACTATTTGATGAACAATTATAAACAATTAGTCAGAATATGCGAATATATAAGTTTTTGAATAAAGGTGGGGTTTTTTTCCATTTTCCATCCCCTTCTCTTTTTCTGTACATAGCAGTTAAACAGCTCTGCTGATGTTCCAGTAAGAGATTTCTCTTTCTTGACTTAACAATAAATGAAGGCACAGTTTTCCTCGGTTCTTCCTTCATCTATCCTCTCTCTTTACCATGTCACCCGATAAAGTGAGAATTTTGCCCCAGAGAAGAAAGACCTAGCCACTGGTTTACCATAGTCACACCTACACTGTGTCACTGAAGTTGATCCAGACATTTTTTCTCTCCCTTTTCAGATGCCACTATAGCAATTTGGCCTTCTCACTGATGGCACATGTACTAGCTGACCATGCAGCGGAGGGGCAATACCAGCGCTGGATCTCAGAGAACATCCTGGACCGCTTGGGCATGGAGGACACCGGCTTCGACATCACGCCACCAATCCGCTCCCAGATGGCTGTGGGTTTCTATGGCAGCCAGCAGCCTGCTCCTCTCTATGACCTCGGCTGGTACCGGCCTTCTGGCCAGATGTACTCCACAGCTGCTGACCTTGCTAAGCTGTCAATGGTCTTTTTAGGCACGTACCACCGTCATCTCCTAGAGCCTGACACAGTGAAGACGATGCTGACACCGCTGTTTAAGTGCTCCACTGAATACTTTGCTAACAAGACAGGCACACCCTGGGAGATTAACGAGCAATTGGGATATGATGTCATTAGGAAGGACGGAGACCTTGATGGTTACTCAGCTACCTTCTCCCTTATTCCCAAGCTCCGCCTGAGCTTTATTGTGCTGATGGCAGGGCCCAGGCCTCAGGGTAGAGATATTGTGACTCAGATATATGATTATCTTATTCCTGCCATGGAGACTGCATTCAGGGAAGCAGAGAAAAGCTTGATTCCTCCTCCAAATCCAGACCCTTATGTTGGCTACTATACCTATTCCAACCTGACTTTCTATGAGATTAAAGTTGGATCTGGTGGGGTGCTGGTCATGCAGCAGTTTGGGCCTCACGTGGAAGAGCTGATTCCTGAAAAGTACCGGACAATCAAGCTCCACCACCTGGAAGATCGCATTTTCCAAGTTGTTTTTGACAAGGAGTTCCCATGCGTTCTGCACCTGGGCTCTGCCTCCATCTCACTGGAGACGCAAAATGGGCAGCTCTTTAACTTTTATCCATTCAACCGCAGGGGTTTGTCTCCTGGATTTGATGCACCAGGTCTGAACACATACAACGTGGTGCGTGTACTTCGTAAACCTGTTTTCTATAGCTAAATGTCCCCTCTACTTTTCTGACCGCTTCTGGGAGGTGGCTCCAAATCAGTGTCTTACCAGACTGTCCTGTCTTCATGACTTTATGGATGCCATTTAAAGGGGAAAGATGGTGGCAAATTACTCTTTTGCCCAATAAATATATCACATCCCACTACTAAAATAACTTTAGTGGCTGTGCACAACAGGCCAGTTAGCAACTGGGGATGCCTGCAGAAAAAAAGATGTGGGAATGTGCCGAATGGATGATGTTTGGATGCCATAACAAGAAGCCAAGCACTTAAGTCTCCACACTTACATAGTCTGAAGACAATTGCGGTGACTGAATGGCATCATCAAAGCGCTGAGAATTTCCTGTGTCTCAGAAAACCTCTCTTCTTCAATCGAAGGGTTTTTCCAGGGCTTTTCAGGAGCTCATCTGCCATGAACAAGATTTGTCACCTCCGTTTGCCAAAAGCATTATGTCCTAGAAAATGGCAACAACATGACACCAGGCCCTGCTTGTGATACCTGGGAAGTGAGAGTCCATTTCTTTCCTGGCTCATAGCAGGAAACTCTGAAAAGAGCAGACAGCAATGTGGTTATTTCTTGACTCCATGGATTTCTGCAAAGGGTATTGTAGCACTTCAGTACAAAAGCTGAAGTTTACTCCTGTTAGCAGGACCATATGACAACTGGTATATTCCAGCTTGGCTCAGTTTTGCGACTATCTCAGTATATAAGCAAGAGCATTAGTGTGGCGTTTAAGTACAGGAATGCATGGGTATCTCTATGTGTGTTTTGGGCAGTATGTCTGGATGGATATGTGCCCATTTTGTCTACGTGTGTGTGTGGGGAGGATACTAAGGGAAAGTCTTAGGGAAAGCTGCAGTTAGGTCAGGCACACCTGCAAACAATCTGCAAAGCCACGGGTGCATTTTCTTCTCCCTTCTCTTGCCCACTCAATTCCAAGGCAGGCAGGACAGATGATATGTCATTAATGACCAACACCATATTACTGTAACAGTAACAGTGTCAGCCATGAGTGCAAGACAGGGCAAGCGATACCAGCTGAGGAGTCTTGGCTCCTGCAACACCACTTCTTGGTTAGGAGAGTATTGTGATTTCATACCCAACTGGAGCATGAAATAGAAGCAACCAGAAAGTCAGGGCAAGATAACTCTTTCTTTAAAATGAGTAGCTTATCTGCAGAGTATGATAATGGCTGTGCCACATGGAAATCCTGAAGGAAGTGCAAAAGGGTAGGCATACCAGCACAAAGACCCTTCAAAGTGCATGTTCTCCCATACCATGACTGGTATGAGTTTGGATGCTCTTGCAGAGTGACATCCTGCTGCTGATTGTCGACGTAGAGTCTTGGAAGTGGATATGTCTCAGAGAGGCTGAGAGAGTAAATCCCATGCCCTCCTTTCTCTCTTATTATCTCTCACTGTTGTCACTCTATGCTGTTCTTCAGCTTTGGTTTTGAGTAGAGAAATCACACTGAAGGCCTAGAAATCTGTAGTTTCAAGAAAACTTGATTCCCTGCCTTTTTTCAGGCAATTTCAGTTCCCCGATTAACATATGAAATAATGTAAACCTTGCCTTTCAGGCAGTCATGGTTGCTGCTGTACTTGTTTCCTTGGGACTTTGTATGTGATTACATATCATACTTTGTGTAACCTTGTATGTTCAATTATTTAATCCGGACTAGAGCAACAGCAATAAACTCTATGCAAATTCTTGGCTGATGTCAATTGTGGTCATGTCCAGAGGTATTTGTGCAGGCAGATATGTGGACTATGGTTGATTTCCTGTAGAAATGGCTTGCCTGACACAACAATGCTTTTCAGTTTTGAGCTCAAAATATGCAATGCTGTGGTATTTTTGAGTGAAGGCTACGTGCCAGTTTGAGGCTGTTCTTCTTGCTTTGGCATAAAAAGTCGTCATTTACCCATCAGCTACCTTTAAAAGCTTCAAAGAAAAATTATGATCTATACCACATATCCCTCACTGATGGTATGAAGCACCATGATGGAGGGTTGAGAAGTTTTACTTTTCCACCAGTAATGCAAACACTGATATCTCTTCCCTTTTCCAGTGAATCACCTTCAAACCTGTACACTGACACTTTTTGGGGGTCTTTTTCATTCCCATAACAGCTCTTTGCTATTCATAACATGAACCCACACCTGCAGTAAAGCTCATATCACCAACCCGTGGGTCACCCTGGGAAGAAGATCAAGAGCTTCCTACACTGCCCCTTTGTGTGGGCCTGAGAGTGCCCCAACCTGGTGTTGGAGAGGAGAAAGGAGACATTGGAATGCCTGTACAGAGGATTTGGGAGAAGTTGTGTGTGGCAGGCAGGATAAGGTGGGGTTTTGGAGGACCCCACGGAGAGCAGCCAGGGTCACAATGCTGAGCCAATGCTACAAACACAAAAGCTCAATTTTTTTCTGTCATTTCACGCCTGGCAGCACCCTCAGAAAAGCAGAACTAGCTTCTGTGAGCTGGTGTGGCCTGACTCACATTAGCAGGGGCTTTGTAGCAGCTTTAACACTTCTTCATAAACTTCCCATTTTAATGCAGAATCTGTTACAATTCTAAGTAATTTTTTTTAAGATTTTGTGTCTATTCCAATGTTATTTCATTTCTGTCAGATACTGGTTCCCACAATAGGCATAACAATCATGTAAAACTCTACCCAGCTGCTCACTTTTCACCGAACTGTGTGCTTTAAAAGGTGAATAAAGGTGTCTGCAGCAGCGTATAGAAACAATGTGCTTAAAAATGTTTTTATAATTATTCATCATGGAACCAAATAAAGAGCATACGATTTGTTAGCATTCTCAGCATCAAAAAGAAACAAGAAAAAAACTTACTTTGTTTTTGTTTCAGGAGAACAAATCCTGCTCTAAGGAACTTTGGTGAAAACACATAATATTATCATACTGTCCCTGAGAACTGTATTTAGTCTACAACTTAAAAGGCCCTGGGCCACTAAGAATTAGATTAGTCTGGCAAAATATAGACAGCTACACCTGAGCTACCTGCTCTCTACTCAGTGAGTTTTAATGGCTTTAGTCAGTTCATCTCATCTTAAAGCACATGTTTAGAGCAAGTTGATGAATCTCCACAATGACTGAAGTTGATGAACACTCTACAAATCCCCAGCCTCCAGCTGGCTGAGGTGGATCCAACCCTTGCTATAAAAAGGAACTCTTCAGTTAGAAGTGAAACACTTTCATAACCTGCCTGCCAGGTAAGGCCAAGCTCTCAGCTTGTTGCATCAACATTGCCCTGAAGACCTGAAGTTCCCTGATTAGTAGGCCCAGAGCAGAACATGGTCATGTTTGTCGTGCTCCCTTATTAACATAACATTAGTTAAGACAACTTCTTCCCTTTTAGAAGAATTCCACCACAGGTGAGGGTGATGTCAAGATTCAACCTACATTTTGAAAACAGTAATTTATCTCTACATGCTTCATTTCTTCATACTTCTCGTCAGCCAGAGCAATGTGGCCCAGTTGTTTACTGGACAACATCTTTGCAGAGCTTTTCTGATTCAGTGATGAGAGTAAGATGATATGTCGATATGCCTGCAGCCACCAGAGCAGGACTCTGAAAACACGGATGAAGTCAGGCTAGCAAGGACTGGGCTTTGGCGTAAGAGTCTGAAAGTATGTTAAGCACTAACTCTAGGCTCCCTGTTTTCCTCTTCAGAAATGTTTTAAGCATTATGCATTAAGCCCCTGTGATGTGAAGCATAAGCTTTTTGACTTTTCAGTTCCACAGGAGCTTGTGGGAGTTGTTTAAAAAGAAACGTCAGCAACCATGCTTTAAGAGAGAGAAGAGATTAAGAGAGCTGTTGGGTCAAAGCCAGCCACTACCTCTTTTTCATCCATGAACTGAATACTAACAAATATATAAGTACTTCAGAGTTAGCAGGGAAGTTTCAATATATGTTGCTACCAGGTGTGATTCTCACTCTAGGTAAGGCTGTGTATGCTTCAAAATGCAAGGGATGGCAGCCTATTTGCTAGTTTAAACCTTTTTCGTCCATTCACTTCTGCTTTTATGAAGAGTCTGACGTCTCATGAGTTGATTTACAGTGCTGCAGATCAGCAGTTAGAAGAAAACACATGCTAGAATATCTAGCTGTGTCTCCAGAGAAGTGAGACAATATACATTTACAATTAATAGGCACTTGTACGGCCCAGCTGAGCATGAGCTGCTGGCTTGATGTGACAATGGCTCTCTCCAGGGCTTAGCCTTGCAGACATAACAGTACTGTATCACCAGCAAAATGATCCAGCCCCTGCTTCAGTTCATCAGGTGAAACACTGTGTTTGCATGAAGGAGCTCTTAGTCTTTGGGTCTGTTTTACTTGTGGGCTCCTGATCTTGTGACTGTGGAGGACACATCCTGGGAGCAGTTTCCAATATCAATGAGAAACATAGCTAATATCTGAAGTCCACTGTCATAACGTGAACACTTTGTTCAAATGAAAAGCATCTTGCAGTGGTGTCCCGGCCTTGCAGTGAACCTCAGGGGGAGGCTGCACATCCATCTCAGGAGCAGGCCAGTAGCTCCTGGTCCTTGCAGTAAGTATTGAAATTAGGGGTGAAGAGGCTGTGTTTGATAGGACTAATATCAGAAAACAAGTAAAAGAAGATACTTAGTAGGATGTGCAGGACAGTGCTGCCCAGCGCCATGGCAAGGAGCAATGGGCACAAACTGAAGAAGAAGTTCCAAGTGAACATGAGGAAGATCTTCTTGACTTTGAGGGTGACCAAGCCCTAGCACATGCTGCCCAGGGGGACTGTGGAGTCTCCTTCTTTCAAGATATTAAAATCCTGCCTGGACAACGTCCTGTGCAGCATGCTTTGTGTGAGCCTGCTTGAGCAAGGGGGTTGGTCTCGGTAATCTCTAAAGTCCCTTCCAACCCTGACCATGTGTGATTCTGTATGATTCTGTGTCATACCCTGAAAGCCAATGTGCACCAGGTCTGCCACAGGTCTGCACACCAGAGCTGCACAGCAGCATCTCTGCCTGAACGCCGCTACCACAACAATGCAGATGAAAGGAATCAGGAAATGCGAGCAAGACAGTGTGTTAAACAAAAACAGAGCTTGGAAGCAGAGACGACTGACTGAGACACAGTTAACAGCATACCTCTGGACTGCTAGGGACCCTGGGCAAAAGGCTGAGTGCTGTTAGGCGAGGGATTGCTCCGGTGGGACATCCTGAGGTGCACTTCAAACAATCTGATGCTATTTAATAAGACATTTGGTTTGATTTTCATATTGTGGAATAAAATGACTGAAAAGTATAACAAATTTTCTACAAAAGACCATCAAACAGCAGGGACAGAAAGGCTGGAGGGGGAAGGAGTAAGACAAAGGAAACCACATTTCCTAGAAAGAAAGAATAGATCTGCTAACATCAGGTCTCAGTATAGGGATAAAGGAAAATAGGTCTCAGGTTCTTCAGGTTTGAAGTAAAAGGGAAAAATGACCGAAAAGACCAAGAAAGGCTCTTGCCTTTTACTTCCAGTGGCACTTTTTTGTCTGTCAACACAGTCTGAATGATGCAGTACAGCAAGAGCCCTGGTCCTCTGAAAATAGTGAGGACCTGCCTAGATTTGGGCTCAGTAGGATTTGTCCTTGTTTGGGTGTCCTCAGGGAACTGAGGGGAAGTGGTTCCAATCACTACGAGCCTGACAGTCAATGCTTCTATGTAATATGAAGCAGGCATTTCCACATTATTCTCTTAGCAGGCTATAACTGCTGCCTATTTTCATAACTTGGGGCATTGTTTTTCATAACTTTTGCAGTAGGCACGTTTCCCAGGTATATATACGTAGAATATCACACAAGTGATATCCTGTAACCCACTGGGACAGTCAAGCCCCATAGCGTGTAGCCTATTTTATATCTCTGTGTCCTAGTATTCACTGCCACGCAGAGGAATGGCTTAAGGCTCCCAGGCTGAGTGCCTGCCCAAGCACACTGCTGATTTAGGCAGTTATAATGATGATCACAAAGTTTCAAAAGTGAAAGCTAGGTAGCAATTCTGGGGACAAAGTCAAGAAAAAATCGGTATGGGTGGAATATGAAGGTTGATGTAGCCCTTGGTTAATGTCTCAGAATTAGGATATCTCAGAATTAGGATATCATCATTAAAAAATAACTATCATTTTGTACAATTACCAGATGTTCTTTAAATGCCAGAAATTATTAGACCAGACTCAGGATGTAGAGCATAAGTGTAGTGCTGCAGGATGCAGAGAAAATTCGTGTAGATGCCCAAAACCATCAGGCAGATAGTTGTGCTGGAGAAAGGACTGCAGACATGTAGCCTCTCGCTGACTTATCCAGTGACCTAGGGATGAAACAGCTGGACTGGGACTGATTAGAGAAGTTATAGAAGAGGCTATAATAAAAGCTGGTCACATCAGGTCCTGGTGGCTACATAGAACTTCTTCTCTCCCTATTAAAATGCAAATAAGATGGAGAAAAAGAGAAAAGATTTTGCAATACTAATTAAAAATACAAATTAAGTAACGGCACAGTCACAGTGAGAGACAGCAAAATATTTTGCAAAGCTGTTTACATTTGCTATTTAAATATTATAGTTAAAGCTGATGTCACTGTGAAATGCAAGATCCCAACATACCCAAGAGATCATGCAAGTTAATGTGTCTTATTACAATCTTTTTTGCCTTCCGCTGTTCTTGTGAGTATCTTGATATCTTCATATCTTCCTCTGCTTCTGTTTGGTTTCCTCAAAGACAGCTGCTCCTTGGTGAGACGGCAGTCAATCGTCAGGCAGCACACTGTGATATTGATAATGGGAACAAAGAAGTCAACCGCAGTGAGCTGAATAAGAAGTGTATAGGTCTATGCAGTTATCAGCCCAATGCCCATGACAGATTCATGTGTCTTCCCTACAGAAGAAAGACAGAGATAATAAATACCTTGGAGAGAGGTGGTGGGATGGCACAGATTAGATGTAATATTCAAAGCGCAATAATGGGCCAGCTGCCGAGCATGATGACCATATGATATTTGGTCTATCCCGAGCACTGGATCAGTTTGGCAATGGCTTTGTCCTGGAAAGCAAAAAGGACAAAGATTCCCTACTGGCCTGGTACCTGAACCCCAACCACACCATCTTTTTCAGAAGTAACATTTGCTGATGTCCAGCCTGAACTTCCATTTGCATTGTGACTTTGCTTCTTACATATTGTGTACTTCTATCAAAAAGGAACTGAATCTGTCCTCTCTGTAAATGCCCTTAAAAAGTTTCTTTCTCTTAGACACCACCCCCCCTTTCCTCCCAGCTGGACAAAACAGGCCTTATAGAATATGGGTCACTGACCATAATCTTGATCACCCTCAGATATACCCTATAATGCTAGCTACATCCTTTTTGAAATGGAGTCCTCACATCTTGATGTCAATAAGTGCAGTTCCAGTAGAAGACTGCATCAGCATCTCAGAGACGATGAAGTGTGTGGAAAGACGCCTCCATCTTAAAACTTTGTAACCAACTCTAACTGGCAAAACTGAATTCACGGAAGAAGGCAGAAAAATTACTGAGTGAAGCACTTCTACTCAGGTAGCTTTATTATCTGAGACTTCTTACGAGGAAGTGATTCATGATTAGCACAGTTTCCCCTAAAGAGAGGAAAAAAGATCAGTAGTCAGAAAAACGCACACTTTGGTTTTTTTGAGGATTGTGCTAAGAAAAAAATGGATCCCATCCAAAATAGCTGAGGCACTGCATTGTTCACAGAAGCAAAGCTGAAATGCTGCATCATATCCTGAAGACCATGCCTAAATTATGTATCCTCCAGCTGAAGCCAGGAGAAGTTCTGAAACTCTAGTTCTCAGCCTGTACAACTACCTAGCATCATCATCTCTCTGTAATTTGGTCTCTGCAACTGAGGTGCCAATGGCAACATTTTTCCTTTAAAACAAGGTGTCTTTTTCTCATTACAGCAATGGGTCCAAGGAGCCTGGAGGCACTGAGCTCAGATCAGCTCCCTGTTTACTGAGTGACATTTTTGCCTGTCCTGGTCAATGCTGGACCCCCAGTAGCCAGGTGAATAGGTCACTGCCAGCCGGAAGCTGATATATGATCAGTACAGAAAGAGAATAGAAAGTCAGACATGCTCTATTCACACTTAACTTGTCCTGGCTGGAAATAAACAAATTAAAAATAAACAAATAAACAAAATAAAAACTCAACCCTCCAGCTATTTTTCTGCTTGTTACCCTCAGCTTTCTGCCAGATTTCTCACTCTATTTAAGACTCAGTGCAGTCACTTTAGCTACTCTTCACAACAACCATCTCTACACATGGGGATGCCTTTTCTCCCCTTCTCTTTTGTGGCTGTGTCTCATTTACCCTCAGTGTTCACTTCTCGAGTCCCGTATGTCTTCTTTTTAACCCAGTTTTCACCTTCCATCCCTTTGTTCTCAGAGCTTAAGGTGCAGCATCTCCCCAAGATCAGATATTGTCCTGGAAATCTCTTTTTTCTCAGCTTGGTGTTCCTGGTACACCCATCCCCTCATGGCTCACATGCAGACACAATGGTAGATTTATTGCACAGGGTGCTGGCATTGCCAGGCTGAAATACAGTGATGCTACAGACTCTAGCATTACCCACATTGAAAAAGTCTGAAGAAAAAAATAATAAAAGTGTCTTTCATGCACCAATATTTGCAAGGATATTGCAGAAGAGAAAAAAAGCAAAGCCAACCCGCTTTCCTAACTGGGCAGGAGGATTGAAGGCTGAAACATGGACATCGATTGTGCAAGAATGTAGCAATGATTCAAGTAAATGACGTCACTACCAACAATTCAATGGAGTAGTCAACCTGTAATTGAGGGGCCAATTACTTCCTATGGCCTCTTGGGAAATTCACAGACCGGTGTCCTGACAGCGTGCAAGCTCTGGTTTTATGACTCCTCTGGAAGCCCACGCCATACCCAAGGTCACCTATCTTCAGAGTTTTTGGCCCCTGAAAGCTCTTTCAAACTTTCAGAGAGTTCATTCACCTCAAACCAGGCAGTACAATAAGGGGCATTAACCATAACTTGTACCTTGGGATGTTCAGGGTGGCTTTTAAGGTTTCTGCAGCTCTTGGACAGGTCACCTAAGAGGTGAGGTATTTCCACCCTTTGAGGTCTTCATTGCAAGACTGGGACTGACAAAGCCTCAGTACCCTGGGCTAGTGTCAGGAGCACTCCCCTTTTCTGAGTGGGAGGTCAATCATTCACAGAAATTTCTGTCATCTCATTGGCCAAATTAGAACTGAAAGAAACAGTGGGAGCATTTCTAAAATTTGACTTGAACATTTTTGGCAAGTGTAAATGTCATAAAGGCAGATAAAGACTGTGGGCCTCTGATCAGCTTTTCCACTAATCTGTTTTTTGGCTTTGGAGTATTTCTGTGAAAAGGAGACATGGAGTACATCTGACCAAAATTAGTCATCTCACACCAATATGAAAAATTACTGGCTGATACCCACTTTGGTACACAGCATTTTGGCAATGCTCAATACAAGATTTCACAAACCTTCCTGGAATCAGAACAAACACAACCCCTGTGTTTTCCCTTCTGCAAGTCAGATCAGCCTCTTAAAAAAATGCCAGACGCCTGCTGGGTGAGTGCCTGAATGCCTTCCCGTTTTCCTGGTTGAAGATCTAGCTCCATATTTTAGGCAGTGTTGAACAAGATGTCACGATCTCCTGTCTTTATTCTGGTAATCAAGGTCATCAGTGCCAGCTGGAAAAGAAAGCTGCAGCAGAAGGGTTTTCTCCTGACACTGCCAGTAAAGCAGTTTCTCCCCTAATAAACAGTTTTATACTTTTTCAGTTACCGTGTTTCCCACCCTTTTCTCTTTGCAATTCATGTGATGTTGTGAAATGCCAGTCAGGCATTAACTGGACTGGAAATGCACTGGCCTTTTGACTGAATTGTCAGTTTTATTAGATGAATTTTATACAAAGGAACTTAGTATATAAACCATTGATTTTGATTTTATCTGAGGCAATTTTAAAAGCTCTTGAATATATTTTCTATTATTCATAGCATATGAGTTTTTACATTTCTGGCAAAGGCAGGAATTTCCCTAAATTAACTGAAAAATGAGCAGGCAAGATACAGGATTCGTGAGTAACGGAACAAATTGTTACAGCTCCCTGTACCTGGAATACTGGCAAATTAATTTCTACAGTTCAGTTTTCTGGCCACGTGATCTTGCAGCCATCATAAATACAGCAATGTTGTGGGTCATTCATTCAGCTTTAAAACTTTTCAGCTTTTGGACCTGCATCTTTGATCGCTGTAGGTGCCCCATCTTGTACTTTCAGTCATATTTCAGGAATTTTTTTTATAGTTTTGACTCATATCTTTCTAAAGATGAGGAAATATCAGAAGGTATTCACAAGCCAATTTGCTTTTTTTGGTTTTCGTGTTTTTTCCTGACAAACATTAAAAGTCTCACTTTTTCATCAGTTCTAGAAGTATTGCACATTAGAACTGTATACCTCAAAAAACGGCACGAGGCGGAAGTGACATCGAACACAGATATCCTCGGAGAGACCGTTCTGATGGCAGAAGGTCTTATTTTTATACTGTGTATAAATCTGGGGAGCTGGAGAAGCTGTCAGCGACGACCTTCCCATAAAGCGCTCCCGAGCCCCAGGCAGAGATCTGCTCACAGTATTTCATGGTCACGTTGGAGATCCCATGGGAAAGAAGTGAGGAAGAGATGCAGAGAGGCAGAGCAGTGCCCCTCGTCGTGGAACTCCAAAAAAGTGACAGCTTTATCGTGACGAGCCCTTTGGTTATATATCTGGCAATGCTAATTTTTTGTATTTGGCACAAGAAAAAAACCACATGAAAAATGGAAAAATTTTGCAGTAATCTCTCCACTATTTATATACTACAATAGAAATTCATATGCCATCAGTGCTGATTTTTTTAGCAATATTAGAAAAGAGTAGGCACTGAATCAATGAAGACACACCTAATAATATGGGCCAAGATTTCAATCACATTGCTAGAAGATGTAGATTTCTAGCTTTGTTTAGCCTGTATTTTGCTAATGCTTATTTTATTTGAAAATCTGGGAACCATTTCTTGATGAATCACATCCTTATTTTTATTCGGAAGCTGAGAACAAGCCAAATTTCTTCCTACTCTGCGAGATATTGTGGTAAATAAATTTTTAAAAATATTTTTTATGTGGATGTGAATGCGTACAAACACATCAAAATATAGTCTCCTGAAGACAAAAAAATTTCCTGTTATGGTGTTTGGTCTTGCTGGATTTTTAACCTATATAAGCAAATCTTTGCTATTTCATACATCGCTCTTTAGGGAGATAATATATACCATGTTATGGCTGGAATTCCTAGAATTTTTCACTCGTGATTATACTCTTCTTTCATGGTCAGAAATCCTTGTAAACTTCATCATGGGAACTACCGCATAGGGTGCAGGTAGAGATTAAAAGAGGTGTTATCCCAAGGGTTTATCCCTCTGGTGCACAAACTGGCAGGTAACTGGAACATTGTTCTGCCTATGGTACGTCATGCCACATGCTGTGGTACATGGGCCTGCTATGGTTTCTCACGCTGCCGTATCCATTCCTATCACGCAGGTAAGCAGGTATCTGTTCCACTGTGGTCTTCCCTTACCCAGTCTCCTTGCCCAGGGAACCAGGAGGATGTGTTACTCTACCTGCCTGTGCTAAAAATAAAACAATATAGAAACCATTTCTTAATAGGTTTAAAAGCTTTTTACCCCGACAGGAAAGGGACAATTCACTGAAAAGTGGTACTTCTGCTTTAAAAGATTTTATAGAATTTGGGATTCCATTCAGGCTCATCTTTCTGCGACAGAAAAAAGTTCATTGTGGAAAGAGGAAGATATCCCTGCATAACCAATATCTTCAAAGGTCCCCAAGTCAGCAGCACTTTATTTCTGCCAAGGTGATTTGACAAAGGTGTGAAACATAAGGTCTGGGAATCTTTGCCAGAACATAAGCCTGCATCAAAGAAACTCCTAAGACCTAAATTCCAGCCATAAAATTCAAGATCAAGGGAGGAGGAAAAGGGTGTAAAACACGCGTTATTAACTCTTAGTCTGTCTGAAGGGCATGAAGTAAGTCTCTGTTGAGATGAAGCAAAGGTGCATGTCTCAGGGAAGTTTTGGCGTTCAGCCACAAGGAGGCTTGGGATTCGTAGTGATATTTCCTTTTTCTCAGGCAAGTTGAGAAGACGATAAAACTGATTCCAGCTGATCAGCCTTGAAAATTTTGTGTGATGCAGGAAAAGACTAGTAAGCGTGCCTGTCAGCTCAGGGAGCTATATGTGGCCTGCCGTTAGGAGAAGACGTGGGCTTAACTGCTTTGCATACCAGTGGCTAAAATATATACATGGTTATGTACTTATCTTCTCCTGCCAACCGTGAATTGTTTTTATAGTATAAAAAATTACATTAATCTTTTACCCACAAGCTTCTCAAAATATTTCTCATTTCCCCTGCCTGAAAAATATGGTTAGCCAGGACGGTGAGGTTTGGCACAGGGGTCTGTGAGGTTGTATTCACTGAAGATTTGAGAACACGTCGCAGAGAAGGTTTGGAGATATCAGAGCTGCTGATATACCTGATACATACTTCATTATGCACAGTGATCCACCCTGGCCCATTCTGAACTGATGCTTCTAAGGATACGAAATGCCTAGGGATATACAGATGACCTTCATTATCCCAAGGAAAGATCACTTTTCAGACCTTCGGTAGCATATCGCAGGAGATAGGCAAGAACCTACATGATAAATGCACCCCCCATTCCTCCTGGCTTCAAAAATAGATAAATACTTCTCCTCAATATTGTGCTGCACTACTCTGGGAAGATGTGCCATGTATAAACACACAAGAGCTTAAATTGAAATTTCAGACCACCTTCACTGAGAGAGAGCTTTGCAGAATCTGCGCCTGGAACAGATCATGGTGGCTGTGTCTAGCAACTCCATATTTTCAATGAAAATTTAAATTGTTCAAAGACAAAGCTAAGAAGCGCTCTTGCACTAGGAGGTTCGTATGGGCCGGAAGATATGTGGAGCTTTATGTATAACTGCAACAAATATTAATTTACAGGATTAAGACTTGTGGGAGGGGATGGCATTATAAGCCTCTCTATCAGGATTATATTTATATCAGAACATATGTGCTACGTCCAGAATTCTCTGGGAATTACCAGAGCGGCAGAAGCTTCTAATTGGGGTGAAACAAGGTGACACAAATAACTGTGCAGAGAGCTGGATTTGGAGCACTGTAACAATTAATCCCTGTAGTCTGTGACCACTAACTACAAAAAGATATCTTATAATTTGTTTTGATTCCAGCAAGTGACAGGCTGCTTTTGGCAAATAACTCCTGGAAAACAGAGGAATGATCCCTTAAGGAAAAAAGGCATTGTTTGTATTTTAAAAGAATTTGATGAGTAATCTTTCGAAATCCACATAATTTTAACAAAGATAGAGAAACAACAGAATTAGTTGTTTCAACATAATTTAATTTTTAGTGGTCCCACTGAAAATTAAAACCAGATTATTTTTCCCCTTAAAAAATTCATTTTCACCATTTGAGGGAAAGGTAGTAGAATGAATAATGCTGCTTACACTTTTATACCAATAAGGAGAGGCTAGAGCAACCACAGTCACAGAAGGAAAGCTGTTTGGGCAGCATTATTTTCCTCATTGCTGTTTCCCGGAGTCCTGAAATGATTTTCTCTTCCACTATTTTCAGTTTCCACACTCAGCTATACATTGCACAGGAGGCTAAGATCCCATTTTGCACTATGGGGTCCTGGAGAGAACAGGATTTGCCAAATCCAATCTCCTCGCTGATCTATCCACAGAGATTCTATCCATGATCCACTGCCTGTAGTTTCACATTTCATGCGTATATTACAAAAATATGCTATCAACATTGCTAGTCAACCTCTGTAGCTTGTGTAAATCTTTTTTTTATTTGACGGTTGCCTAATAAAAAGAATAAGAAATTTTTTCAATAGTCGATGAATAATCAATAATCAATGAATAATCAAAATTTTTCACTGCAGTACATGGATCATCTTGCACGTGTATTTGTGTTTTGAATACCAAAGCCATCACACAAGCCAAGTACGCAATTTCTGAAAGTAAAATTCATAGTACTGGCCGCAATGGGTGTACAGTTCCCAGGCTATTCATAAATTGAACAACAGCTGCCACCCACTCTCCTGAACTTGTGCACATTATATATACACACATAAGCAAAAAGAACAATTTTCACCTCATGTTATTCTGAATAACAAATTCCCAAAAGATCTCAAAGATCCTAGGGAATACTTCAGGTGTTTTATTCATTCTTCGGAAAAAATTGATATTTTAACTAAGGATTTTGTGTCATGGCAAAATGAGTCCATTTTTAACATAGTGAGATAAATGAGCTTCCTTTACAGATGTGTTTTCCTGAAGTACTGTGATCCCTGAACAGGTAAAAAGCAGGTTGAACGCAGGATCCCTGCTGTGGGTAAAAGGGCATTAACCTCATTTGCAGAAGAGACCAATTCCTGCAGAAAAAAAAATGGAAGGCAAATGCCATTCCAGGCTGCTAATTTTTTAGTGCAGTTCAACCTTTTTCCTAACCTCGGTTCTAGAAAAGCCCCTGATACCACTTCATTTTCTTGGCTCTGAAAGCTTCAAGCAGTAACATGCAAATTTTTATCTTCTCCTCCAGGGAGGCAACACCGAGATGAATTACATGGATCCTCAGAGCAACCAGTAGGGCATCCCCTCACTGGCCACAGCTTTGACCTCTTACCCCAAGAAGTTTGGAAATCTTTTAAGCTAAAACCAGACAAAAAATATCTGGTTCAAATAAAACCCAGAAATGTATGTTCCTGAGATGAAACCAGAGTGACCAGTGTCAGCAAGAGACAGAAAGGACTGTACCCAGCTCTACCCTGCTCTATCCCTTTAGCAGAGGTGAGATTACAGCTTACTGTTTTTCAGGAAAAACAGATTACTGTTTTTCAGGAGGGAGGCTGAGCCAGGTGAATTCCAGTTTATTTAAAATTTAATAAATCAGGCGGTTGATAAATTATGATCTTGTTCCTTGTGGTTGCCAATCAGTTTTTGGAATATATACTGCCAAGGAAAATCCAGATTTAATTGCAACTCTAACATGTATATTGCAGCTTTAAAAAACAGAAAATCTCCTTTTACTTTTAGTTTTTTATGTTTGTTTGATGTGCAGGAGGGTTTGTGAAGGTAACGTCATGGCTTTCTGACCATCAACGGCAACTAATGATGAATTTTTACAATCTTTAAGAAATTCCTGGGCAGAGCTAATGTGTAACACCAAAAATCCTTCACTACAGCATTTCAGGGTCATAGCCAGGTTAATGTCCTTTTCAAGTGTTAATTCAGTTTCAAGGATAATCTCGGAAACAGTTACATAGTTAAATTCTTCATCCAGTGACTTTTTCAAAATATTATCTTTATTTGCAATATTGTTATAATTAGCTAAGACAAATAAGATGCAAGTTTTTTCTTAAAATGAAAGGGAAACTATTTATAGAACTAGAAATAAAAGAACATTTTTCTATGATCCAGTATTTGCCTTTTGCCTGTGATGTTCTTGAAAACACTTGAATCAATCAAATTTAGCCTACAAGCTGAGTAAGGTGTGAACACAAAATGCAAAGACCTCCTAGACAAAGCAAAAAAAAAATTACTCTTAAAAAATAATGCATCATGGCTAAATAACCTAGTTAAACCTTAACACATTTGTGCAAAGAAGGCACAGAACAAATACTGCTATGACTGCAGTATTTATACTTTCAGATAAAGTGTCTTTTAAAACGCAGTGAAGATTAGTTTTACTCTTTCTTCCTTATGGTATCATTAAAGGGCAGGGTTAAGGCAATCGTTATCACCTCTGCGCTTGAGTAAAACATGCCCTTCCTTATTTTTCTTGGGAAGGTTTGAAGTATTAGCTTATTTTTGAAAATGCAGCTTTCCAAAGCAGATTGATAGCTGACAACAGAAGACAATTTAGATGTTCAAAATTGCCCCTTGCGCCTCTGCATGACAAACCTTGAACAGCAGCTCTAGGATATCTCATAATAAGGCTTTTCCTCTCCTACCTGTTAAAGGCACTCAGCTTCCTTCGAAGTAGTTAAATATTCATGAAACTAAGGAGGCATTGTTCAATCTTGTATATCAAAAGCAACTTGTTGTAAAAGAGCCCCATAGCTTCCTGAAAAGGGTGCATACCAGGAGGTGGGACATACTGCTCTGGATAGAGACGGGTTTGAACAAGGACTTCTGTGCAGCAGAAGAGAACTCCAGCTATGAAACCACAACATGAGTCCCCTGTCTTTATGTTGGCATCTAAAATACCCCATGGTTTGTCGGCTCTTTCATGTCTAGTCCACCCATGTCTATGTCATCTGTATTCGCCGTACATGATGCACTGCCACTGTGGCTTGGTGGATGAAACTGCGAGAGAGCTCAGCATCACATTGCAACAATTTGGCAGGTGTCTATCCTGCACTGGAGCAGCTCCGGCTCTTTGTCATATTATGCTAGTACTGCTGTCTAGAATCCTTGTTCCTGAATGTTCCCACCCCATATGTACTTTGGTACAAGAGCTTTTTATGTACAGCATGGCACTGTCTTTCCCTCCATCCCAGCTTCCGCCATGTCTCACTCACAGGCTTGCCAAATGCGACTATGGTGACATCATAGTTTCACCCAATCAATCCTGGCCTAATATCATCTTGACGGACAGCGCAGACCTTTACAACCCCTTTACTCCCAGCTGGAGCATTATAACTGATTTTTCACTTTGCTTCAGCTGGACGGAAGCACGACATGAAATCAAGCCATAACACGTCTCTATACGCATACTTTACAACCAGCATGAAAAGCCTCTGTTATAAATAAGTAAGCTTTTGATCATTGCTATCATACCTCAACCGGTCGTTGATTTTTTCCCACAGCTTAAACATTAGTCACGTAGTAATTTGACAGCTTGCACTGACTGCTCTTTGCTATACTCAGGGCTCTCCTGCCATCTCCTGGGAGAGAGGTGCAAACTCCATCAAGGTGGATGGAGTCTTACAAGAGGATGCATCAGCAAACACAAATTTACAGAGGGGAATGTCAAAGTTTATTTCTGCCATTTTTTGAATGAATGAAAAAGCGAACAGGAGAAGTGCTCCTCTGTCTTTATGCAAACAGGTACTGAAACTGAAATAATTTCTTTTTGGTTCTAAGAAAAAAATCGTTAGGCAGTTAATGATTAAGTGATGTCTAGATAAAGACTTTTCAAACAAAAGTACTGCTGATCCATGCAGGAGGCCTAGTCCAAAGGAGGCAACTATTCCACAAGAAAAGTAAGTAAAATATATTGGATATATGGCCAGTGGTTTATTTTCCTCTTTAGCCCAAAACCTTTGACGTCAACATGACTATTGCATAATTACTACAGGGATACTTGCAATAAAATGATTGAATTTCTTATAAATCAGTAAATCCAGTCTGATGTATCAATGGTGATTTGGGTTCTCACCTCCTGCTTCTCACTCTAGCATTTCTTAGCCTCAGAGATGCCTTTCCACCCCCAGGATTTACTTGGCTTGCTGTGCATTTTATTGACCCCTTCCTTGTTTTCAAGGCAGGCTGCCTTAAAGCAGGAGAAATCAATGGACTGGCAGCCATCCTTCCAACTTTGCTTTTCAATAAAAACGGCCATTGTACAAAGATGTACTGATGACCCCTATGACATAGCAGCGTTTTGTCTTGCATGCAACACAAAATTTTCTCAGTCTTCCACACAGAGCAGTATGACAGGATGGGCAGAAAAACAAGTCGCAGATCAGCTGCGGGGTTGAGAGTGCATGATGCACAAAACCTTATAGTCTCTAGGATAAATATCTGGTGATCATGCACATTAATGAACACACAAGTATTGGGATACCTGGTTCTGTGTTTATGAATTGCGTGTACGACTGGATGTGCATGAGAAGCAGACAGGATGATAGAAGCTTAACTTCTGGGCTTTTGTACAGGAAATGTTTAATTTGATGTGCTGTTCTATGCCCGGCAGTGTGTGGTCCCATCTGTCTATAATGACCACATTGTTATCTCTAACACAAAGGGACTGCACCTCAATTTCAGTTTGATCTTCCTTTCCAAAGACACCGATTTTACTTTATCTAGCACCAACTTGGATTCACTGCTAAAATATAATGCACAACAATTCTGAAGCTTCCAAATGTTTAAGATACTGACTTCTGTTTTTCCTCTGTCTTTAGTAATGGACAAACCATTCCCAGCAGAGGACATTTCTTGAAGGATAGCCGTTACGCTTCAACAGACATGGTAGATCTGACCTGGTATCTCACTTTCATTTACTCACAGCTGCTTCTGATCATGGTCTCACTAATTTTATCAACAGTATGCAGTCTCTACTCAGTCATTTTCAGTATTCAATTTCTGATCTTATCTTTTAATGTTATTTTTGCTGGAAAGCACAGGCTTTTTTGTAGCTCTAACTTGCAAGGCCCTGCAGCTGAAAAACCACAGGACACACTAGCTGTTTTAGAAGAGGTAGACGCCTGGAAGTGCAATAGCTGAGGCTTTGCTCATTTCTTAACATCAGGAAACTTCTGTTCCCAACACACAGAATCTCTGAAGCTTGGTTTCAGGTCTTCCCAGTTATTTCAAAGGGTCTGGAATGAATGTCCTACTCTCTTTACTCCCCAGATGGGAATGCTTTGTCTGCACAGCTCTTAGGTGCTCGAATCTTTAGCGGACTCCTCTGAAAGATTGGAGAGGATACAAAAGAAAACTAAAACATTGCATAAATTCAGGGAGCACTAAATTTTACTTTGCATTGCACCAAAGATAGAGCTGAGGTTACAGATTATTTTAAGTCATGCGGGGTCAGTAGCTCTGAGAAAGGCTGACAAATGTTTCCACGGCTGTAGCTTGACCACGAGCCCCGGGGCTAGATTCTGCAGCC